>NC_091160.1:26989990-27092490 GCF_040958095.1 Procambarus clarkii
AGAATGTAGGCATACCTTGCCGAGTCTCTATAGGACATAAGCAAGTTTTCCCACTGAAATTAATATGATACTTACAGAATTAGCGGGTAAGTTCGTTTCCGATGTATCGCCGGTCCTTCACCTGCGGGTACTCTTGTGGTGGATCCATTGCAGGTCGCGACCGAATTGGGTTTCCACATTTCATCTGTTAGCTCTTGTTCTCATCTTCCTCAATCCTTCCTTCTTCGTGAGCCTATTCTTGAATCTCGTCCTTTAGATTTCTGTCCCCATCTCAGCCTTCCCTATAATGATCCCTTCTCTCTCTCTTTGAGCTTCAGTCTGCCCTGACCGTCTGCGGTTCTACAGCGGCAGGTTCCGATGGCATTCATTATGAGATGCTTCGCCATCTCCCTCCATGCACGTCTCAGTATGTACTGGGTCTGTACAATCGGGTCTGGGAGTCGTCGTCAGTCCCTGAGGACTGGCTCGATGCTGTTGTCCTCCCTGTTCGGAAACCAGGGTCTCTCGGGACATCCCGCAAGGTCTTCCGCCCTATTGCCCTCATGAGTTGTGTCTGCAAGCTCTTTAAACGTATGGTTAACGTTCGTCTGATGTGGTTCTTAGAGCACTATTACCACCTCTCCCCTTCTTAATTTGGTTTTCGCAAGTGCCGAAGCACAACGGATGTCCTGGTGAAATTGAAGGTCTATATTCGTACAACTTTTGCTGCGAAGACCTCCGCTGTTGCCGTCCTTTATGACCTGGAAAAGGCTTATGACACTACTTGGCGTGATCATATTCTGTGCCAACTTCATTCCTTTGGCCTTTGTGGGAATCTCCCTCTTCCTCCAGAGTTTCATCTCACGTCGTTCCTTTCGCGTGAGGTTTGGTACCACTCTCTCTGCCCCTTGGCATTATGAGGGTGTGCCCCAAGGTAATGTTCTGAGCACTACTCTTTTTCTTGTTGCCTTCATTGGTCTTCTTTCCTCCCTTTCTTCTGGTGTCTTCTCCACTCTCTATGTCGACGATCTTACCCTTTGCTGTCGGGATGATGATTCGCCTCTCCTTCAACGGCAGCTTCAATTTGCAATTGATGCCGTGTCGTCTTGGGCCACCGATCATGGCTTCAAGTTTTCTGCATATAAGACTTGTGCTATGACTTTTACTCGCAAGCATGTCTTTCTTCGTCCCTCTTTGTCGCTTTAAGGTCATCCCCATGTGTTCAGGGATTCCTCTAAGCTTTTGGGGTTTAATCTTTGACACTCGTTTGTCTTGGTCGGCCCATATCTCTTACCTCTGCACTGAATGCCCTAAGGTACTTTCCCTCCTTAAAGTTTTGTCTCATACTCCTTGGGGGGGGGGGGGGGGGGGCGGATAGGTGCACACTTCTATCTTTACATTCCTCTCTTGTCCTGTCTAAACTCGATTATGGTTGCCCTGCTTACTCGTCTGCTTCTCCTTCTACTCTTCACTGTCTTGATGCTTTGCACCATACTGGGTTTCGCCTCGGCTCTGGTGCCTTTCTTTCAACTCCCGCCCTCATCTTGTATGTAGACACCGTCTTCCTATCTCTCTAGGACCGCTGTGATCGCTACTTTCTTCCCTGTCTTGCGCGGTCCTTGCAACATCCTTCCTCTCGCCTCTGTCGTGCTTTGACTTTTACCCCTCCTGTACTTCCTGTTCCTCTTCACCACCTCCCTCTTTCTGTCCGGCTGTCTCGCTTACATGACTATCTTTCAGTTCGTCTTTCTCACATTTCTCTTTGTATTGTTCCTTTTTTTGTCCCATGGAGGGTCCCCCTTCCAAAGTTTTGTACATCCTTGTCCCACATTCCTAAAGCTTTTACCCCTCCTACAGTTCTGAAACGCCTTTTCCTTGAGAACTTTCCTTCACACTTCTGCTCCGTTTCCAACTTCACCGATGGGTCTAAGTCTGCGGAAAGTGTGGGCTACTCTGTTGTTTTTCCAGACAGCACTTAAATGTGTCATCTCCCTTCGAAGCCTAGCATCTTCACTGCGGAGCTTTATGCTGTTCTCTATGCTCTCCGTCTCCTGCCTTCTCGTTGCCAATTCTCCTTTCTGGTTGTCGTTGACTCTCGTAGTGCCCTCATGGCTCTCGGGTCCTTTAATCCTGTTCATCTGGTAGTCGTCGAGATTCAACATTGGCTCTTTCTTATCTCCAGTAAATTTAAATCTGTAGAGTTTTGCTGGGTTCTCAGCCATATAGGTGTTTCTTTAAGTGAGCGTGCAGATGCTGATGCTAGAGAGGCTATCCGATCTTGTCCAGTTTCCCGTAAAGGTATTCCTTGTTCTGACTTTTACCTGGTTATTCATTCCTCCATCCTTGCCCGTTGGCAGGATTGTTGGTCTTCTGTTGTTGGTAACAAACTGCGTACTCTTAAGCATAGTGTGTCCCTGTGGCCTTCCTCCTGCCACTGTAACCGGTGGAGGGAAACGGCTCTGGCAAGGTTGCGTATTGGCCATACTCGCTTAACTCATGATCACTTAATGGAGCGCTGCCCTGCTCTGTGCTGTCCAAATTGCATTGTCCCTCTTACAGTCGTGCATATCCTTGTTGAATTTCCTGACTTCCAGGACGAGGTTGTGTCTTGCTTTTCGACCGTTTCTCATGGTCACTTGTCCTTTGATAGAATTCTTGGTGAATCTGATACTTTTTATATCGTTCGCCTTATGCGTTTCTGTTCTCATAATGGCATCCTTGGTGATATTTAGCGCCCTCTGATTATTCCGCACATAGGATGGTGCTACATAGCCTACCTGATTTGGTGCCTTCTTTTGATAATTACTTATTTGTATTTTAGCCTCTTTTTTTTTTAAGAATTCCTAACTAGTCAGTATACTACTATCTAAAAGCTAAGTAAATACAAATTCGTGACTATTGACGAGTGTCACAATAGGTACTATCTTAACAGGAGGATGGGTTGTTTTCTCTCAGTGCTCGGGATATGGTTTCATCTCTGGGTAATCCTTTGTCTCCTCGTGTGATTAACTTGAGTAATCGTGTTGCCTTCTGCTTTCTTCCTGACCTGAGTACTTAATTTCCTGTTGTCACTGGGAAAGAGGGGGAGGGAGGTTTTGCTTGGTCTGCCACGGCGGTGTTTGTGATGGTTGGGGAGGCGGATTGAGTTGTGAGCTGCTGGGAAACCGCTAATTACTTTGTTGACTCTGTTGACAGACAAGGTTAGCGTCTTGCCTCCTCTCTCTTTTGCATATAAATGTGCATTGCCAAAAAGTAGCAAATTCCGCCATGCTCTGATGGTATCTGGTTCATCAAGGTTATTTGATTCTTTGTTGACTTTTCTGATGAGGTCCGTGCATTTCCCGGCAGCAAATCCGCAGGATGCCTTTAGGAAATGGAAAAGTGTTTTGGTTGAGGCTGTTTTAATCACCTCTAGCTAGTCGTCTGTTGCTATGTAATCTAATGGGATGTGTACAGCTCTTAGAGTGCGGTCTCCTTCCACAATAAGCCTTCTTGACGCAAGACAGTTACTATTCTGGCGAATAACTCTAGAGACAGGGTGATGCTGACGTCCTCACAAGCCCTGCATGTGCCTCTCCTTGGAGTGACTGTGTATTTCGACTGCCTACTTGCTGCCTCTTTTGCCATCTTAGTGATTTAACTTGTTACCTTGTAAGTGAGTGCTTGTCTCTCCCTCTAGGATCCCTGGTAGCCGCCTACACTATGCGCCATATCTACATGTCTAGGGTTGGGATGGCGCTTGACGGTGGTGAGTGGGGATGTAGAGGAGGCTAGCAGGGGAGGCTGGCAGCTGGCCAGGAGAGGGAGACCGTGAGCCGGCTGCAGGGGCTGGCCAGGAGGATGGAAGGGTGGTTGAACAAACTGAGCATTATGGGACGATATACTGTAGAGTCAAAATTAACCCTTACCAATATTATTGACTAGGCACTTCATCAGAGCTGGCTCTAACTTCGTTATATTGTAAAACTTCAGGACCATGTACACTCTTCCTGCCATGCCACGGTCACTATTATTTTCTGGTTATTTATCGCCTAATACTAGTGTTATACAATACGCTTAGTCGTTCCTCAAGGCAAATTTACTAGCATATAAACTGTAGTGTACAGTCAGAAAATATTGACAAATAGTGCTCGGGACCGTGTGGAAGCTGTACCAGACGGTGTATACAGCCATACACTGTAAATTGTCCCTCGTTACAACCCCGTCTGTCCTTTAGGAATTACTCTGAAATTACACTAATGTATTTTTAAATAATAATTTCACGAATATTGAAATAATTAAAACAGCTCTGGTAAAACCTTAATATTAACCCAGTGTTCAAAAATAATAATGCAGTAATGTGCATGTTAATTAAGAACTTTCCGTCGTCTGTAGCATGTTGTGTGTACTCCACCCTTTGCAGTTAGTGCATGCACTAAATGCAAAGTGCGGGTACTTTGTAAATGTACTGTGTACTGCATACACAGTGCACAGTACACAGTTTGTACAGTTTTACAAAGTACACACTTTGTACGCATTACAAAGTATACTGCGGGTAAAAGTACCCGCAGTACACCTCCTAACCATTTACAACAACCAATATAGCAAGTTGTAACAACGTTATAATACGTCATAAACACGTTAAGACAAGATGTAACAACTTTTTTACAAGTTGTAACAAGCAGAAAATAGAGACAGTTTCAGTTTGTGTTTCCAGGGTGGTCACGTGTTTACGTCGACCAAACTGGTAAGTCTCTTTATTCACGTTTGAAACAACATTCATTTGCTATTCGTACCGCCCAGCACTCTAGTGCATTGTATTTACATTCCAGTTTATGTGATCCTTCTATCGACTTCAGAGGGACGAAATATATTGTTAAAAGTAAGGGTTTCGTTGAACGAAATGTGATTGAGTCCGATCTGATCAAACAATGTAACAACAGCCTCAATGTAAATCCTGCCATGTATAAATTAGATCCACAGATACGCTTCAGTATAGCACGTCAAAACAATATAGAATCCATTTATTCTGTGTTTATTTATTTACTATTTTTTTTCCATCTAGCGGCACTTATATGTATTATCCAGTGCTTTTGTTTTGTACAGAGATTCTTATTTGCCCCTTTCCGAAACCTTTCTCATCCCCTTTTATCCGTAGATTTCATTCCCTATCCTTCCTCGTATGGGTCAATAGGCCTTCTAGAGTTACCTTTATTCTTATGTTCTTGGTGGTCAGGTGACCTTCCCTGGCGGGTATAAGGTCAGTCTGCCACGTTTTATTCATTGGACGGACAAATTTGTCATCATCATAAAAGGAAGGGATGCGGTGCGCCTTGCACCCAAATGCTTAGACTGCATCTGTGAAGAGGCAAAGCAGATTGGTATCCAACTCAACCCCACAAAGACAAAAGCCATGCCCATTAAAATAGGGAAGGCAAACATCCAACTCACAGTATAGGGTCAACCAATTGAATGGGTGGACACTTATCAGTATCTAGGAATAATCCTGGACACACACATAAATTTTAATGCTGAGTTAACTTACTTAAAAGAGAGAGAACTGCGGCCTTGACGGCAATCCTCAGGTCGCTAACCTCCCTCTCTGGAGAAGCTAATCTGCAATGGATATTTGGCTGAACACCCTCTATTCTCTCTCTTTCTATGATGCCCTGGTTGGAACATATTATTTCACACTTAGAAGGATTCAGGGTGAGGTCCAAAACTGCACCTTGCTCTTGAATTGTTCTGATGTTCTCCGGGAGGGTGTCTTGCGAACCAGCTAGGGTACCATCACCCAAGAACCAGATGTTAAGCTTGCTGGACAGGACTTCTGTGACTTGTTTGATGATTAAGCAGAGAAGGAGAGGAGCAAGAGGGTTACCCTGTTGAATGCCTTCTCGCGAGTCAATTACATATTCGCCCAAAAGTAGCTTTAGATTCATACTGTAGCATGAATGTACAAAAGGGTAAAGGGAAGGGAAATGACGACAAACCGCATGGCAGCATCCCTCCGCACCAAATTGAAGGAATTTTATAAAAAATCTAGCATGATAAGGGCCTTTTTGCCTGTGATGTTAGCTACGATAGTTCGAGCTGCATGAGCTGCCACCTCGCACCTTTGTGGAATGCCGAACCCAAGCTGTTTTTGCTTTGGCATGTTGGCCGCTGCCTCGCTAACTGTCCCCGAAGGAGCCTTTGCGACGAGATGCCAGAAGGAATTGCCCACAGCTCTTGGTCTGATCCCTCAACCCTTTTTCTTTAGAGCACAGAGAGATGCTCCAAAAAATATAGGCCGTATGGTCTCTGGTATGCTGCCAGCTAGACATGTGTTGGGGAATCTAGTTAGTTCCACTAGGAGGTCCTGTGCAATGTCCTCAGCCTACTTTATGAAATGATAAAGCTACCCATTTCATTATGTATTAAGTCAATATTTTTTTTTATTGGAGTTAAAATTAACGTAGATATATGACCGAACCTAACCAACCCTACCTAACCTAACCTAACCTATCTTTATAGGTTAGGTTAGGTTAGGTAGCCGAAAAAGTTAGGTTAGGTTAGGTTAGGTAGGTTAGGTAGTCGGAAAAACATTAATTTATGAAAACTTGGCTTATTAGGCAAATCGGGCCTTGCATAGTAGGCTGAGAAGTGTGATCTGGCTACTAGGAACGACATATATATATATATATATATATATATATATATATATATATATATATATATATATATATATATATATATATATATATATATATATATGTCGTACCTAGTAGCCAGAACGCACTTCTCAGCCTATTATGAAAGGCCCGTTTTGCCTAATAAGCCAAGTTTTCCTGAATTAATATATTTTCTCTAATTTTTTTCTTATGAAATGATAAAGCTACTCATTTCATTATGTATGAGGTCAATTTTTTTTATTGGAGTTAAAATTAACTTAGATATATGACCGAACCTAACCAGCCCTACCTAACCTAACCTAACCTATCTTTATAGGTTAGGTTCGGTTAGGTAGCCGAAAAAGTTAGGTTAGGTTAGGTTAGGTAGGTTAGGTAGTCGAAAAAACATTATTTCATGAAAACTTGGCTTATTAGGCAAATCGGGCCTTGCATAGTAAGCTGAGAAGTGCGTTCTGGCTACTAGGTACGACATATATATATATATATATATATATATATATATATATATATATATATATATATATATATATATATATATATATATATATATATATGTCGTACCTAATAGCCAGAACGCACTTCTCAGCCTACTATTCAAGGCCCGATTTGCCTAATAAGCCAAGTTTTCATGAATTAATGTTTTTTCGTCTACCTAACCTACCTAACCTAACCTAACCTAGCTTTTTTTGGCTACCTAACCTAACCTAACCTATAAATATAGGTTAGGTTAGGTTAGGTAGGGTTGGTTAGGTTCGGTCATATATCTACGTTAATTTTAACTCCAATAAAAAAAAATTGACCTCATACATAGAGAAAAGGGTTGCTTTATCATTTCATAAGAAAAAAATTATAGTAAATATATTAATTCAGGAAAACTTGGCTTATTAGGCAAATCGGGCCTTGAATAGTAGGCTGAGAAGTGAGTTCTGGCTACTAGGTACGACATATATATATATATATAGCAGTCTCCGTGGTGTAGTGGTAAGACACTCGCCTGGCGTTCCGCGAGCGCTATGTCATGGGTTCGTATCCTGGCCGGGGAGGATTTACTGGGCACAATTCCTTAACTGTAGCCTCTGTTTAACGCAACAGTAAAATGTGTACTTGGATGAAAAAAACGATTCTTCGCGGCAGGGGATCGTATTCCAGGGACCATAGGATTAAGGACTTGCCCGAAACGCTACGCGTACTAGTGGCTGTACAAGAATGTAACAACTCTTGTATATATCTCAAAAAAAAAAAAAAAAAAAAAAAAAAAAAAAAAAAAAATATATATATATTTATATATATATATATATATATATATATATATATATATATATATATATATATATATATATATATATATATATATATATATATATATATATGTCGTACCTAGTAGCCAGAACGCACTTCTCAGCCTACTATGCAAGTCCCAATTTGTCTAATAAGCCAAGTTTTCATGAATTAATTGTTTTTCGACTACCTAACCTACCTAACCTAACCTAACCTAACTTTTTCGGCTACCTAACCTAACCTAACCTATAAAGATAGATTAGGTTAGGTTAGGTAGGGTTGGTTAGGTTTGGTCATATATCTACATTAATTTTAACTCCAATAAAAAAAAATTGACCTCATACATAATGAAATGGGTAGCTTTATCATTTCATAAGAAAAAAATTAGAGAAAATATATTAATTAAGGAAAACTTAGCTTATTAGGCAAATCGGGCCTTGCATAGTAGACTGAGAAGTGCCTTCTGGCTACTAGGTACGACATATATATATATATATATATATATATATATATATATATATATATATATATATATATATATATATATATATATATATATATATATATATATATATGTCGTACCTAGTAGCCAGAACTCACTTCTCAGCCTACTATGCATGGCCCGATTTGCCTAATAAGCCTAGTTTTCATGAATTAATTTTTTTTCGACAACCTAACCTACCTAACCTAACCTAACCTAACGTTTTCGGCTACCTAACCTAACCTAACCTATAAAGATAGGTTAGGTTAGGTTAGGTAGGGTTGGTTAGGTTCGGTCATATATCTACGTTAATTTTAACTCCAATAAAAAAAAATTGACCTCATACATAATGAAATGGGTAGCTGTATCATTTCATAAGAAAAAAATTAGAGAAAATATATAAATTCATGAAAACTTGGCTTATTAGGCAAATCGGGCCTTGCATAGTAGGCTGAGAAGTGCGTTCTGGCTACTAGGTACGACATATATATATATATATATATATATATATATATATATATATATATATATATATATATATATATATATATATATATATATATATATATATATATATGTATATATATATATATATATATATGTTGTACCTAGTAGCCAGAACGCACTTCTCAGCCTACTATGCAAGGCCCGATTTGCCTAATAAACCAAGTTTTCCTGAATTAATATATTTTCTCTATTTTTTTTCTTATTAAATGATAAAGCTACCCATTTCATTACGTATGGGGTAAATTTTTTTAATTGGAGTTAAAATTAACGTAGATATATGACCGAACCTAACCAACTCTACCTAACCTAACCTAACCTATCTTTAAAGGTTAGGTTAGGTTAGGTATCCGAAAAAGTTAGGTTAGGTTAGGTTAGGTAGGTTAGGTACTCGAAAACCAATTAATTCAAGAAAACTTGGCTTATTAGGCAAATCCGGCCTTGCGTAGTAGGCTGAGAAGTGCGTTCAGGCTACTAGGTACGACATATATATATATATATATATATATATATATATATATATATATATATATATATATATATATATATATATATATATATATTGTATACTTAACTCTCGTGTTTAGGAGAGTTGTGCCTTAAGCAGAGACACTGTGTCTTCCCATATTAACAGGGACTTGATGAAATTAACGTATAAATGACCCCTCACTTGCTCTGGTGCTCTTGGGAGGTGTTGATCTTTGGGGTATTTAAATACTCCGAAATTACCATCTCTTTTAAGGGTCTGAGCGGGTGGTGGAGCGGGTTAAGGCGTACCTGTTATGCCAGTTGCTGGAAGGCTTCTGTGCTGGCTAGGGTTCGAGTCTCCTGGTGGGAAAGTGTTCTAAAGTTGTATATATATATATATATATATATATATATATATATATATATATATATATATATATATATATATATATATATATATATATATATATATATATATATATATATATATGGAAGGGAGTACCACCTCTAGCTGGAAGAAGGGGGACCCATAGCCTCGGAGGAAACCACGCATAACGCATTAGAGGGAATGTTTAGATCCCCTCCAATACAGTTTCTGTGTGCTTTTCTCCTACCACCCCCTTCCTTTTTTATTTTTTGTGCTTTATTATGCATTTGATGGTTACAAGATATACATGGGTTGATACAAAAATAATAATGCAAAAAGGTGCTTAAAGGTTATGGATCTCTTGAAAAACACAACAATGGGAAACATTGATGAATGTCACAGACGGGTTCGATCATTGTTGCAAGTCAAACACTTCTTCGAATTCCTCTGAAGTTGGACTAGTGCCCAAGACGCAACAGGCATTTCCCCTCTGAATCGCAACACTGAGGCGCTGGAACAAGAAACTTTTTGCTCTCTGGTCTTTTGTAGCGCTGATCAATTTGTCCCCCAATTCCTTCAGGAACTTCAATGCACATTTTCCCCACGAACCGAGGGTCTCCGTGCCGATCGGAACAAAGCTGTAGCAGTGTGCTAGACCTCTGTATTTAATAATTTTCTGCGATTCCCTGAAAGAAGCAGCACCACCGCTTTCACGCTTTCACGTGTGCTGTAGTGGAGGTAGGTACTGGCCAGTGTGGCAGGGCACGTGTAGTCCCATACCACTTGCTTACCATCCTTCCAAGGTAACAAGGTGACCCCATCAGGGCGCTTCTGAGGGTCGTTAGGTCTGGATAAGTGTGGTTCTCTTTGTGCCGGGCAGCGGGCTGTGGCGAGGCTCCTCTTGATGATGTCGTTGACTTCTTCATGTCTTGCAATTTTACCCTGTGATTTACGACATACCAGACCATGACGACCATATTGGTCTGCCATCGCAGTTCCGCAGATGCACCTATGTTTGGTGAGGATGGGGGCGGCAAGGCGAAGGGCAACTCCAATGCGGAGAGCGTCATGACTGAGGCGAGTTCCAAGGGCTGCATTGGGCACAGCAAATAAAAAATCCCCGGCGTGGGGTGCTGTTACCGCTAGGAGGCGGGCTTTGTTTTCAGCATCAGCGTTGTCAATCATTGCTGTGACAGTCTTTTCCATTATGGGGCTATCCCAGTGGGCCTGCTTGTGGTCTTTTGGGACTTGTGGTCGGGGTTGAGGGTGTGCAATGGTGTCCCATTGTCTGGCTGCTTCGATGAACGTTTGATCATGAGTTCCCGCTGTCTCTCTCATACGCTCTGGTAGGATCTGACCTACCAATTCGTTGGCTGCTGTACATGAGGATAAGAATGCTGGAAGTGCTACCTCAGTTGCCTTTCGTATGCCTATCCCTCCAAATCTCACTGGTAGTGTTGCTTGGTCCCACTGACTGTCATCTAAATCTAGGTTGAGCGCCTTCCTGAATATTGACCTGAGGAGCTCATCATATTGATGTAGAAGTGGGTTGCCAAAAGTTGGTGCACACCTTAAGAAGTATGTTAGCCTGGGCAAGGTAAGGCACTTTGTGAGAAGGTAGAGGGCATCGTGGGAGTCCAAGTCCCCAATTCTCTCTTCCATCCTCTTTAGGTCTCTAAACTTTTCGTCAAGGACTGCAGCAATGGCATTGTGGCCCAGAGGTGCTCCGAGTAGTGTGCTGTCGGTGGCTTTAATGACTGAGGCTTCTGGTAAAACTGATTTCACTGCTCTAATGATTACTTCACTGGATGCAATAATTTCGCACTTGGAGGGGTTAAGAACGAGACCCATGGACTCTCCCCGTGTCTTCACCAGCTGTAGGTCTTCTAGCAGGGAATCTTGTGTGCCTGCCAGAGTGCCATCATCCAGGAACCAGATGTTGAGCTCACTGGACAGTCTGGTTGTAATTTCTCGAACCGCTATGCAAAAGAGGAACGGTGCAAGTGGGTCACCCTGTTGAATTCCCTCTGCTGAGGTGACTTCATGTTTGCCAAACAGGAGGGTTGAGTCTTTGCTGTAGCCTGCTGACACAAACGGGAGAATGCTTGGGCAATGTTCCTGGACTGCAGTGAGGATTGCTTCCCTTTTGACCGAGTTGAAAGCGTTTTAAAATCTAATTTTACTACTGCCTGGTCTTCAGTAAGAGAGCTAATGTAGGCTCGTGCAGCATGAGCCGCTGCTTCACAGCCTTGGGGGACTCCAAACCCCAGCTGGTTGGGTTGCAGCATGGTGGCTGCTTCCATTCGGATACTTCTGACAGCAGCCCTTGCAACTAGGCGGCGAAGGGTATTACCAACGGCAATGGGTCTGATCCCTCCCCCCTTCTTTTTCAGGGCACATAGGGATGCACCAAAGAAGAATGGTTTGATTTCATCAGGGATTAACCCGGCGAGGCAGTTGTTGACAAACGTTGTGATTTCTGTCAGGAGCGCTTCTGCAGCTGGGCCAAGAACAGGGTTCACCATTTCCTTCACATGTTGAGGTCTTACCCCTGTGTAGCCTCCTGAGGAGCCCGGGGGAAATGAAACGATAGCTTTATAAACCTCTGACTCCCGGAGGACGAGAGGTTCCTGGTTAGGGGCGAGCCTGACCTGTGGGGGAGGTCCACCTACGGCCCTGAGGGGGTGTTTTTCTCTCAGTGCTTGGGCTGTGGTTTCATCCCTGGGCAAAATTTTGTCCTCACTTGTGATCAACCTGAGTGCCCCGACTGTATTGCCCTCTTCAATTTTCTTGCTGACTTGGGTACCTAATTTTCTGTTGTCGCTGATTGTCGTACTTGGTCTGCCTCGGCGGTGTTTGGTGTGTTTGGGGAGGCGGACTAGGTTGTCAGCCCTAGGAAAATCCCTAATTGCTTTATTGACGGATGAGGCCAGTGTCTTGCCTCCTCTGTCTGGTACACCTAAGCATGCATTGCCAAAAAGTAACAGATTGTGCCAGGCTTTGATGGTATCAGGTGCATCAAGGTTATTTGACCCTCTGTTGACTTTTGCGATGAGGTCCGTGTATTTCCCGGCAGCAAATGGGCGAGAGGCCTTTGGGATGTGGGTGAGTGTCCTGGTTGACGTTGCTTTAATTGCCTCTAGCAGGTCGTCTGTTACAATGTAATCTGTTGCGATTTGTACTGGTGCAACAGGCTCCTGAGTGCTGCCTCCTCCCACGGGAGGCCTCCTTGACCCAGGACAGTCGCCATGCTGGCGTATGACTCTGGAGACCGAGTTGATGCTGATGTTGCTCCCACAAACACTGCATGTGCCTCTCCTTTGATTGGCTTCGGGAGGGGTGAGCTGGCTGGTAGCGGCTTCTTCTGCCATCCCCTTAGGTAAAGTGAATGTCACCTTGCACTGGAGTATTTGTCTCTCCCTCCTGGCTGGGGGGGGGGACGAGGTTGTCCCCTATACTATGCGTCATGTCTGGGCAGATGTCTGGGGTGGGTGGGCTCGTGGAGGTGGTGGGTGGGGGGTTTGGAGGCTGCGCTGGCCCGGTCTGGGAGGGGGGCCGGGGAGGGGAAGGCGCGACCACCTGATCGTGGGAGGTGGGGGCGGGGGAGCGGAAGACACTGCACCTCACGGAGGGGGGGGGGGAGACACTACACAAGTGGAGTGGGCGAGCGGGAGACACTACACTCACTGGTGGGGGGGAGGCACTACACTCAGGGGGTGGGGGGGGGAGGGTTGATGTGGCACGTAACACTTGGATAATTTCCTTTTGTCACTAAACACTGGTGAATGTGTCCTGGCTCACTGGGTGTGGTGCTCTCAACACGATACTCACAATGGTCCAGTCACCACAGGACTGGACTCAACTTATCTTTTTCAAGCACTTATTGGCACACTGGTGACCCAGTCTCTTGACCCCACCACATGTGTCCTTCCACCCTTTCCTGGTGAGGGAGCCGTAGGGCGTGTGACGTGTGTGGGCGTGGGCTGACGGTGGGCGTGGGGTGCCGGTGGGCGTAGGGTTGCGTGGGGTGCCGGTGGGCGTAGGGTTGCGTGGGGTGGCGGTGGGCGTAGGGTTGCGTGGGGTGACGGTGGGCGTGGGGTGCCGGTGGGAGTGGGGTAACGGTGGGCGTTGGGTGACGATGCGTGGGAGGTGATGGTGGGCGTTGGTCGACAGTGGGCGTGGGGTGGACGTTGGTCGACAGTGGGCGTGAGGTGGACGATGGTCGTCGGGTCAGCCGCCGGGAGAGGGTAGCTGGGTGGGCTGGCGAGGCCTGTGGGAGGCTAGGGAGAGGGGGGGGAGAAGGTGTCCCGGTCACACACAATTAACACAAAGTTTCACAGGTGCATTATGTTTATCACTACAAACTCACCGTTCATCTGAAAAGACGCACACATTCACTTATAAGTCTGCTGGAATACAAGCAGGTTTGTGAGCCTCCCCTTCACTCCCCCCCCCCTCCACATGAGGCCTCCTCCCCGCCTGGAGGCTGTTGTTTATGGAGGCACTGAGATAACCCTCAGCCAGGGCTGTGTCCTTCCCCTCCCTAGCACGCCTCCCGCCAGGACAACACACCTTTTACAGTTGATTCAGTTGCACTGCTGGAGTGGTAGGCTTCCTCGACCCACTAAGAGTCTTCAGCAGGTATTAACACAGACATGAGTCGATTCTTGGCTTCTTCAGGCACTGTTATCCTTGTTGAATGGGCACAAATGTGGGACCCAACCCCCTGCACGACCGACTGCTACGGCTGCCACCCATATATATATATATGTATATATATATATATATATATATATATATATATATATATATATATATATATATATATATATATATATATATATATATATATATATATATATATTAGTATATTTTGGTAGCAGTCTTTCCTGTAGATATATATTATTAAATATGACCGAAAAAGTAAGATTAATAATTCTAACACGAATTTTCTCAATCTTTCGTACATTACGCTTCACTGTTGGAGGTAAATCAAAAATCAATTCTCCAAAATTCATTTTTATTTCTAGTCTGACGCGACACGAGCGCGTTTCGTAAAACTTATTACATTTTCAAAGACTTTAGTTTACAAATACACAACTGAATAGAACTGATTGATTGATTGATGAAGATTAAGCCACCCAAAAGGTGGCATGGGCATGAATAGCCCGTAAGTGGTGGCCCTTTTAAGCCATTACCATTAAGCCAGTATCAAGAGCTGATACTGGAGATCTGTGGAGGTGCGAATGCACCCTGCATGACGGGAGATGTCTCCCTTGTGAATGTGTTAAGATGAAGATGAAGCCACCCAAAAGGTGGCACGGGCATAAATAGCCCGTAAGTGGTGGCCATTTTAAGCCATTACCAGTATCAGGAGCTGATACTGGAGATCTGTGGAGGTGCGAATGCACCCTGCATGACGGGAGATGTCTCCCTTGTGAATGTGTTAAGATGAAGATGAAGCCACCCAAAAGGTGGCACAGGCATGAATAGCTCGTAAGTGGTGGCCCTTTTGAGCCATCACCAGTATCAATAGATGATACTGGAGATCTGTGGAGGTGCGACTGCACCCTGCGTGACGGGAGATGTCTCCCGGACCAAATTGTGACCGGTCCAGATGTTGATTGATGATTGATGAAGATTAAGCCACCTAAGAGGTGGCACGGGCATGAATAGCCCGTACGTGGTGGCCCTTTTGAGCCATTACCAGTATCAAGAGCTGATACTGGAGATCTGTGGAGGCGCGACTGCACCCTGCGTGACGGGAGATGTCTCCCGGACCAAGTGGTGACCAGATGGTGGTGAATAGAACGATTGATTGATGAAGATTAAGCCACCCAAAAGGTGGCACGGGCATGAATAGCCCGTAAGTGGTGGCCCTTTTGAGCCATTACCAGTATCAAGAGCTGATACTGGAGATCTGTGGAGGTGCGAATGCACCCTGCATGACGGGAGATGTCTCCTTTGTGAATGTGTTAAGATGAAGATGAAGCCACCCAAAAGGTGGCACGGGCATGAATAGCCCGTAAGTGGTGGGCCTTTTGAGCCATTACCAGAATCAAGAGCTGATACTGGAGATCTGTGGAGGTGCGACTGCACCCTGCGTGACGGGAGATGTCTCCCGTGAACAAATGTCTGATTGATGATGAAGATTAAGCCACCCAAAAGATGGCACGGGCATGAATAGCCCGTAAGTGGTGGCCCTTTTAAGCCATTACCAGTATCAAGAGCTGATACTGGAGATCTGTGGAGGTGCGAATGCACCCTGCATGACGGGAGATGTCTTTCTTGTGAATGTGTTAAGATGAAGATGAAGCCACCCAAAAGGTGGCACGGGCATAAATAGCCCGTAAGTGGTGGCCATTTTAAGCCATTACCAGTATCAAGAGCTGATACTGGAGATCTGTGGAGGTGCGAATGCACCCTGCATGACGGGAGATGTCTCCCGGTGTGTGTATACAACTGATTGATTGATTGATGAAGATTAAGCCACCCAAGAGGTTGCACGGGCATGAATAGCCCGTAAGTGGTGGCCCTTTCGAGCCATTACCAGTATCAAAAGATGATACTGGAGATCTGTGGAGGCGCAACTGCACCCTGCGTGACGGGAGATGTCTCCCGGACCAAGTGGTGACCAAATGGTGTGTATACAACTTACGCATCTCCGATTTTATATCTACATTTTAGTGAGGTGGATGGGGTGAGGTGGCATTAATAGGGTATTAATTTCATCAACACAAGACAGAACAAGAGGTGGCATTAATAGGGTATTAATTTCATCAACACAAGACAGAACACGAAACAATAGGTATTGAATAGAAGTGTATGTAGAAAGCCTATTGTTCCATATTTCTTGATGCTTCTATATTGGAGTGGAGTCTTGAGGTGGGTAGAATATAGTTGTGCATTAATTGGCTGTTGATTGCTGGTGTTGACTTCTTGATGTGTAGTGCCTCGCAAACGTCAAGCCGCCTGCTATCGCTGTATCTATCGATGATTTCTGTGTTGTTTACTAGGATTTCTCTGGCGATGGTTTGGTTGTGGGAAGAGATTATATGTTCCTTAATGGAGCCCTGTTGCTTATTCATCATTAAACGCCTAGAAAGAGATGTTGTTGTCTTGCCTATATACTGGGTTTTTTGGAGCTTACAGTCCCCAAGAGGGCATTTGAAGGCATAGACGACGTTAGTCTCTTTTAAAGCGTTCTGTTTTGTGTCTGGAGAGTTTCTCATGAGTAGGCTGGCCGTTTTTCTGGTTTTATAGTAAATTGTCAGTTGTATCTTCTGATTTTTGTCTGTAGGGATAACGTTTCTATTAACAATATCTTTCAGGACCCTTTCCTCCATTTTATGAGCTGTGGAAAAGAAGTTCCTATAGAATAGTCTAATAGGGGGTATAGGTGTTGTGTTAGTTGTCTCTTCAGAGGTTGCATGGCGTTTCACTTTCCTTCTTATGATGTCTTCCACGAAACCATTGGAGAAGCCGTTGTTGACTAGGACCTGCCTTACCCTACAGAGTTCTTCGTCGACTTGCTTCCATTCTGAGCTGTGGCTGAGAGCACGGTCGACATATGCGTTAACAACACTCCTCTTTGTACCTCTTTGGGCAGTCGCTGTTGGCATTTAGGCACATTCCTATGTTCGTTTCCTTAGTGTAGACTGCAGTGTGGAAACCTCCGCTCTTTTCCATGACTGTTACATCTAGAAAGGGCAGCTTCCCATCCTTTTCCATCTCGTAAGTGAAACGCAGCACGGAACTCTGCTCAAATGCCTCCTTCAGCTCCTGCAGATGTCTGACATCAGGTACCTGTGTAAAAATGTCGTCAACATACCTGCAGTATATGGCCGGTTTCAAGTTCATGTCGACTAAGACTTTTTGCTCGATGGTACCCATGTAGAAGTTTGCAAACAGGACACCTAGGGGAGAACCCATGGCGACCCCATCTACTTGCTTATACATGTGCCCATCCGGGCTCAAGAAGGGTGCCTCTTTAGTACAAGCTTGGAGTAGTTTCCTCAGAATATTCTCTCGTATGTCAAGAGGAGTACAGGCTGGATCACGATACACTCTGTCGGCTATCATCCCGATTGTCTCGTCCACAGGTACGTTGGTAAACAGCGATTCTACGTCCAACGAGGCTCTTATCCCTGTGGCCCGTGTGCCCCGCAGTAAGTCAACAAATTCCTTTGGAGACTTCAGGCTGAAGGCGCAAGGAACATAAGGAGTCAGCAGGCCGTTGAGTCGCTTCGCCAGTCTGTACGTGGGTGTGGGTATCTGGCTAATGATTGGCCGAAGTGGGTTTCCAGGCTTGTGTGTCTTGACATTTCCATACGCATATCCAGGTTTATATTCCCCAATGATCTTTGGCAGGTGGAGTCCGGATTTCTTGGCGTTCACAGTTTCGATCAGTTTGTTGACCTTTGCTTTTAATTCGGCTGTAGTGTCCTTCGTTACCCTTTGGAACTTAGTTTGGTCAGAGAGTATGATGTTCATTTTCGCCAGATATTCGTCTTTTTTAAGAATGACATATATTGGCGACTTGTCACCTCTCCTGACAACTACCTCCTTGTTCTCACGCAGGCTTTTAGCTGCCGCTTTGAGCTCGGGGGACAGTATGGTGCTTCTGTAATTGCCTCGATTCTTTCCTCCTTCTGCAATAAGTTCTGCTTGTAAGGAATCTTTGGTAGTGACCTTCTTTTGTGTCTCGAGGTCGAATATGTCGTCCAACAGAATTTCCAACTCTACTTTCCGGGCCATTTCACTCGGTCTGGACATAACATGACACCAAGAGATGGCTTCCTGAACCTTGCAGGAATTAACCTCACTGAGGACCAAGTCACTCTCCTAAATCTGGGCATAAACTGTCATGTTATGTCCAGACCGAGGGGTCATTTTTACGTTTTTTCATCAAGTCTCCTGGTGGGAAAGTGTTTCTAAAGTTGTATACTTCACTCTCGTGTTTAGGAGAGTTGTGCCTTAAGCATAGACACAGTGTTCTCCCATATTAACAGGGACTTGATGAAAAAACGTAAAAATGACCCCTCACTTGCTCTAGTGCTCTTGGGAGGTGGTGGTCTTTGGAGTGTTAAATACTCCGAAATTACCATCTCTTTTAAGGGTCTGAGCAGGTGGTGGAGTGGGTTAAGGCGTACCTGTTATGCCAGTTGCTGGAAGGCTTCTGTGCTGGCTAGGGTTCGAGTCTCCTGGTGGGAAAGTGTTTCTAAAGTTGTATATATATATATATATATATATATATATATATATATATATATATATATATATATATATATATATATATATATACATATATATATATATACATATATATATATATATATATATATATATATATATATATATATATATATATATATATATATATATATATATATATATATATATATATATATATATATATATATGTCGTACCTAGTAGCCAGAATGCACTTTTCAGCCTACTATGCAAGGCCCGATTTGCCTAATAAGCCAAGTTTTCCTGAATTAATATATTTTCTCTAATTTTTTTCTTATGAAATGATAAAGCTACCCATTTCATTATGTATGAGGTCATTTTTTTTTATTGGAGTTAAAATTAACGTAGATATATGACCGAACCTAACCAACCCTACCTAACCTAACCTAACCTATTTTTATAGGTTAGGTTAGGTTAGGTAGCCGAAAAAGTTAGGTTAGGTTAGGTTAGGTAGGTTAGGTAGTCGAAAAACAATTAATTCATGAAAACTTGGCTTATTAGGCAAATCGTGCCTTGTATAGTAGGCTGAGAAGTGCGTTCTGGCTACTAGGTACGACATATATATATATATATATATATATATATATATATATATATATATATATATATATATATATATATATATATATATATATATATATATATATATATATATATATATATATGTCGTACCTAGTAGCCAGAACGCACTTCTCAGCCTACTATACAAGGCACGATTTGCCTAATAAGCCAAGTTTTCATTAATTAATATATATATATATATACAACTTTAGAACACTTTCCCACCAGGAGACTCGAACCCTAGCCAGCACAGAAGCCTTCCAGCAACTGGCATAACAGGTACGCCTTAACCCTCTCCACCACCTGCTCAGACCCTTAAAAGAGATGGTAATTTCGGAGTATTTAAATACCCCAAAGATCAACACCTCCCAAGAGCACCAGAGCAAGTGAGGGGTCATTTATACGTTAATTTCATCAAGTCCCTGTTAATATGGGAAGACACAGTGTCTCTGCTTAAGGCACAACTCTCCTAAACACGAGAGTCAAGTATACAACTTTAGAACACTTTCCCACCAGGAGACTCGAACCCTAGCCAGCACAGAAGCCTTCCAGCAACTGGCATAACAGGTACGCCTTAACCCTCTCCACCACCTGCTCAGACCCTTAAAAGAGATGGTAATTTCGGAGTATTTAAATACCCCAAAGATCAACACCTCCCAAGAGCACCAGAGCAAGTGAGGGGTCATTTATACGTTAATTTCATCAAGTCCCTGTTAATATGGGAAGACACAGTGTCTCTGCTTAAGGCACAACTCTCCTAAACACGAGAGTCAAGTATACAACTTTAGAACACTTTCCCACCAGGAGACTCGAACCCTAGCCAGCACAGAAGCCTTCCAGCAACTGGCATAACAGGTACGCCTTAACCCTCTCCACCACCTGCTCAGACCCTTAAAAGAGATGGTAATTTCGGAGTATTTAAATACCCCAAAGATCAACACCTCCCAAGAGCACCAGAGCAAGTGAGGGGTCATTTATACGTTAATTTCATCAAGTCCCTGTTAATATGGGAAGACACAGTGTCTCTGCTTAAGGCACAACTCTCCTAAACACGAGAGTCAAGTATACAACTTTAGAACACTTTCCCACCAGGAGACTCGAACCCTAGCCAGCACAGAAGCCTTCCAGCAACTGGCATAACAGGTACGCCTTAACCCTCTCCACCACCTGCTCAGACCCTTAAAAGAGATGGTAATTTCGGAGTATTTAAATACCCCAAAGATCAACACCTCCCAAGAGCACCAGAGCAAGTGAGGGGTCATTTATACGTTAATTTCATCAAGTCCCTGTTAATATGGGAAGACACAGTGTCTCTGCTTAAGGCACAACTCTCCTAAACACGAGAGTCAAGTATACAACTTTAGAACACTTTCCCACCAGGAGACTCGAACCCTAGCCAGCACAGAAGCCTTCCAGCAACTGGCATAACAGGTACGCCTTAACCCTCTCCACCACCTGCTCAGACCCTTAAAAGAGATGGTAATTTCGGAGTATTTACCCTCACTTGCTCTGGTGCTCTTGGGAGGTGTTGATCTTTGGGGTATTTAAATACTATTTAAATAGTAAATATTTAAATATTTAAATATTTAAATTCTACAATCACTTCTATTCAATACCCATTGTTTCATGTTCTGGCTTGTGTTGATGAAATTAATACCTTATTAAATACCACCTCACCCCATCCACCTCACTCAAATGTAGATATAAACAAAATCGGAGATGTGTAAGTTCTATTCAGTTGTGTATGTGTTAACTAAAGTCTTTGAAAATGTAATAAGTTTTACGAAACGCGCTCAAGTGTCGCGTCAGACTAGAAATAAAAATGAATTTTGGAGAATTGATTTTTGAATTACCACCAACAGTGAAAAGAAATGTATGAAAGATTGAGAAAATTCGTTTTAGAATTAATAATCTTACTTTTTCGGTCATATTTAATAATATATATATATATATATATATATATATATATATATATATATATATATATATATATATATATATATATATATATATATATATATATATATATATATATATATATATATATATATATATATATATATATATATATATATATATATATATATATATATATAAGCCTATACTTGCATAAACCACAAGTGAAGATTAACAATCTTTGGACAACACCCACCAGTGGGCCTCGAACCAAGAAAGCACAACTACCTTCCAGTAGCTGCCATAACTAGTACGCCTTAACCCACTACACCATCAGACCCTACAAAAGAAGTTGAGACTTCGAGATATATATACACCTCAAATATCTCCACTTCCCAAGGGCACTAGACAAGTGCCCTCGGGAAGGGTGTGATGGTGTAGTGGGTTAAGGCGTACTAGTTATGGCAGCTACTGGACAGTAGTTGTGCTTTCTGGGTTCGAGGCCCACTGGTGGGTGTTGTCCAAAGATTGTTAATCTTCACTTGTGGTTAATGCAAGTATAGGCTTATAGCATGGACACGAGTTCTCTCACATTAACAGTGGCTTGATGAAAAACACATAGTAACCTCTCACTTGTCTAGTGCCCTCGGGACGTGGAGATATTTGAGGTGTATATATATCTCGAAGTCTCTACTTCTTTTGTAGGGTCTGATGGTGTAGTGGGTTAAGGCGTACTAGTTATGGCAGCTACTGGAAGGTAGTTGTGCTTTCTGGGTTCGAGGCCCACTGGTGGGTGTTGTCCAAAGATTATATATATATATATATATATATATATATATATATATATATATATATATATATATATATATATATATATATATATATATATATATATATATATATAAATATATATGTGTACATACAAAAGAATGGGGGTGGTAGGAGAGGATAATATTAATGTTCAGCGAGAAACCACAAGGTCTCCTCTGAATACTTTTTATTTTCCTCTCCGAGGCTATGGGTCCCCACATTGGCACCAGAGGTGGTACCCTCACTATATATTAAAAATATATATATACATATATATACATATATATACATATATATATATATATATATATATATATATATATATATATATATATATATATATATATATATATATATGTCGTACCTAGTAGCCAGAACTCACTTCTCAGCCTACTATTCAAGGCCCGATTTGCCTAATAAGCCAAGTTTTCCTGAATTAATATATTTACTATAATTTTTTTCTTATGAAATGATAAAGCAACCCTTTTCTCTATGTATGAGGTCAATTTTTTTTTATTGGAGTTAAAATTAACGTAGATATATGACCGAACCTAACCAACCCTACCTAACCTAACCTAACCTATATTTATAGGTAAGGTTAGGTTAGGTAGCCAAAAAAGGTAGGTTAGGTTAGGTTAGGCAGGTTAGGTAGACGAAAAAACATTAATTCATGAAAACTTGGCTTATTAGGCAAATCGGGCCTTGAATAGTAGGCTGAGAAGTGCGTTCTGGCTATTAGGTACGACATATATATATATATATATATATATATATATATATATATATATATATATATATATATATATATACATATATATATATATATATATATATATATATATATATATATATATATATATATATATATATATATATATATATATATATATATATATGTTGTACCTAGTAGCCAGAACGCACTTCTCTGCCTACTATGCAAGGCCAGATTTGCTTAATAAGCCAAGTTTTCCTGAATTATTATATTTTCTCTAATTTTGTTCTTATGAAATGATAAAGCTACCCATTTCATTATATATGAGGTCAATTTTTTTTATTGGAGTTAAAATTAACGTAGATATATGACCAAACCTAACCAACCCTACCTAACCTAACCTAACCTATCTTTATAGGTTAAGTTCGGTTAGGTAGCCGAAAAAGTTAGGTTAGGTTAGGTTAGGTAGGTTAGGTAGTCGATAAACAATTAATTCATGAAAATTTGGCTTATTACGCAAATTTGGCCTTGCATAGTAGGCTGAGAAGTGCGTTCTGGCTACTAGGTACGACATATATATATATATATATATATATATATATATATATATATATATATATATATATATATATATGTCGTACCTAGTAGCCATATATATAAATATATATATATATATATATATATATATATATATATATATATATATATATGTCGTACCTAGTAGCCAGAACGCACTTCTCAGCCTACTATGCAAGGCCCGATTTGCCTAATAAGCCAAGTTTTCATGAATTAATATATTTTCTCAAATTTTTTTCTTATGAAATGATAAAGCTACCCATTTCATTATGTATGAGGACAATTTTTTTTTATTGGAGTTAAAATTAACGTAGATATATGACCGAACCTAACCATTCCTACCTAACCTAACCTAACCTATGTTTATAAGTTAGGTTAGGTTAGGTAGCCGAAAAAGTTAGGTTAGGTTAGGTTAGGTAGGTTAGGTAGTCGAAAAAACATTAATTCATGAAAACTTGGCTTATTAGGCAAATCGGGCCTTGCATAATAGGCTGAGAAGTGCGTTCTGGCTACTAGGTACGACATATATATATATATATATATATATATATATATATATATATATATATATATATATGTCGTACCTAATAGCCAGAACGCACTTCTCAGCCTACTATTCAAGGCCCGATTTGCCTAATAAGCCAAGTTTTCATGAATTAATGTTTTTTCGTCTACCTAACCTACCTAACCTAACCTAACCTAGATTTTTTTGGCTACCTAACCTAACCTTACCTATAAATATAGGTTAGGTTAGGTTAGGTAGGGTTGGTTAGGTTCGGTCATATATCTACGTTAATTTTAACTCCAATAAAAAAAAATTGACCTCATACATAGAGAAAAGGGTTGCTTTATCATTTCATAAGAAAAAAAATTATAGTAAATATATTAATTCAGGAAAACTTGGCTTATTAGGCAAATCAGGCCTTGAATAGTAGGCTGAGAAGTGAGTTCTGGCTACTAGGTACGACATATATATATATATATATATATATATATATATATATATATATATATATATATATATATATATATATATATATATATATATATATGTCGTACCTAGTAGCCAGAACTCACTTCTCAGCCTACTATTCAAGGCCCGATTTGCCTAATAAGCCAAGTTTTCCTGAATTAATATATTTACTATATTTTTTTTCTTATGAAATGATAAAGCAACCCTTTTCTCTATGTATGAGGTCAATTTTTTTTTATTGGAGTTAAAATTAACGTAGATATATGACCGAACCTAACCAACCCTACCTAACCTAACCTAACCTATATTTATAGGTAAGGTTAGGTTAGGTAGCCAAAAAAAGCTAGGTTAGGTTAGGTTAGGTAGGTTAGGTAGACGAAAAAACATTAATTCATGAAAACTTGGCTTATTAGGCAAATCGGGCCTTGAATAGTAGGCTGAGAAGTGCGTTCTGGCTATTAGGTACGACATATATATATATATATATATATATGTGTGTCATACCTATTAGCCAGAATGCACTTCTCGGCCAACTATGCAAGGCCCGATTTGCCTAATAAGCCAAGTTTTCCTGAATTAATATATTTTCTCTATTTTTTTCTTATGAAATGATAAAGCTACCCATTTCATTATGTATGAGGTCAGTTTTTTTTATTGGAGTTAAAACTAACGTAGATTTATGACCGAACCTAACCAACCCTACCTAACCTAACCTAACCTATCTTTATAGGTTAGGTTAGGTAGCCGAAAAAGTTAGGTTAGGTAGTCGAAAAACAATTATTTCATGAAAACTTGGCTTATTAGGCAAATTGGGCCTTGCATAGTAGGCTGAAAAGTGCGTTCTGGCTATTAGGTACGACATATATATAAATATATATATATATATATATATATATATATATATATATATATATATATATATATATATATATATATATATATATATATATATATATATATATATATATATATATATATATATATATATATATATATATATAAGTATATTTATATGTGCGAACAAGCTTGAATGGTCCCCATGCCAATATGCAACCGAAAACTCCACACCCCAGAAGGATTCGAACCCATATAGCCAGGAGCGCTATGTACCTTAGCATACCTGGGATCTTAACTTCTAGACCAGCATGACTACAAAATTCTTGATAGTCGTGAGACTATTTATCCAAGATCCGAGACCGTTTGGGGGTCAACTTGGCCATAAATCGAATCACCTTACTTTGTGGGGCAACGTGAGAAATGAAGCATCTATACCCACGTTAATCACCAAGTTGATCCTGATCTGTTTTCTGTATCATTAACTCTAGTCCAGATACTGGCCATCTGCCGGATACAATCCCCAACGGATGTCTAACTAGCATATACCTGTTTACTGCTAGGTGAACGAATGCATCATGTGAAAGAAGTCGTTTACAAAACTTTTCACTCCTACAACGGAAATCAAACCCAGGATTCTGAATTACATTTGTGATGAAAGCAAACAAACTATATGGATATCTACAGTAAATACAGGACAAAAAGAAATAGGAAAGTAAATGTCTGGCAATAAAATAGATAACTGTCTTTATGACCTCCCAAACTTCTGTGGCCGCTCAGCCCGAACAAGAGTCGTGGACAACAGGAGCCAGAACACAATACACATATACAACGTACTTCTGTGCAAAATACACTTTCACCCCCGAAAGCTGTAGCTAAACACTGTGCTGCCGCTCACCCGCTGCTATTGTTCGAATCCCATTAACTTGTTATTTATAACTTTGAGCTCGGAAAGATTAGTTTCACTACGAGAGTCCCCGCCAGGAGGATTCTGCCTCTTGCCGACCATAACAAGCACATACCGTTACTTTTCAGCCAGGTCACCACACAAAGGGAAATCTAAATGTCCTGTGGAGTGTGGTGTTGGTTCCTTCGGGGGTAACCCTTACCCATTGGGAATGGGTCAACCGCTTATTTACTTCCCTGAAGGCGTGTTCGTGGGTACAAGTTCTCGACCCACGCTCTGAATTTCCAACAGAGATGACAGCGTCATTATACCAGGTCTGGGATTTGGTCGTGTTCTTAATGTTTAACGTCCAATATCAGATAATAATAATTAACAAACATTACATTTGAGATCCTTATCAACAGTATGGGACAAGCCGAGTCTGACGGGAGCTAAATGTACTGCAGAGTACTCCAGTATTATGGAAACCTTCGCTATTGTTAGCAACTTTCACTTTAGCAGGAAACCTCTAATCTAGGAATTTTCCTCGAATAAGGGAGACCTTCTCTAATGATGGGGACCTTCTCTAACGATGAGGACCTTCTCTGAAGATGGGGACCTTCTCTAATGATGGGGACCTTCTCTAACGATGAGGACCTTCTCTGATGATGGGGACCTTCTCTGATGATGGGGACCTTCTCTAAAGATGGGGACCTTTTCTAAAGATGGGACCCTACTCTAATGATGGAGACCTTTTCTAATGATGAGGACCTTCTCTAATGAAAGGGACCTTCACTAATGATGGGGACCTTCTCTAATGATGGGGAACTTCTCTAATGATCGGGGGACCTTCTCTAATGATGGGAACCTTCTCTAATGATGGGGACCTTCTCTAGTGATGGGGACCTTCTCTAATGATGGGGACCTTCTCTGATGATGGGGACCTTCTCTAAAGATGGGGACCTTTTCTAAAGATGGGACCCTTCTCTAATGATGGAGACCTTTTCTAATGATGAGGACCTTCTCTAATGATGGGGACCTTCTCTAATGACGGGGACCTTCTCTAATGATGGGGGACCTCCTCTAATGATGGGGACCTTTTCTAATGATGGCGACCTATTCTAATGATGGGGACCTTCTCTAATGATCGGGACCTTCTCTAATGATGTGGACCTTTTCTAATGATGGTGACCTTCTCTAATGATGGGGGACCTTCTCTAATGATGAGGACCTTCTCTAATGATGGGAACCTTCTCTATCGATGGTAACCTTCACTAATGTTGGGGAACTTCTCTAATGATGGGGATCTTCTCTGATGATGGGGACCCTCTCTAATGATGTGAACCTTTTCTAATGATGGGGACCTTCTCTGATGATGGGGACCTTCTCTGATGATGGGGACCTTCTCTGATGATGGGGACCTTCTCTAATGATGGGGGACCTTTTCTAATTTCGGGACCTTCTCTAATGATGGGGACCTTCTCTAATGATGGGGACCTTCTCTGATGATGGGGACCTTCTCTAATGATGGGGACCTTCTCTGATGATGGGGACCTTCTCTGATGATGGGGACCTTCTCTAATGATGGGGGACCTTCTCTAATTTCGGGACCTTCTCTAATGATGGGGACCTTCTCTAATGATCGGGACCTTCTCTAATGATGGTGACCTTCTCTAATGATTGGGATCTTCTCTAATGATTGGGACCTTCTCAAATGATGGTGGACCTTCTCTAATAATGAGGACCTTCTCTAATGATGGAGGACCTTCTCTAATGATGGGGGACCTACTCTAATGGTGAGGACCTTTTCTAATGATGTGGACCTTCTTTTGAGTCAGGTGCTGTCACAGTGAGAGGTTGTGTTAGCTGGAGCTCTGGAGTAACATTATTATTGCAATAATGGAAGAATTAGTTAATGATTTGGTGAGTTTGGTTGGAGCTCTGAGAGCAGAGATGGAATCCCTGCAGGAGGAGGTACGACGGCTGAGACTTCGAGAGGAAACGAAGGAGAAGACCAGTGTTGACGAGACCTCATCGTGGAGAGTAGTGAAAGACAGGGGTCTTAAGAAGACCTTGACAAGGCCGCCTACAGACGCCCTAAGGACGGCAAATTCATTTGCCGTGTTGGAGGACGAGTGCTGTAGTGCGCCTGCAGCGAGGAACGGCGGAGCGCAGGCCCCTCAGGCTGCTCAGAAAGTTAGGGCGGTACCGAAGCGAATTTTGGTTGTGGGAGATTCCCAGGTGAGGTATTTAGACAGAACGTTTTGTGCCAGAGATAGGGGGGAACAGATTAAGGGTTTGCTATCCGGGAGCTGGAATTGGTGATATTGTTGAAAACATGAATGATATTATGACGGGAAATGGGAACAAACCCATTATTTGTATTAGTGCAGGGGGTAATGATGTTGGGAGAGTTAGGAGTGAGGAACTAATACAGAGATTTAGGACAGCCATTGAATTAGTTAGGAGCAAGGGAGGAATCCCGATCATATGTGGCATTCTTCCAAGAAAGGGAGTGGGAAATGAATGGATGTCGAGGGCACTTGGTGTCAATTGCCGGCTGGAAAGATATTGCAAATCAAATGCAATATCTTTCATAGACAACTGGGAACACTTCTATGGAAGAAATGAAATGTATGCTCGTGATGGGGTGCATCTATCGAGAGCTGGGGTTGTTGCTGTTGCGAACTCGTTGGAACCAGTGGTTAGAGGTGTTTGTTTGGGTTTAAACTGTTAGTAGATAGTGGTATGGGAAATGATTTGGAGGAAGGAGGTAATAAAAGTATGCGTTCGTGGGAGAAAAGAATTGGCAAAATGATCAGGGAAAGAAAAGGGCCTCAAAATAACAATTCACTTAGGATATATTACACTAACAGTAGAAGTCTAAGAAATAAAATTAACTAATTAAATGCTCTTGTCTGCACAGAAAAAATAGATATTATTGCACTTACCGAAACGTGGATGAACGTAGAAAATAGAGAACTATTAGCTGAATATCAGATAAATGGATTTAAACTATTTCACACAGATAGATACATTAGACGAGGAGGGGGAGTAGCCATATATGTTAGGGACAATTTGAAATGTAGTCTCAAAGAGGGAATCAAAACTGAGCCACACACAGAAACTATTTGGATAGAATTAAACGAAAAGCAAAAAATATTATAATAGGAGTTATATATATAGGCCACCAAATTTAGACAGAATGGAAGCAAAGCATCTATGGAATGAAATATCTAGAGCATCTAGATCTAACAGTATTTATGTCATAGGTGACATTAATTTTAGTGGAATAAACTGGGTGAACAAAACAGGGAATAGTGAAGCAGAAGATTTTCTAGAATTAATTGACGATTGCTTTCTTACGCAACACATTAAGGAACCAACGCGGGAAAATAATATTTTAGATTTAGTGTTAACTAACAGGGAAACAAATTAATGACATCGAAATAGGGAGTGAGCTAGGGAACAGTGATCACAAAGTAATCAGATTTAGCATAGAATGGAATAGACCTGTAGGAGAAAATTCTGTTAAAGTGCCAGATTTTCGTAAAGCTGATTTTAATAGCCTTAGAAATTTTTTGGGTCAAATAGATTAGAAACTCTTGGGTATGGGGTGTGGGCCGGTCTTAGAGCGAGACATGAACCCAGCGATAGGTGACGTAAAAGGGGATTTCGATGTGGATTTAAT
Organism: Procambarus clarkii; assembly: GCF_040958095.1. Taxonomy (NCBI): domain Eukaryota; kingdom Metazoa; phylum Arthropoda; class Malacostraca; order Decapoda; family Cambaridae; genus Procambarus; species Procambarus clarkii. The sequence continues at coordinate 27,019,913 of NC_091160.1, forward strand.
ATATAACTTATTTAAGAATATTCTAAACGAAGCACAGGAACGTAGTATACCATACAAATTGAATAGGTCGAAAACTAATGACCCAAAGTGGATAACAAATAATTTAAAGAACCTTATAGGTAAGAAGAGGGCTTGGTACAAAAGGATTAAGAATGGGGAAGTCAGGTTAGAACAGGAATTCATACAACTGGTTAGAAATGTTAAAAAAGAGATTAGTAAAGCAAAAAGAAACTATGAAGTTCGTATAGCAGAGCAAGCAAAGTCAAATCCTAAAGGGTTTTTTCAGTTATATCGAACTAAGACTAGGGAAAGGATAGGTCCATTAAAATCTGAGACAGGTCAAATAACGGATAATGACAAGGAGATGAGTAGTATTTTTAACAAATATTTTATATCAGTATTTACTAAAGAAGAACTTAACAATATGCCTTCAGCCGAACAAGTCTATGTGGGTGAGGATGAGGACAGGTTGACTAGTTTAGCAGTTACCAGAGAGGATGTAATTAAACAATTAGAAAGACTAAAACCAAACAAATCCCCAGGGCCGGATGAAGTGTTTGCCAGGGTGCTTAAAGAATGCAAAGAGGAGCTTTCCGAGCCACTGTCTACCATATTTAATAAATCAATAGAGTCAGGCAGAGTGCCAGAGTCATGGAAGGTAGCTAATGTGGTACCAATTTTTAAGAAAGGAGATAGATCACTTGCGTCAAACTATCGGCCAATTAGCCTAACGTCTATTGTGGGAAAGTTACTTGAATCAATAATTGCAAATACAATTCGTCTCCATCTTGAAAAACATAAATTAATAAATGAGTCTCAACATGGTTTTACAAATGGCTGTTCATGTTTAACAAATTTGCTAACTTTTTATTCCAGCATAGTTGAGGCAGTTGATAGTGGTAAGGATTGTGATGTTGTGTACCTTGACATAAGAAAAGCTTTTGATACAGTGCCACATGAAAGACTAATTAAAAAAATAGAAGCTCATGGTATTGGTGGTGCTATACTAACTTGGATTAGGGCATGGCTATTCCAAAGGAAACAGAGAGTTAGTATAAATGGGGTTAAGTCAGAGTGGGATAATGTTGTTAGTGGAGTACCTCAGGGCTCTATCCTGGGACCTCTGTTGTTTATAATATATATAAATGATTTAGATTCAGGTTTGAGTAGCAACATTTGCAAATTTGCCGATGATACGAAAATCGGTAGGGAAATTAATTCGGAGGAGGACTCACTCTCACTTCAAGTTGATCTAGATAGGGTTTTGAAATGGTCAAAGGATTGGCAAATGCAGTTTAATGCTGATAAATGTAAAGTTCTGAGGCTACGTAATGATGATAGAGTTACAAGATACGAGCTAAATGGTGTTGAGATTGCGAAGTCGGATTGCGAAAGGGATCTGGGAGTTATGATTAGTAAGAATTTAAAACAAAAGGATCAATGCATGAATGTTCGTAATAAGGCGAATAGGACACTGGGATTTATAAATCGAAGCGTTAGTAACAAGACACCTGATGTGGTTCTTAAACTATATCTTGCTCTGGTTAGGCCCCATTTAGATTATGCAGTTCAGTTTTGGTCGCCGTATTATAGAATGGATATAAATTCACTTGAACGTGTCCAACGTAGGATGACTAAGTTAATTCCCCAAATTAGAAATCTTTCATATGAAGAAAGATTAACAAAGCTTAAGTTGCATTCACTGGAAAGGCGAAGAGTTAGGGGTGACATGATAGAGGTTTACAAGTGGGTGAATGGACATAACAAAGGGGATATTAATAGGGTATTAAAAGTATCAACACAAGACAGAACACGAAACAATGGGTATAAATTGGATAAGTTTAAATTTAGGAAAGACTTGGGTAAATACTGGTTCAGTAACAGGGTTGTTGATTTGTGGAACCAATTGCCGCGTAACATTGTGGAGGTGGGGTCCCTCGATTGTTTCAAGCACGGGTTGGACAAGTATATGAGTGGGATTGGGTGGTTATAGAATAGGAGCTGCCTCGTATGGGCCAATAGGCCTTCTGCAGTTACCTTTGTTCTTATGTTCTTATGTTCTTATGGTGTGTGTAAGGTTTGTTTTGGTGGTGGATGTCACGTGAAATTAGCCGTGTGGGCGGTTGACAATATTTGGGAATGGCCAGGGCGATTGTTGGCAAATCAATTGCCTATAGTTTTATATTTATTTATTCCCATATGTGGTAGCCGTAATATTTCAAGGAATGTGAGACCGGTAATTACAACTCTTAGTTAAGAATGTTGGAGTTTAGGGCTGACCTTGTAAATAGAATGTTCACAATGTTCATGCGAACGTTAATTGGTGTTTGGGTAGACGGTTACTCGACATTGGGCCTGCGGACCACGTCCTGGGCAGTAGAGTGGCGGCTGCGGTCGAGTGCAGTTGTGTTTAAGCTAAGTTCTTGGTTTTTGTTATTTTAAGCCCATATAAATATTAATTTATCTGGATAGACGATTTTAGTGTATTTATGGCTTACTCCATATTCTGGTGATAGTGCTCAGGTTTCAAATAATTACTTGCATTCTATAGTATTACATGCTGATAAATATTTCTGGCTACTATTTATTTAATGGTTGTTAAGTTGTCACCCTTAGCAAAATATATTGTTCTCCCGTTTTTATACAGTGATTAATTATACCCCTAGACACCTATTGGCATGGCAGATTTTTATTTGTTCTTTACACTGTGGGGAGAAGAACATTATTTAGTCTCAAGGGTCGTGACAGGGCCAACAGGCCTTCTGCAGTTGCCTTTGTTCTTATGTTCTCTAATGATGGGACCTTCTCTAAAGATTGGGACCTTTTCTAGAGATTGGAACCTTCTCTAATAATGAGGACCATCTCTAATGAAGGTGACCTTCTCTAATGATGGGGGGACCTTCTCTAAAGATGGGGACATTTTCTAATGATGGTGAACCTTCTCTAATAATGAGGACCTTCTCTAATGATGGGGGACCTTCTCTAATGATGGGGACCTTCTCTAATGATGAGGACCTTCTTAACTAATGGGGACCTTCTCTAATAATAGGCACCTTTTCTAATAATAGGCACCTTCTCTAATGATGGGGATCTTGTCTAATCATGGGGACCTTCTTTAATGATTTGGACCTTCTTTAATGAGGAGGACCTTCTCTAAAGATGGGGATCTTCTCTAATGATGGGGGACCTTTTCTGATGATGGGGACCTTCTCTAATGATTGGGACCTTCTCTTGTGATGGGAACCTTCTTTAATCATGGGGACCTTCTCTAATGATGGGGACCTTCTCTAATGATGGGGACCTTTAATGATGCGGACCTTCTCTAATGATGGGGACCTTCTTTAATGATGGGGACCTTCTCTAATGATGGGGACCTTCTCTAGTAGTGGGGACCTTCTCGCATGCATGACATCATCACTACTGCTGGAATCCCTCTTAAATTCAACGGGTCATCTATAATGCAGTGAACCTGCTCTTCTGCATGGAATTTCTTTCATGTAGGAAACCTTCTCTGTTGAAGGTAACTTTCACGACTGCAGGAAACCTTCTCTACTGTAGATAACTTTCTGTACTGTAGGAAACTTTCTCTTCAGCAGAAAACATTCTATTCCGCAGGAAATTTTCTCTATTGCAGAGAACCTTTGCTGTAGGAAACCTTCTCTACAGTAGGAAAACATTCCTCTGTAAGAAACCTATTCATAAGAACATAAGAACATAAGAACAAAGTCTTCATCTTTTCGTCTTCATCTTGAAAAACATAAATTAATAATTGAGTCGCAACATGGTTTTATAAATGGCCGTTCATGTTTAACAAATTTGTTATCTTTTTATTCTAGCATTGTTGAGGCAGTTGATAGTGGTAAGGATTGCGATGTTGTATACCTTGACTTTAGCAAAGCTTTTGATACAGTGCCACATGAAAGACTGATTAAAAAGATAGAGTCTCATGGTATTGGGGGTGCTATATTAAGCTGGATTAGGGCATGGCTATACCAAAGGAAACAGAGAGTTAGTATAAATGGAATCAAGTCAGAGTGGGAAAATGTTGTAAGTGGAGTGCCTCAAGGCTCTGTCCTGGGACCTCTGTTGTTTATAATATATATAAATGATTTAGATTCAGGTTTGAGTAGCAACATTTGCAAATTTGCCGATGATACGAAAATCGGTAGGGAAATTAATTCGGAGGAGGACTCACTATCACTTCAAGTTGATCTAGATAGGGTTTTGAAATGGTCAAAGGATTGGCAGATGCAGTTTAATGCTGATAAATGTAAAGTTCTGAGGTTAGGTAATGATGATAGAGTTACAAGATACGAGCTAGATGGTGTTGTGATTGCGAAGTCGGATTGCGAAAGGGATCTGGGAGTTATGATTAGTAAGAATTTAAAACAAAAGGATCAATGCATAAATGTTCGTAATAAGGCAAATCGGACACTTGGATTTATTAATCGCAGCGTTAGTAACAAGACACCTGGTGTGGTTCTCAAGCTATATCTTGCTCTAGTTAGGCCCCATTTAGATTATGCAGTTCAGTTTTGGTCGCCATATTATAGAATGGATATAAATTCACTTGAACGTGTCCAGCGTAGGATGACTAAGTTAATTCCCCAAATTAGAAATCTTTCATATGAAGAAAGATTAACAAAGCTTAAGTTGCATTCACTGGAAAGGCGAAGAGTTAGGGGTGACATGATAGAGGTTTACAAGTGGATGAATGGACATAACCGGGGAGATATTAATAGGGTATTAAAAGTATCAACACAGGACAGAACACGAAACAATGGGTATAAATTGGATAAGTTTAGATTTAGGAGGGACTTGGGTAAATACTGGTTCAGTAACAGGGTTGTTGATTTGTGGAACCAATTGCCGCGTAACATTGTGGAGGTGGGGTCCCTCGATTGTTTCAAGCACGGGTTGGACAAGTATATGAGTGGGATTGGGTGGTTATAGAATAGGAGCTGCCTCGTATGGGCCAATAGGCCTTCTGCAGTTACCTTTGTTCTTATGTTCTTATGTTCAAAGGTAACTGCAGAAGGCCTATTGGCCCATACGAGGCAGCTCCTATTCTATAACCACCCAATCCCACTCATATAATTGTCCAACCCGTACTTGAAACAATCGAGGGACCCCACCTCCACAATGTTACGCGGCAATTGGTTCCACAAATCAACAACCCTGTTACTGAACCAGTATTTACCCAAGTCTTTCCTAAATCTAAACTTATCCAATTTATATCCATTGTTTCGTGTTCTGTCCTGTGTTGATACTTTTAATACCCTATTAATATCCCCCCGGTTATGTCCATTCATCCACTTGTAAACCTCTATCATGTCACCCCTAACTCTTCGCCTTTCCAGTGAATGCAACTTAAGCTTTGTTAATCTTTCTTCATATGAAAGATTTCTAATTTGGGGAATTAACTTAGTCATCCTACGCTGGACACGTTCAAGTGAATTTATATCCATTCTATAATATGGCGACCAAAACTGAACTGCATAATCTAAATGGGGACTAACTAGAGCAAGATATAGCTTGAGAACCACACCAGGTGTCTTGTTACTAACGCTGCGATTAATAAATCCAAGTGTCCGATTTGCCTTATTACGAACATTTATGCATTGATCCTTTTGTTTTAAATTCTTACTAATCATAACTCCCAGATCCCTTTCGCAATCCGACTTCGCAATCACAACACCATCTAGCTCGTATCTTGTAACTCTATCATCATTACCTAACCTCAGAACTTTACATTTATCAGCATTAAACTGCATCTGCCAATCCTTTGACCATTTCAAAACCCTATCTAGATCAACTTGAAGTGATAGTGAGTCCTCCTCCGAATTAATTTCCCTACCGATTTTCGTATCATCGGCAAATTTGCAAATGTTGCTACTCAAACCTGAATCTAAATCATTTATATATATTATAAACAACAGAGAACATAAGAACATAAGAACATAAGAACAAAGGTAACTGCAGAAGGCCTATTGGCCCATACGAGGCAGCTCCTATTCTATAACCACCCAATCCCACTCATATACTTGTCCAACCCGTGCTTGAAACAATCGAGGGACCCCACCTCCACAATGTTACGCGGCAATTGGTTCCACAAATCAACAACCCTGTTACTGAACCAGTATTTACCCAAGTCTTTCCTAAATCTAAACTTATCCAATTTATATCCATTGTTTCGTGTTCTGTCCTGTGTTGATACTTTTAATACCCTATTAATATCCCCCCGGTTATGTCCATTCATCCACTTGTAAACCTCTATCATGTCACCCCTAACTCTTCGCCTTTCCAGTGAATGCAACTTAAGCTTTGTTAATCTTTCTTCATATGAAAGATTTCTAATTTGGGGAATTAACTTAGTCATCCTACGCTGGACACGTTCAAGTGAATTTATATCCATTCTATAATATGGCGACCAAAACTGAACTGCATAATCTAAATGGGGCCTAACTAGAGCAAGATATAGCTTGAGAACCACACCAGGTGTCTTGTTACTAACGCTGCGATTAATAAATCCAAGTGTCCGATTTGCCTTATTACGAACATTTATGCATTGATCCTTTTGTTTTAAATTCTTACTAATCATAACTCCCAGATCCCTTTCGCAATCCGACTTCGCAATCACAACACCATCTAGCTCGTATCTTGTAACTCTATCATCATTACCTAACCTCAGAACTTTACATTTATCAGCATTAAACTGCATCTGCCAATCCTTTGACCATTTCAAAACCCTATCTAGATCAACTTGAAGTGATAGTGAGTCCTCCTCCGAATTAATTTCCCTACCGATTTTCGTATCATCGGCAAATTTGCAAATTTTGCTACTCAAACCTGAATCTAAATCATTTATATATATTATAAACAACAGAGGTCCCAGGACAGAGCCTTGAGGCACTCCACTTACAACATTTTCCCACTCTGACTTGATTCCATTTATACTAACTCTCTGTTTCCTTTGGTATAGCCATGCCCTAATCCAGCTTAATATAGCACCCCCAATACCATGAGACTCTATTTTTTTAATCAGTCTTTCATGTGGCACTGTATCAAAAGCTTTGCTAAAGTCAAGGTATACAACATCGCAATCCTTACCACTATCAACTGCCTCAACAATGCTAGAATAAAAAGATAACAAATTTGTTAAACATGAACGGCCATTTATAAAACCATGTTGCGACTCAATTATTAATTTATGTTTTTCAAGATGAAGACGAATTTTATTTGCTATTATAGATTCGAGTAACTTTCCCACAATAGACGTTAGGCTAATTGGTCGATAGTTAGACGCAAGTGATCTATCTCCTTTCTTAAAAACTGGTATCACATTAGAACATAAGAACATAAGAACAAAGGTAACTGCAGAAGGCCTATTGGCCCATACGAGGCAGCTCCTATTCTATAACCACCCAATCCCACTCATATACTTGTCCAACCCGTGCTTGAAACAATCGAGGGACCCCACCTCCACAATGTTACGCGGCAATTGGTTCCACAAATCAACAACCCTGTTACTGAACCAGTATTTACCCAAGTCTTTCCTAAATCTAAACTTATCCAATTTATATCCATTGTTTCGTGTTCTGTCCTGTGTTGATACTTTTAATACCCTATTAATATCCCCCCGGTTATGTCCATTCATCCACTTGTAAACCTCTATCATGTCACCCCTAACTCTTCGCCTTTCCAGTGAATGCAACTTAAGCTTTGTTAATCTTTCTTCATATGAAAGATTTCTAATTTGGGGAATTAACTTAGTCATCCTACGCTGGACACGTTCAAGTGAATTTATATCCATTCTATAATATGGCGACCAAAACTGAACTGCATAATCTAAATGGGGCCTAACTAGAGCAAGATATAGCTTGAGAACCACACCAGGTGTCTTGTTATTAACGCTGCGATTAATAAATCCAAGTGTCCGATTTGCCTTATTACGAACATTTATGCATTGATCCTTTTGTTTTAAATTCTTACTAATCATAACTCCCAGATCCCTTTCGCAATCCGACTTCGCAATCACAACACCATCTAGCTCGTATCTTGTAACTCTATCATCATTACCTAACCTCAGAACTTTACATTTATCAGCATTAAACTGCATCTGCCAATCCTTTGAAAACTTTAGCAACTTTCCAAAACTCTGGCACTCTGCCTGACTATTGATTTATTAAATATGGTTGACAGTGGGTCACAAAGCTCCTCTTTGCATTCTTTAAGCACCCTAGCAAACACTTCATCCGGCCCTGAGGATTTGTTTGGTTTGAGTTTTACTATTTGTTTAAGAACATCCTCCCTGGTAACTGCTAAACTCGTCAACCTGTCCTCGTCCCCACCCACATAGACTTGTTCGGCTGAAGGCATATTGTTAAGTTCCTCTTTAGTAAATACAGATACAAAATATTTATTAAAAATACTACTCATCTCTTCATCACTACCTGTTATTTGACCTGTCTCAGTTTTTAATGGACCTATCCTTTCCCTAGTCTTAGTACGATATAACTGAAAAAACCCTTTAGGATTTGTCTTTGCTTGCCCTGCTATGCGAACTTCATAGTTTCTTTTTGCTTTCCTTATCTCTTTTTTAACATTTCTAACCAGTTGTACGAATTCCTGTTCTAAAGTGACCTCCCCATTTTTAATCCTTTTGTACCAAGCTCTCTTTTTACCTATAAGGTTCTTCAAATTCTTTGTTATCCACTTTGGGTCATTAGTATACGATCTATTCAATTTGTATGGTATACTACGTTCCTGTGCTTTGTTTAGAATATTCTTAAATAAGTTATATATTGAATCCACATCGAAATCCCCATTTAAGTCACCTAACGCTGGGTTCATGTCTCGCTCCAAGACCGGCCCACACCCCATACCCAAGCCTTTCCAATCAATTTGACCCAAAAAATTTCTTAGGCTATTAAAATCAGCTTTTCGAAAATCTGGCACTTTAACAGAATTTTCTCCTACTGGTCTATTCCATTCTATGCTAAATCTGATTTCTTTGTGATCACTGCTCCCTAGCTCACTCCCTATTTCGATGTCATTAATTTGCGTTTCCCTGTTAGTTAACACTAAATCTAAAATATTATTTTCCCGTGTTGGTTCCTTAATGTGTTGCGTAAGAAAGCAATCGTCAATTAATTCTAGAAAATCTTCTGCTTCACTATTCCCTGTTTTGTTCAACCAGTTTATTCCGCTAAAATTAAAGTCACCCATGACATAAATACTGTTAGATCTAGATGCTCTAGATATTTCATCCCATAGATGCTTTGCTTCCATTCTGTCTAAATTTGGTGGCCTATATATTACTCCTATTATAATATTATTAGCTTTTTCGTTTAATTCAATCCAAATAGTTTCTGTGTGTGGCTCTGTTTTGATTCCCTCTTTGAGACTACATTTCAAATTGTCCCTAACATATATGGCTACTCCACCTCCTCGTCTAATATGTGTTGATCTATCTGTGTGAAATAGTTTAAATCCATATATTTGATATTCAGCTAATAGTTCTCTATTTTCTACATTCATCCACGTTTCGGTAAGTGCAATAATATCTATTTTTTCTGTGCAGACAAGAGCATTTAATTCGTTAATTTTATTTCTTAGACTTCTACTGTTAGTGTAATATACCCTAAGTGAATTGTTATTTTGCGGACCTTCTCTTTCCCTAATCGTTTTGCCAATTCCTTTCTCCCACAAACACATACTTTTATTACCTCCTTCCTCCAAATCAATTCCCATACCTCTATCTACTAACAGTTTAAACCCAAACAAACACCTCTAACCACTTCTTCTAGCGAGTTCGCAACAGCAACAACCCCAGCTCTCGATAGATGCACCCCATCACGAGCATACATTTCATTTCTTCCATAGAAGTGTTCCCAGTTGTCTATGAAAGATATTGCATTTGATTTGCAATATCTTTCCAGCCGGCAATTGACACCAAGTGCCCTCGATATCCATTCATTTCCCACTCCCTTTCTTGGAAGAATGCCACATATGATCGGGATTCCTCCCTTGCTCCTAACTAACTCTATGGCTGTTTTATACCTCTGAATCAGTTCCTCACTCCTGACTCGACCAACATCATTTCCTCCCACGCTAATGCAAATAATGGGATTGTTCCCATTACCAGCCATAATATCATTCATGTTGTTTATAATATCACCAATGCCAGCTCCGGGATAGCAAACCCTTAACCTGTTCCCCCTATCTCTAGCACAAAACGTTCTATCCAAATACCTTATCTGGGAATCTCCCACAACTAATGTTTGCTTAGGTACTTCCTTTACTTTCTGAGGGGCCTGCGCTTCCTTTCTCTTCGTTGCTTTCCCTTTTGCGCGATCCACAGTCTCTCCACAGCACTCGTCCTCCAAAACGTCAAATGAATTTGAAGTTGCTATGGCGTTTGAAGGCAGCTTTATCAAAGTCTTCTTAAGGCCCCTGTCTTTCGCAACTCTCCAAGACGAGGTCCCTTTACTGCTGGTCTCCTCCTTCGTTACTTCTCGTTGTTTTTTAAGCTGACGCACCTCCTCCCGCAGAGAGTCCAACTCTGTCCTCAGGGCTCCCACTAGAGTCACCAGGTCCTTCACTACAACTTCCATATTGCTATGATAATATAACAACACTGAATTCTACTCTATGATAATATAACAACACCATATTCTACTCTAGGAAACCTTCTGTTCTCTCGGAAATCTTCTTCACTATAGGAAACCTTGTCTACTGCAGTTACCCTTCTCGGTTGTAGGTAGCCTTCCCAACTCTAGGAAACCTTCCCAACTCTAGGAAACCTTCCCAAAACTCTAGGAAACCTTCTCAACGGTAGGAAACCTTCTATGCTGTAGGTAACCTTCACTTCTGAAGGAAACTTTCTCTACTGTTGGAAACCTTTTCTGGATCAGAAAACATTCTCTACTTCAGGAAACCTTTTCTTCTGAAAGAAACCTTCACGACTTCAGGAATCCTCTACCACAAGAACCTGTTAAAAATTGCTAAGAATTTTCTATCGACATCCAGAGCGATGGAGAGGTTATTGCTCCGCAGCTGACGTAGCTGTACACCATCCCAAGAGACGTAAACATCGCCTTCTGTTCTTAATTTGTTGAAAACAAAAAAGCGGAACGTCTTGAGGAGATTCATGTTGGTAATTTATATGCTAATGTTGAGCCATTAATTCCTAACCCCAAGAGTTTCCGAGTGATATCCGCTGGGATAACACTTGTTCTGCAGTACCAAGACCGTACCGCTGTACTGTACCGCTCGTGTACCCCACACGAGCGGTACAGTATCATACTGGTACTATATGGAGAGGATCGATTTTATGACCAAAAATCAGCATCAATTTAGAAATTGAAAGTCGTGCCTGACAAACTTAAGTGAGTTTTATGACAGTTACTATAATAAGACAGGAAAAAGGGGCTGGGTAGACTGTATTTTACTAGACTGTCAAAAGGCATTTGACTCCGTTCCCCATGAAAGACAGTTTTAAAAGAAGGAGAACCAGGCTGGGATAACTCGGAAAACACTGGACTGGGTAAGTGAGTATCTAAAGGACAGAAAGAAAAGAGTCACAGTCAAGAAGAGACATTCAAGCTGGAGGAATGTAAAAAGTGGAGTCCCACAAGGCTCTCTCCTGGGACCGCTGCTGTTCCTAATTTATGTGGGCGACCTACCCGCAGGAGTGACCTCAGACATGTCAATGTTTGCTGATGATTTAAACCTGATGAGGAACGCAAACACAAATTAGGACTTTAGAAAGTTACAGGAGGACTTAGACAAACTCCAGGAGTAGTCAGACAAATGGCTGCTGGAGTTCAACTCCATCAAGTGTACGGTAATGAGGATACGAAGGGAGAGAGGAGACCACAAGGGTTTCATACATCATACGGGAAAGGCAGCTACAGGAATCAGAAAGAGAGAAGGATCTGGGAGTGGATATAATCCCGACAATCACACTTGAGGCACACATAAACAGGATAACATCGGCAGCATATGGGACGCTGGCAAATATAAGAACAACGTTCAGCAACCTGAATCAGGTCACTTTAAAAGCAATCTACACATCATTTGTTGAACCAATATTGGAATGCGCATCACGTGTATGGAATCCGCACCTTGTGACACATAAAGCCAAAATTGAAAAAGAACGCTAGGTTTGCAACAAGACTGGTGCCAGAGCTACACTACGAACATAGCCTCATGCAAGTAAATCTCACAACTTTAGAGGATAGAAGAACCAGAGGGGATATGATCACAGCTTACTTAATATTGAGAGAAATAGATAAGGTCGAAAAGGATAGCGTCTTCAGACAGAGAAAGCAGGCCAGGTGGAAGCTGAAAGCGAAATGAAACGAGGAGACGTAAGAAAGTAATCTTACCCTAAGCGGGCAGTTAACATGTGGAATGCTCTCTAAGAGGAAGTTGTGAAACGCATCTCCATCCACAACTTTAAGATCCGATTCGAGAGAGAACTTGTAAGTCTGAGTAGTTAGGTTGAAACGCAAAGGTACAAGGCCAGGAGGCGGGGCATGGAGAGCTAGACCTCACGCTCCCGTTGACACTGATAGGTAAATATTAATAGGTAACTACGGTACGAGGCGTACATTACCTCGCTCGAGAACAAGTGCGGTACTGCACCACACTGAGGAACAAGAGCGGTACAGCACCACACTGGAGAACAAGAGCGGTACAGAACCACACTGGAGAACAAGAGCGGTACAACACCACACTGGAGAACAAGAGCAGTACAACACCACACTGGAGAACAAGAGCAGTACAACACCACACTGGAGAACAAGAGCAGTACAACACCACACTGGAGAACAAGAGCAGTAGAACACCACACTGGAGAACAAGAGCGGTACAGAACCACACTGGAGAACAAGAGCAGTACAACACCACACTGGAGAACAAGAGCAGTACAACACCACACTGGAGAACAAGAGCAGTACAACACCACACTGGAGAACAAGAGCGGTACAACACCACACAGGAGAACAAGAGCTGTACAATACCACACAGGAGAACAAGAGCGGTACAATACCACACTGGAGAACAAGAGCAGTACAATACCACACTGGAGAACAAGAGCAGTACAACACCACACTGGAGAACAAGAGCAGTACAACACCACACTGAAGAACAAGTGTGGTACAACACCACAATGGAGAACAAGAGCGGTACAGCACCACACTGGAGAACAAGAGCAGTACAACACCACACTGAAGAACAAGTGTGGTACAACACCACACTGAAGAACAAGTGTGGTACAACACCACACTGAAGAACAAGTGTGGTACAACACCACACTGAAGAACAAGTGTGGTACAACACCACACTGAAGAACAAGTGTGGTACAACACCACACTGAAGAACAAGTGTGGTACAACACAACACTGGAGACCAAATGTGGTACAGGTCCACACTGGAGAACATGAGCGGTAGAACATCTCACTGGAGAACAAGAGCGGTACAACAACTCACTGGAGAACAAGAGCGGTACAACAACTCACTGGAGAACAAGAGCGGTACAACAACTCACTGGAGAACAAGAGCGGTACAACAACTCACTGGAGAACAAGAGCGGTACAACAACTCACTGGAGAACAAGAGCGGTACAACAACTCACTGGAGAACAAGAGCGGTACAACAACTCACTGGAGAACAAGAGCGGTACAACAACTCACTGGAGAACAAGAGCGGTACAACAACTCACTGGAGAACAAGAGCGGTACAACAACTCACTGGAGAACAAGAGCGGTACAACAACTCACTGGAGAACAAGTGCGGTACTGCACCACAATGGCGAACAAGTGCGGTTTAGCACTACAATATAGAACAAGTGCACTACAGTGCAACGCTGGAGAACAAGTGCGGTACAGCACCACACTGTAGAACAAGTGCGGTACAACACCCATCTGGAGAACAAGTGAGGTACTGCACAACAATGGAGAACAAGGGTGGTACAAGAACACACTGGAGAACAAGTGTGTTATAACACCACACTGAAGAACAAGAGCGGTACAGTGTCACACAGGAGAACAAGTGTGGTACAACACCACAATGGAGAACAAGTGTGGTACAGCCCCACACAGGAGAACAAGTGCGGTACAGCCCCACACTGGAGAACAAGTTTGGTACAGCACCACACAGGAGAATAAGTGCGGTACAGCACCACACTAGGGAACAGGTGTGGTACAGCACCACACTGGAGAACAAGTGTGGTACAGCACCACACTGGAGAACAAGTGTGGTACAGCACCACACTGGAGAACAAGTGTGGTACAACACCACATTGGAGAACAAGTGTGGTACAACACCACACTGGAGAACAAGTGTGGTACAACACCACATTGGAGAACAAGTGTGGTACAACACCACACTGGAGAACAAGTGTGGTACAACACCACAATGTAGAACAAGTGTGGTACAACACCACAATGTAGAACAAGTGTGGTACTTGTTGCATCATGGAGAAACAAATCTCTGCCAAGAGGGAACCTCAATAAGCTTAACAGGTTACCGGTATCCAACAATGGGAAACTTTAGCCAAATTTCACAAAACAGCACAAATGATGCTGAAGGTCATGGTTAACTGAATACAAAACTTCGTAATTGCGTCGGGTGAAATGTTTGCCTCGTGATTCCGTAATTATAGCGTTAGTGTTTAGGAAGCCTTCACTTGCAACACCTTGAAAACTTTAGTTTCGGCTTCATCTTACCAGTTTAATCAAGCGAGTTATTATGTTTTCCTCGATAACGCGAGAAGAGCGTGACAAATCTAATGTCTGCAGAGTGTCGCCATCTACTGGGTAACAAATTGTAATGAATTAAGAATATAATTTGTTAATTCATAACGAATCTTGCGTGAAGGCAATACAGATACATTAATCTTGTAGAATGCAGCGACAGAGAATGTGAAAGTGTTAACTAAATAAATTGAGAAATGAGATATTATGAAATGAGTCTGTGTACATCGATGTGGTGTCAAAAGATGCCACGAGGTACCTGGAAGTGTCTGGAGGTACCATGAGAAGTCTGGAAGAACTACGAGTAGTCTGGAGGTACCAAAAGAGGTCTGGAGGTAACAGGAGGGGTTGTCAGGTAACAGGAGGGGTTGTCAGGTAACAGGAGGGGGTCTCCAGGTAACAGGAGGGGTCTGGAGGTAACAGGAGCGGTCTGCAGGTAACAGGGGGGTCTGGAGGTAACAGGAGGGGTCTGGAGGTAACAGGGGGGGTCTGCAGGTAACAGGAGGGGTCTGCAGGTAACAGGAGGAGTCTGCAGTTAACAGGAGGGGTCTGCAGGTACCAGGAGGAGACTGGAGGTAACAGGAGATGTCTAGACGTCCCAGGAGGTGTTTGGACTTACCATGAGGTGTCTGGACGTACCAGGAAGTGTCTGGACTTACCAGGAGGTGTCTTGACGTACCAGGAGGTGTCAGGTGTCTTGACGTACCAGGAGGTGTCAGGTGTCTGGACGTACCAGGAGGTGTCAGGTGTCTGGACGTACCAAGAGGTGTCTGGACGTACCAGGAGGTGTCTGGACGTACCAGGAGGTGTCTGGACGTACCAGGAGGTGTCTGGACGTACCGGGAGGTGTCTGGACGTGCCTGGAGGTGTCTGGACGTGCCTGGAGGTGTCTGGACGTACCAGGAGGTGTCTGGACGTACCAGGAGGTGTCTGGACGTACCAGGAGGTGTCTGGACATGCCAGGAGGTGGCTGGACGTACCAGTAAATGTCTGGACGTACCAGGAGGTGTCTGGACGTTCCAGGAGGTGTCTGGACGTACCAGGTGTCTGGACGTACCAGGAGGTGTCTGGACGTACCAGGAGGTGTCTGGACGAACCAGGAGGTGTCTGGACGTACCGGGAGGTGTCTGGACGTACCAAAAGGTGTCCGGACGTACCAGGAGGTGTCTGGACGTACCAGGATGTGTCTGGACGTACCAGGAGGTGTCTGGACGTACCAGGAGGTGTCTGGACGTACCAGGAGGTGTCTGGACGTACCAGGAGGTGTCTGGACGAACCAGGAGGTGTCTGGACGTACCGGGAGGTGTCTGGACGTACCAGAAGGTGTCTGGACGTACCAGGAGGTGTCTGGACGTACCAGGAGGTGTCTGGACGTACCAGGAGGTGTCTGGACGTACCAGGAGGTGTCTGGACGTACCAGGAGGTGTCTGGACGTACCAGGAGGTGTCTGGACGTACCGGGAGGAGTCTGGACGTACCAGGAGGAGTCTGGACGTACCAGGAGGTGTCTGGACGTACCAGGAGGTGTCTGGACGTACCAGGAGGTGTCTGGACGTACCAGGAGGTGTCTGGACGTACCAGGAGGTGTTTGGACGTACCGGGAGGTGTCAGGGGGTGGCAGAAGGAGGTGCAACCTACGAGACTCTCCTAAATTGGTATTCGAAGGAGACGTTGTTCATTTCCCTTGAAGTAGTGAACAGGCACAGTCAGTATGTGAAGGGGTTCGTCACTAAGCTGGACATTATGTCAGAGTTTCGAATTTCGGTCGCCGCTATACGCTTTTCTGGTCGTCAAGCGGTGTACCGTCTACATCAAGCGGTACACCGTCTACAACAAGCGGTACACCGTCTACAACAAGCGGTACACCGTCTACAATAAGCGGTACACTGTCTACATCAAGCGGTACACCGTTTACAACAAGCGGTACACCGTCTACAACAAGCGGTACACTGTCTTCATCAATCGGTACACCGTCTACAACAAGCGGTACACCGTCTACATCAAGCGGTACACCGTCTACAACAAGCGGTACACTGTCTACATCAAGCGGTACACCGTTTACAACAAGCGGTACACCGTCTACATCAAGCGGTACACCGTCTACAAAAAGTGGTACACCGTCTACAACAAGCGGTACACTGTCTACATCAAGCGGTACACCGTTTACAACAAGCGGTACACCGTCTACAACAAGCGGTACACCGTCTACATCAAGCGGTACACCGTCTACAACAAGCGGTACACCGTCTACAACAAGCGGTACACTGTCTACATCAAGCGGTACACCGTTTACAACAAGCGGTACACCGTCTACATCAAGCGGTACACCGTCTGCACCAAGCGGTACACCGTCTACAACAAGCAGAACACCGTCTACATCAAGCGGTACATCGTCTACTTCAAGCGGTACACCGTTTACAACAAGCGGTACACCGTCTACAACAAGCGGTACACCATCTACAACAAGCGGTACACCGTCTACAACAAGCGGTGCACCGTTTATAACAAGCGGTACACCGTCTACAACAAGCGGTACACCGTCTACAACAAGCGGTACACCGTCTACAACAAGCGGTACACCGTCTACAACAAGCAGAACACCGTCTACATCAAGCGGTGCACCGTCTACAGCAAGCAGAACACCGTCAACATCAAGCGGTACATCGTCTACATCAAGCGGTACACCGTCTACAACAAGCGGTACACAGATACACAACAGACGACTATTGTTAATACTAACGAAAAAAATCTCACCATATATTGTTCTTGTGATGTTTTAATTATATGTTGTGGTTATATGAAAATATATTATACTTTTGACTTTTATGATAAAGTTCGGAATGTTGTTATCTATTTTTGGTAATGTTTCGTAACTCTGGGTTAGTTTAAGAGTCCAGATGAAGTTTTGAATAACACTCGAGGTGTTAAGTAGCACCTCATTCAGTCACCCGTGATACCTTTTAACATCTGTCACACCTGACACCACTTGACACAGTCTTATTTCTTCTGACATCCCTGACATCATCTGTCACCCATGACATCTTCTGTCACCCCTGATATCTTATGTCACCACTGACATCTTCTATCACCACTGACAACTTCTGTCACCACTGACACCTTCTGTCATCCCTGCAACTTCTGTCACCCCTGACAACTTCTGTCACTGACATCTTTTGTCACCTATGACAACTTTTGTCACCCCCCTGACACCTTTTGTCACCCCTGACTTCTTATGTCACCCCTGACAACTTCTGTCACCCCTGACAACTTCTGTCACCCCTGACAACTTCTGTCACCCCTGACAACTTCTGTCACCCCTGACAACTTCTGTCACCCCTGACAACTTCTGTCACTGACATCTTTTGTCACCTATGACAACTTTTGTCACCCCCCTGACACCTTTTGTCACCCCTGACTTCTTATGTCACCCCTGACAACTTCTGTCACCCCTGACAACTTCTGTCACCCCTGACAACTTCTGTCACCCCTGACAACTTCTGTCACCCCTGACAACTTCTGTCACCCCTGACAACTTCTGTCACTGACATCTTTTGTCACCTATGACAACTTTTGTCACCCCCCTGACACCTTTTGTCACCCCTGACTTCTTATGTCACCCCTGACAACTTCTGTCACCCCTGACAACTTCTGTCACCCCTGACAACTTCTGTCACCCCTGACAACTTCTGTCACCCCTGACAACTTCTGTCACCCCTGACAACTTCTGTCACCCCTGACAACTTCTGTCACCCCTGACAACTTCTGTCACCCCTGACATCTTCTGTCACCCCTGACAACTTCTGTCACCCCTGACATCTTCTGTCACCCCTGACATCTTCTGTCACCCCTGACATCTTCTGTCACCCCTGACAACTTCTGTCGCCCATGACATCTTCTGTCACCCCTGACAACTTCTGTCACCCCTGACAACTTCTGTCACCCCTGACAACTTCTGTCGCCCATGACATCTTCTGTCACCCCTGACAACTTCTGTCGCCCATGACATCTTCTGTCACCCCTGACAACTTCTGTCACCCCTGACATCTTCTGTCACCCCTGACAACTTCTGTCGCCCATGACATCTTCTGTCACCCCTGACAACTTCTGTCACCCCTGACATCTTCTGTCACCCCTGACAACTTCTGTCGCCCATGACATCTTCTGTCACCCCTGACAACTTCTGTCACCCCTGACATCTTCTGTCACCCCTGACAACTTCTGTCACCCCTGACATCTTCTGTCACCCCTGACAACTTCTGTCACCCCTGACAACTTCTGTCATCCCTGACAACTTCTGTCACCCCTGACAACTTCTGTCATCCCTGACAACTTCTGTCACCCCTGACAACTTCTGTCATCCCTGACAACTTCTGTCATCCCTGACAACTTCTGTCACCCCTGACAACTTCTGTCATCCCTGACAACTTCTGTCACCCCTGACATCTTCTGTCACCCCTGACAACTTCTGTCGCCCCTGACAACTTCTGTCACCCCTGACAACTTCTGTCACCCCTGACAACTTCTGTCACCCCTGACAACTTCTGTCACCCCTGACAACTTCTGTCATCCCTGACAACTTCTGTCATCCCTGACAACTTCTGTCACCCCTGACAACTTCTGTCACCCCTGACAACTTCTGTCACCCCTGACAACTTCTGTCACCCCTGACATCTTCTGTCATCCCTGACAACTTCTGTCACCCCTGACAACTTCTGTCACCCCTGACAACTTCTGTCATCCCTGACAACTTCTGTCATCCCTGACAACTTCTGTCACCCCTGACAACTTCTGTCACCCCTGACAACTTCTGTCACCCCTGACAACTTCTGTCACCACTGACAACTTCTGTCACCCCTGACAACTTCTGTCACCCCTGACAACTTCTGTCACCCCTGACAACTTCTGTCACCCCTGACAACTTCTGTCACCCCTGACAACTTCTGTCACCCCTGACAACTTCTGTCACCCCTGACAACTTCTGTCACCCCTGACAACTTCTGTCACCACTGACAACTTCTGTCACCCCTGACAACTTCTGTCACCACTGACAACTTCTGTCACCCCTGACAACTTCTGTCACCCCTGACAACTTCTGTCACCACTGACATCTTCTGTCACCCCTGACATCTTCTGTCACCCCTGACATCTTCTGTCACCCCTGACAACTTCTGTCACCACTGACAACTTCTATCACCCCTGACAACTTCTGTCACCCCTGACAACTTCTGTCACCACTGACAACTTCTGTCACCCCTGACAACTTCTGTCACCCCTGACAACTTCTGTCACCCCTGACAACTTCTGTCACCCCTGACAACTTCTGTCACCCCTGACAACTTCTGTCACCCCTGACAACTTCTGTCACCACTGACAACTTCTGTCACCCCTGACAACTTCTGTCACCCCTGACAACTTCTGTCACCCCTGACAACTTCTGTCACCACTGACAACTTCTGTCACCCCTGACAACTTCTGTCACCACTGACAACTTCTGTCACCCCTGACAACTTCTGTCACCACTGACAACTTCTGTCACCCCTGACAACTTCTGTCACCCCTGACAACTTCTGTCACCCCTGACAACTTCTGTCACCCCTGACAACTTCTGTCACCACTGACAACTTCTGTCACCCCTGACAACTTCTGTCACCACTGACAACTTCTGTCACCCCTGACAACTTCTGTCACCCCTGACAACTTCTGTCACCACTGACAACTTCTGTCACCCCTGACAACTTCTGTCACCCCTGACAACTTCTGTCACCCCTGACAACTTCTGTCACCCCTGACAACTTCTGTCACCCCTGACAACTTCTGTCATCCCTGACAACTTCTGTCACCCCTGACAACTTCTGTCACCCCTGACAACTTCTGTCACCCCTGACAACTTCTGTCACCCCTGACAACTTCTGTCACCCCTGACAACTTCTGTCACCACTGACAACTTCTGTCACCCCTGACAACTTCTGTCACCACTGACAACTTCTGTCACCCCTGACAACTTCTGTCACCCCTGACAACTTCTGTCACCACTGACAACTTCTGTCACCCCTGACAACTTCTGTCACCCCTGACAACTTCTGTCACCCCTGACAACTTCTGTCACCCCTGACAACTTCTGTCACCCCTGACAACTTCTGTCACCCCTGACAACTTCTGTCACCCCTGACAACTTCTGTCACCCCTGACAACTTCTGTCATCCCTGACACTCTCTGACATATATGAAATCTGAAATATTATGTCAACCCCCCCCCCCCCACCCCACCCCACCGGGTATTTCTAGACATTCATCACATCTTCTGTCACCCAAGGCCCTTCCCGACATCTCTTCCTCTGATGCCTCTTGTCACCCCCTGATATATCCTGTCACCTCTCCAGTCCGACACATTCTGACACCTTTTGGTTATGTCACATCTTATCACCACTGATGCCTCATATCACCCCTGATACATCCTGTCACCTCATGTCACCCCTGATTCATTCTGTCAGTCATCTATCACTTCCGACACCTCCTGTCACCCCCTTCCATTTGCTGTATTCTCTTCCTGTTCCAAACTTTCCTGATAATCTTTCTTGGAAGTCAATTCAATTGTCTCCACAACTTCCCAACTTTCAGTGTACGTCACTCCAGCGGCTGTGTGTGCAAACTCCAGTGCACTCGGAGTTTGGCAGCCGGGTTAAGACATAACAAAAGTGGTCCGAAACCTCATGTCTCGCTGGTCAACGTTCAATTAATCCATGCCTACTCTACGGCTTCTCCAATCCATTGTTTATTGAGGGGATAGTTTTCGCCAGCCTTTCCCTTGATGTTGCTCACACACATACTGGAGTCGTGGGGGTGAGGTCTTATTAATTTAAGAGTGTTTGGGTGTGAGAGCTCTCGGAGAACTGTCCAAACTCTACAACTGCTCTGGCGCACATTATTTGCGTTTAAGACCCGTGTACACCACTCAAGAGATGGCAACAAGCCTAATCCCAGTTAGGAAAAGGAGACCATTTTTGTGGTTATGCAAGAATAAGCAACTTTTGCCTCCAGAGGACAGACTAATGAGAATGAGTTTCATTATCGAAGATGGAAATTTTACCTCGTTCTGAAAATGGTTCATTATAATTATCTTCACTATCGCTTAGTCTACAACCACTTGGGAGGGACGATAGAGCGACGGCCTGGCTTCTTGCAGGTCCGCGTTCAATCTCCGACCGCCTAAGTGGTTGGGCACCATTCCTTCCCTTCCCCCCCCCCCCCCGCCCTTTTCCTTATCCTCAAAATCCTTACCCCCATATCCCTTCCAAGTGCTAAATATTAATAATGACAGCGCTTTCCCCTGATAATTAGCTTACCTATCTCTTAGTCTTGCAGCCTTGGGCTTGGATTTATCTATCATTTAAGTGTCAACATTGCGATGTTGTGTACCTTGACTTTGCGATGTTGTGTATCTTGACTTTAGCAAAGCTTTTGATACAGTGCCACATGAAAGACTCATTAAATAGATAGAGGCTCATGGTATTGGGGGTGCTATCCTAAGCCATATTAGGGTATGGCTATACCAAAGGAAACGGAGAGTTAGTATATATGGGGTTAAGTCAGAGTGGGAAAGTGTTATAAGTGGAGTGCCTCAAGGCTCTGTATTGGGACCTCTGTCGTTTATAACATACATAAATGATTTAGATTCAGGTTTGAGTAACAACATTTGCAAATTTGCCGATGTTACAAAAATCGGTAGGGAAATTAACACGGAAGAAGACTCACTATCACTTCAAGTTGATCTAAATAGGGTTTTGAAATAGTCAAAAGATTGGCAGATGCAGTTTAATGCTGATACGCGTAAAGTTTTGTGGCTAGGTAATGATGATAGAGTTACAAGATACGAGCTAGATGGTGTTGAGATTGCGAAGTCGGATTGCGAAAGGGATCTGGGAGTTATGATTAGTAAGAATTTAAAAGCAAAAGATCAATGCATGAATGTTCGCAATAAGGCAAATAGGACACTGGGATTTATTAATCGAGGCGTTAGTAACAAGACACCTGGTGTGGTTCTTCAGCTATATCTTGCTTTGGTTAGGCCCTATTTGGATTATGCAGTTCAGTTTTGGTCGCCGTACTATAGAATAGATATAAATTCACTTGAACGTATCCAGCGTAAGATCACAAAGTTACAAATTAGAAATCCCAATTTCCCAGTCCCCAAAGAAATTAGAACCCCAAATTAGAAATCATTCATACGAAGATTAACAAAGCTTAAATTGCATTCTTTGGAAAGGCGAAGAGTTAGGGGTGACATGATAGAGGTTTACAGGTGGATAACTCCACATAACAAAGAGGATATTAAAAGGGTATTAAAAGTATCAACACAAGACAGTTGCAGTGAGAGGGGTGTGTTAGCCGGAGCTCCTGATTGTAGTTATATTATCATAGCAATATGGAAGTTGTAGTGTATATCTATCTATCTATCTATATATATATATATATATATATATATATATATATATATATATATATATATATATATATATATATATATATATATATGTGTGTGTGTGTGTGTGTGTGTGTATATCACGAAAATAAACACGTGATTAAGAATGTGACAATGTCAGACCATTTCATTTTCCTCCGTGGTCTGACATTGTCATATATATATATATATATATATATATATATATATATATATATATATATATATATATATATATATATATATATTAGTGTATACTGGAAACAGGTTTTCTTTTATGCATGTTTCATTAAATATGATAATATATTCCGTATCAACTATTTTCTGATCTCGGGCTTCTATCCTTCTTACTAGTGTCCTTGCATCAGGGTTCAGCTGGAAGAGGAGTTCACCAAAAGTCATGTTCGTTTTTTCAAGGTGAAAAAAAGTGAATAACTGAATAATGTATTGCACTTATTATAAAATCGTATGACGTTTCGAACCTACATGGTTCATTCTCAAGTGATAAGAAATTACAAAACTCGGTAGATTTATACCACTCCGGGGTCAGGTGAAAACATAAGTGGAAAACGGGGGTAAATAGGGGCAAATACAATGATTAATCAGATGTAATAGGCCTATTATGTTGAACAGTGTCTTCTGTGTTGGCATCGTTATGTTCCGGTCTTGTTCTTACTCTCATGGTGGGAAGAGTAAATAGTTCCGAAATTTGGGTATTCATGGTAGGTAGTTCAGTGAGGGGAGTTCATTTAGTGAGGGGATATTAAGCATCGTGGGCATAGATGTCACCTATTCTGTCTTCATCCTCCTGAGGTCTGTGATTTTCTTGTTGAGGATCTCAATATCGTTAGACCCGAGGGGGGGCTCCAAGAAGGGTGCTGTTCTCAGCCCTAATGACATGGGCTCCAGGCGAGGCAGACCTTATTCTAGCTACGATGTCTGAGTTGGAGGAGAAGACTTCACACTTAGAAGGGTTCAGGAAGAGACCCAGGCTTACTTCTTGCTCACTTATTTTCCTAATATCTGCCAAGAGATGGTCTACGGTGCCAGCTATAGTGCCATCATCCAAGAACCAGATGTTGAACTCGCTGGACAAGCTTTCGGCGATTTCTTTTAAGACTAAGCAGAAAAGAAGGGGAGCAAGAGGATCACCTTGCTGAACACCTTCACATGATCTGATTTTGTGTTCACCAAAGAGCTGTTTTGACTCACAACTGTAGCACGATAGTATGAATGGGTTGAGAAGCTGGAAATGGCGATGTACGGCACAAAGTACTGCATCTCTTCTGACCATGTTGAAGGCATTCTTAAAGTCCAGTTTGAGCAGGGCCTTTTCATCAGAAATGTTGGTGATGTATGCTCGTGCTGCATGGGCAGCCGCTTCACAGCCTTGGGGGATTCCAAATACTATCCCTTGGGGGATTCAGGAAGACTTGGCTTATTACGCAAATCGGGCTTTGCATAGCAGGCTGAGAAGTGCGTTCTGGCTACTAGGTACGACATTATATATATATATATATATATATATATATATATATATGTCGTACCTAGTAGCCAGAACGCACTTCTCAACCTACTATGCAAGGTCCGATTTGCCTAATAAGCCGAGTTTTCAAGAATTAATTGTTTTTCGACTACCTAACCTACCTAACCTAACCTAACCTAACTTTTTCGGATACCTAACCTAACCTAACCTATAAAGATAGGTTAGGTTAGGTTAGGTAGGGTTGGTTAGGTTCGGTCATATATCTACGTTAATTTTAACTCCAATAAAAAAAAATTAACCTCAGACACAATGAAATGGGTAGCTTTATCATTTCATAAGAAAAAAATTAGAGAAAATATATTAATTCAGGAAAACTTGGCTTATTAGGCAAATCGGGCCTTGCATAGTAGGCTGAGAAGTGCGTTCTGGCTACTAGGTACGACATATATATATATATATATATATATATATATATATATATATATATATATATATATATATATATATGTCGTACCTAGTAGCCAGAACGCACTTCTCAGCCTACTATGCAAGGCCCGATTTGCCTAATAAGCCAAGTTTTCATGAATTAATGTTTTTTCGACTACCTAACCTACCTAACCTAACCTAACCTAACTTTTTTTGGCTACCTAACCTAACCTAACCTAACCTATAAAGATAGGTTAGGTTAGGTTAGGTAGGGTTGGTTAGGTTCAGTCATATATCAACGTTAATTTTAACTCCAATAAAAAAAAATTGACCTCATACATAATGAAATGGGTAGCTTTATCATTTCATAAGAAAAAAATTAGAGAAAATATATTAATTCAGGAAAACTTGGCTTATTAGGCAAATCGGGCCTTGCATAGTAGGCTGAGAAGTGCGTTCTGGCTACTAGGTACGACATATATATATATATATATATATATATATATATATATATATATATATATATATATATATATATATATATATATATATATATATATATATATATATATATATATATATATATGTCGTACCTAGTAGCCAGAACGCACTTCTCAGCCTACTATGCAAGGCCCGATTTGCCTAATAAGCCAAGTTTTCATGAATTAATGTTTTTTCGACTACCTAACCTACCTAACCTAACCTAACCTAACTTTTTTTGGCTACCTAACCTAACCTAACCTAACCTATAAAGATAGGTTAGGTTAGGTTAGGTAGGGTTGGTTAGGTTCAGTCATATATCAACGTTAATTTTAACTCCAATAAAAAAAATTGACCTCATACATAATGAAATGGGTAGCTTTATCATTTCATAAGAAAATTTTTTTAGAAAATATATTAATTCATGAAAACTTGGCTTATTAGGCAAATTGGGCCTTGCATAGTAGGCTGAGAAGTGCGTTCTGGCTACTAGGTACGGCATATATACATATATATATATATATATATATATATATATATATATATATATATATATATATATATATATATATATATTTATATATATATATATATATATATATATATATATATATATATATATATATATATATATATATATATATATATATGGTGGTAATTCAAAAATCAATTCTCCAAAATTCATTTTTATTTCTAGTCTGACGCGACACTTGAGCGCGTTTCGTATAACTTATTACATTTTCAAAGACTTTAGCTTACACATACACAACTGAATAGAACTTACACGATTGATTGATAAAGATTAAGCCACCCAAGAGGTGGCACGGGCATTGAATAGCCCGTAAGTGGTACAATTTTTTTTTTCTCAGTATTCTGAGGTTGCATTTAACCATCAAGCTGTTATCGCGGGGGAGGAAGAACTTACACATCTTCGATTTGTTTATATCTACATTTAAGTGAGGTGGATGGGGTGAGGTGGTATTAATAGGGTATTAAATTCCTAAACACAAGACAGAACACGAAACAATGGGTATTGAATGGAAGTGATTTGTAGAAAGCCTATTGGTCCATATTTCTTGATGCTTCTATATTGGAGCGGAGTCTTGAGGTGGGTAGAATATAGTTGTGCATTAATTGGCTGTTGATTGCTGGTGTTGACTTCTTGATGTGTAGAGCCTCGCAGACGTCAAGCCGCCAGCTATCGCTGTATCTATCGATGATTTCTGTGTTGTTTACTAGGATTTCTCTGGCGATGGTTTGGTTGTGGGAAGAGATTATATGTTCCTTAATGGAGCCCTGTTGCTTATGCATCGTTAAACGCCTAGAAAGAGATGTTGTTGTCATGCCTCTATACTGGATTTTTTGGAGCTTACAGTCCCCAAGAGGGCATTTGAAGGCATAGACGACGTTGGTCTCTTTTAAAGCGTTCTGCTTTGTGTCTGGAGAGTTTCTCATGAGTAGGCTGGCCGTTTTTCTGGTTATATAGTAAATCATCAGTTGTATCCTCTGATTTTTGTCTGTAGGGATAACGTTTCTATAAACAATATCTTTCAGGACCCTTTCCTTCGTTTTATGAGCTGTTGAAATGAACTTGAAACCTGCCATATACTGCAGGTATGTTGACGACATTTTTACACAGGTACCTGATGTCAGACATCTGCAGGAGCTGAAGGAGGCATTTGAGCAGAGTTCCGTGCTGCGTTTCACTTACGAGATGGAAAAGGATGGGAAGCTGCCCTTTCTAGATGTAACAGTCATGGAAAAGAGCGGAGGTTTCCACACTGCAGTCTACACTAAGGAAACGAACATAGGAATGTGCCTAAATGCCTACAGCGACTGCCCAGACAGGTACAAGAGGAGTGTTGTTAACGCTTATGTCGACCGTGCTCTCAGCCACAGCTCAGAATGGAAGCAAGTCGACGAAGAACTCTGTAGGGTAAGGCAGGTCCTAGTCAACAACGGCTTCTCCAATGGTTTTGTCGAAGACATCATAAGAAGGAAAGTGAAACGCCATGCAACCTCTGAAGAGACAACCAACACAACACCTATACCCCCTATCAGACTATTTTACAGGAACTTCTTTTCAACAGCTCATAAAACGGAGGAAAGGGTCCTGAAAGATATTGTTAATAGAAACGTTATCCCTACAGACAAAAATCAGAGGATACAACTGACGATTTACTATAAAACCAGAAAAACGGCCAGCCTACTCATGAGAAACTCTCCAGACACAAAGCAGAACGCTTTAAAGAGACCAACGTCGTCTATACTTTCAAATGCCCTCTTGGGGACTGTAAGCTCCAAAAAAAACAGTATATATATATATATATATATATATATATATATATATATGTCGTACCTAGTAGCCAGAACGCACTTCTCTGCCTACTATGCAAGGCCCGATTTGCCTAATAAGCCAAGTTTTCATGAATTAATTGTTTTTCGACTACCTAACCTAACCTAACCTAACTTTTTCGGCTACCTAACCTAACCTAACCTATAAAGATAGGTTAGGTTAGGTTAGGTAGAGTTGGTTAGGTTCGGTCATATATCTATGTTAATTTTAACTCCAATAACAAAAAATTGACCTCATACATAATGAAATGGGTAGCTTTATCATTTCATAAGAAAAAAAAATTAGAGAAAATATATTAATTCAGTAAAACTTGGCTTATTAGGCAAATCGGACCTTGCATAGTAGGCCGAGAAGTGCGTTCTGGCTACTAGGTACGACATATATATATATATATATATATATATATATATATATATATATATATATATATATATATATTATATATATATATATATATATATATATATATATATATATATATTATATATATATATATATATATATATATATATATATATATATATATATATATATATATATATACTGTTTTTTTTTGGAGCTTACAGTCCCCAAGAGGGCATTTGAAGGTATATATATATATATATATATATATATATATGCGGATTTTCCGCTTATATATTTATACAAACGTGTTAGTGTCACCCCTCTGTTCCCCCCCCCCCCCCCACTCCCCATACCCGCTAGTGTGTACCGTCACCCAACCCAAGAGCCACCCTCTTCCCCCTGCCCCACCCCCAACTGCGACCGCTACCTCCCTGTGTCCAGCCTCCTCACGCTACTTCCGCCCAGCGCCCAACCAGAGCCCGCCCAGCGCCCACCCAGTGCCCGCCCAGCGCCCACCCAGCTCCCGCCCAGCGCCCGCCCAGCGCCCGCCCAGCGCCCACCCAGCGACGCCCAGCGCCGGCCCTGCGCCCACCCAGCGCCCGCCCAGCGCTCGCCGATGTCGCAGGTCACGACTGACAGCCAGGCTTCTCTCAGCCAAGAGGAGCCATCAATCGACGACAGGTATGGCACATGCCAAGTGTGTGACAAGGTGTGGAGACTCAAGCGTACCGGAGATGTGCGCAAGCATGCTCACAACGGAACCCATTGTCCGGGTATGTGGCGCCCTCCCAAAGAGGGTATCAATCAAGGCCCCACTCCACTCCACTCCACTCCAGCAGTCAGGGAAAACACCTCCAACAGCTTCATTTCGACTGAGAATCTACTAGAAGCCATCAAAGCAACATCTGTTGGAACCTTGCAGCACATCCCCAAAGCTGCCCGGCCCCAGGCAGCAGCCAAACTATCCAGCCTCTTGAAAAAGGTCAATGACTCCCCCGGAACCATCCAAGCATGGCACAACCTTCTCCTGTTTGGAAACATATGCCTAGCTGTCCCTGCAAGGAGAGACAAATCACTAGCTTCGTCGGTCATTATGGCTATAAATAGTTTTCCTAGAGAGGACAACCAGGCTCCCCTCCCCACCCGGCCCAAAAACACCCACGGCAGGAAAGGTATGAACAGCAGTACCGAGGCATCCAAAATCAGAGCAACAGTCAGCAAGAAAATAAAAGAAGGCAACACAATTGGGGCGATCAGAGTCATCACCAGTGAAGACACAGTTGCCACCAGGGATGCCCATACAGCACAAGCCCTGAGTGAAAAAACACCCACCCAGAGCTCCTCGTGACGACAGTGTTCCCCTAGTCGGTGTCACCAGAGCAGAACCCCTGTGTGTGCTCGAATCCATGGTGCACAAAGCAGCTTTATCCTTCCCACCAGGATCAGCAGGTGGGTTCACAGGACTACGACCCAACCACATCAAACAAATGCTCAACCCTGCACTGGGAGACATTGCACAGGGCCTCCTGGTGGAACTAACTATATTCGCCAACACATGTCTAGCTGGCAACATACCAGAGACCATTCGGCCTCTCTTTTTTGGCGCTACCCTCTGTGCCCTGAGGAAAAAAGATGGAGGAATCAGACCGATAGCTGTGGGCAATTCACTCCGGCGTCTCGTCGCTAAGGCTGCAGCTAGAGCAGTTAGTCAGGCAGCAGCCGACATGCTGAAGCCAAAACAGCTTGGGTTTGGCATTCCACAAGGGTGTGAGGCAGCGGCTCATGCAGCTAGAGCCTACATTGCCAACATTACGAATGAAAAAGCCCTGATAAAGCTGGACTTCAAAAATGCTTTCAATCTGGTTAGAAGAGATGCAGTACTCAGTGCAGTTCATCGCTTTTTTTCCTTCCCTCTACCCGTTTGTAAACTCATGCTACAGCAAGAATCTAACTCTGCTTTTTGGGGAACATGAAATTGAATCACAAGAAGGTGTCCAACAGGGTGACCCCCTTGCTCCTTTTCTTTTCTGCCTAGTTATCAAGGAAGTCCAGCAGGGTGACCCCCTTGCTCCTTTTCTTTTCTGCCTAGTTATCAAGGAAGTCACCGATAACCTGTCCAGTGAGCTCAACATTTGGTTTTTGGATGATGGTACTCTAGCCGGCTCCCCAGCCTCACTCTTGGACGACATAAGAATAATTCAGGAACAAGGAGCAAGCCTAGGCCTCACCCTGAACCCTTCCAAGTGCGAAATAACCTCCACCAACCAGCATATAATAGAGCAAATAAAGGTTGTTTTGCCTGACATTCATACAACCAACCCTGAGGACAGCACACTTCTAGGTGCTCCTCTTGGAAGGAATGCCATCGATGGGGTCCTTGGTAAGAAGATCACTGACCTGAAGAGGATGAACGAGAGGATTGAAGACATCGATGCTCATGATGCACTTTACCTCATCACCAGATGCTTGTCCCTCCCCAGGCTGACCTACTTTCTAAGATGTTCGCCATCTTTCAACAATATTAAATTAGAAGAGTATAACAGCTTGCTGAAATCAACAATAGAAAAAGCCCTCAATCTTTCCCTCAGCGACTCACAGTGGAAATAGGCCTCCCTTCCTGTCAGACTCGGGGGTCTTGGCGTGCGCACAGCAACACAAATTGCTGTACCAGCGTTCCTGTCCTCTTTAGTGGGGTCTGACAACTTGGTGAAGGAAATCCTACCTGAGCATCTAGTTCAACAGGCAGGGGTGCATGATCCCAGCTTCACAGACTGCACAACCAAATGGGTTTCTCTCGCAGGACCAGCACCCCAACCACCGCCTTCTGAAGCCCATAAGCAATCCAGCTGGGATCGCCCCATTGCCGACCAAGAAGCTGCAACTTTGCTAGGAGCTGTGACAACACCACATGACACTGCCCGACTTAGAGCTGTAGCAGCTCTTCATGCAGGTGATTTCCTATTAGCAACCCCAATGTCAGCAACCGGCACCTGTCTCACACCGCAGGCCCTCCGAATTGCCGTGGCTCTCTGCCTCGCTGCCCCAATCCACACCGAATACAGGTGTATTTGCGGCGAGGCAGAGGCCGACAGATATGGCCGGCATGGGCTTCTTTGCCAAAGGACGGGAGGATGGCATGCAAGACACGGCAAGATTAATGACATTATTAAGAGAAGCCTTACCACAGCCGGTTGTCCAGCAGAGAGAGAGCCCCGTTACCTAATGTCCCGCAACTCTTATGAGCCTGTCGGTCGCCCAGATGGAATTACGGTGAACCCCTGGAAGAATGGTAGACAGTTGGTGTGGGACTACACTTGCGTTTCAACTTTAGCCAATACCTATGTTGACTTCAGTGCTACACAAGCAGGAGGAGCTGCCAATCACCGGGAAGCGGCCAAGTCACGTAAATACAGAGACCTTGAGCACCACTACAATTTTGTCCCCATTGCCTCAGAGACACTTGGTGCCTGGGGTAAAAGTGCTGCTAGCTTTTTGAAGGAGTTGTGGTCTAAGCTAATCGAAACAACTAGAGACCCTAGAGCTGCCATTTTTTTTTTTTCAGCGCCTTAGTGTGGCAATCCAGAGAGGAAATGCTCACTGCATCCACGGTTCCTGTCCGCCATCTGAGCTGAAGGAGCTGTTCAACTTGTGACAAGCAGCCTTGTACCCTGCATGTAATCAATATTGTAACTTTTTTTGTGTAATGACATTTTCAAATAAAGTTAGATAAATATACACACTTACCAAAAGAATAGGGGTGGTAGGAGAAGAAAATATCAAAGTGTTCAGTGAGGATCCACAAGGTCTTCTCTGAGGACTCTTTATTTTCTTCTTCGAGGCTATGAGTCCCTACACTTGCACCAGAGGTGGTACCCCTTCTAGGTTTAAATATATATATATATATATATATATATATATATATATATATATATATATATATATATATATATGTATATATATATATGTATATGAAAATGAAAACTCACACCCCAGAAGTGACTCGAACCCATACTCCCAGAAGCAACGCAACTGCGTTGCTTCTGGGAGTATGGGTTCGAGTCACTTCTGGGGTGTGAGTTTTCATTCGCATATAGTCCTGGGGACCATTCAGGCTTGTTTGCATATATGTATATATATATATATATATATATATATATATATATATATATATATATATATTATATTATATATATATATATATATATATATATGTATATATATATATGTATATATATATATATATATATATATATATATATATATATATATATATATATATTTATATATATATATATATATATGTATATATATGCGAACAAGCCTGAATGGTCCCCAGGACTATATGCGAATGAAAACTCACACCCCAGAAGTGACTCGAACCCATACTCCCAGAAGCAACGCAACTGGTAACTACAGGGCGCCTTAATCCGCTTGACCATCACGGCCGTCAAAAGGAAGTGATAGCCGAGGCTATTTGAGCCACTTCCCCGACGGCAACTCGGATGGTAATCTTGGGCATAGCATTTCACCAAATCACCTCATTCTTTGGGGCACACGTGAGGAACACAAAAAACGTTCCTCACTTTCGTGAGAAAACGTTCTTTGTGTTCCTCACGTGTGCCCCAAAGAATGAGGTGATTTGGTGAAATGCTATGCCCAAGATTACCATCCGAGTTGCCGTCGGGGAAGTGGCTCAAATAGCCTCGGCTATCACTTCCTTTTGACGGCCGTGATGGTCAAGCGGATTAAGGCGCCCTGTAGTTACCAGTTGCGTTGCTTCTGGGAGTATGGGTTCGAGTCACTTCTGGGGTGTGAGTTTTCATATGTATATATATATATTGTCGGAAAATCCGACACCATTTTATATCATACAGATAATAGCTGTGTTGTATAAACAAGTTACCCATAGAAAACGTAACTTGTAGTGGAATTACCGTCTATAGAAAACGGGATATCATCACCACATACTATTATAATTCACCAGCTATTCTGCTGGGAATTATTCTTAAATACATTAGTCTTTGGACTTTACCATCATAAAAACATCTTATATAAATTAACTTAATTATCAATATTAAAGTAGAGTAAATGTGACCCTTCTATCACTTTCTGACATGTGGACAATGTAAGCCAGGCGTCAGAGGGAGGAAGGAGGGCAGCCATTGTTTTGTACGAGACCAGAGGCTCACACGGGAGCAAATTCGGCTCCTGTTAATTTTTCTTGGACGTAGTGTTATGGAAACCAAAGGTGTACCATTATCAACACGCTGTCTACAAATTCAAGTTAAGTGTTCTTTCCGAAACCCATTATCTATCATTAGTGGCCATTAATGTCATTGGGTAGGGTTAGCCGGTTAGAACGCGAAATCGCCTCATACTAAAGGTAATTAAGCCAGGTCTTTATTGTTCCATGTACTGTATAGTGGTTTCTCTGATATAGCTTGTCATATATAGGATTCTGGCTTCACAGCTAGCGCACTTTTGACAGGTCAAGACGAGGAAGATTTTGTGCACCAGTTACTGGGTGATATGGAAGCTACCTCAAAGAGGATAATTTGGTGTCTACACCCTAGTTATACCTGGTGGACTAACCTGCTGTACTATAAGATAAGGAACCTTTTCAATGTATGTAGTTACTGTAGTTTGATTGGCTGCATATATATTAATTTAATAACCCCCCCTAATGTGTAGAGGATCGATTTGTGAGATTAAGAGATTATTGCAGAAATACAGTCCACTTATCATTATACAAATCGCTATCGAAGTATATAAATTAACGTAAATATAAATTCTATATATATTCATATAAATTAAATAAATATAAATCTCACAGGTCGGTTCCCACATTATTTGGTCCTTCGAACCGGATTATTTGGTCATCTTCGAACCGGATGACGGATTATTTGATTCTTTGAACCCATATTTGGTCATCTTAGTACCGGATGAACCAGTTATCCAGTGGATTCATTAAATATACTAGTGCAGTGTTATTTAAACAAAGGCCAGCAGTCAAGACGGCAGCCTAGCCTCGAGGGAGCTCAGGAGCCTCCCTCAGCCCAGTTCAGCTTCGTCAGCGGTTTCATGCACACCCACAGATATTTGGTGGTGTGTTATTTCGTGAAATGACAGCGCTAATATAGAAGCCAGCCAAATTAGTGGCTGTGTCCTCGCAAGATTGTTCACGGATTTCGTGGTGTTACATTTCGCGAGAGATTATCTACGAATTTTGTGGACTTTATTTCGCGAGGTCACTAATAATATTTAATACTTCTAGATAATATTAGAAGTTTCATAGAGGCTAATTAAGAGGCTATTATCAATAATTGTGTATATTATTTCTCCAAATAGAGAATCATTTAATATATATTGCACTAGTGATCACAGTATAATATTTACTAATTGCCAACCCACAACAGGGTAGGATATTAACCATTGACTAGTTGAACTATTATCGTTCATCCTAGTCCCATTATTACCATAGTCAGTTGTACTATATTGATCAACCTAACACCATTAATGAATGGTCCAGACCCTATTTTGGGTGTAATTTTTATCAACTCGAATTGAGTTGTATATATAATAATTTACTTATGATCATTACACCTTTGAGTGATTAATTAGTGTCTCTTCCATCCTAGGGTGATATAGAAGAGCTAACCTAAAGGTACTTCCAGTGACACTGGTTTATCACTCAAATCATTAGTGTGTATGATTGTATATATATAATGTGTATTAATTTTAAGTGCTAACCTCTAGTAGAGGTAGGATTATTGCCTAGTGAGTTCAGAATTTAACCCTAGGCTGCCATTAGTACTTGCTCACAATTTATGAGCCAGTGGTGCCCAATTAACAAGTCACCATGACTAATCCACAGAAAGCAAAGCGTGCTTTAATATCAAGCAAACGCCAACTAACAAGAGATCTCAACCAATATGAACAGTTGTTATATGAGCCTGTAATTAATTATCGTCGGTTGAAAATACCACTGTTACAGATTCAAACCCAATTGCATATATTGAAAGCAAATAGGAAATCTTACCAAAATCAAGTCCACGACGACATAGTAGTTGAAGATGTGGAACCATTCCTGTCTCACCTAGCACAATATGAAGAAGAAACTCAAGGCAGGTTGGAACATTTACACAGGATAATTGAATCAGAACAAATAGCAAGTACATCAAATAAAGTAGATAATGTTATGGATGATCTGGATCTTTTTGAGAATAAATGTAAAGCCAGATTAGATCCTTTAATCAACAAGGATAAAGCTTCACCCAGTAAAGCTTCACCCACAGCAGCTTCACCTAATATTATACCACCAGAAATTAAGCAGTTTTCAGACAATTTATCCACAGTCTCTGTGGTTTCTGAAAACCCAATACCTGAAGCTACTAAGTTAACATGCCTCCAAACTAGAGGTGAAGCTGAACCAGTAGTAGAAAATGTAAATGAAAATAGCGACAGCACTAATTTCCCAGTCCAGCCTCCTAGGAATAATGCTGGCAATGAGAAAACTGTCATACATCTAGTACTACAGTTGCTGGATTTACCTCAACCTGATCAGACTGCTGACTCATTACAATCCTTCAGCATGGAGTTTGAGTCACTAATAAGAACATTCAGTCTTAAGGTTGATATAACTACTAGTGAATGGATGACCAAAGTAATCCTTCAACGAAAATTGTCCAGCGATATACTAGATGAATTACATGCACATCAACATAACACCATCCTGACAGTACAGGACATCACTGAAGGTTTACATTCCATCATAAACAAACGACGTGCAAATGAGGAAGTTAAAGCCTCTTGCAAGCCTTCAGTAATAGAAAATAGTCAATTAAAGGGTAAAACAACTTCCCCAAATAAACATCAGTCAATTACTCTAACATCAAGTTGCAGAAAATCTGACAATGCAGCAGCAACCTCCAAGCCTACTGTTACTAGTTCACCCAAACCGGTAACTTCCAAACGTGCAGTAGGCTGGGGGACATGTATGTTCTGCAAAAAGAAACATTCAACATACCATTGTGCTAATTATCCAACCAGAGACACTCGTATTGAGCGACTCCAGGAATTAGGGAGATGTTCGAGGTGTCTCAAGTCACACAACATAGACTATTGTGATACCCAATTCAACACCTGTAACAGGTGTAGAAGAGGTAGGCACCATGCAGCACTGTGCAAATATACGAAATTAACGTATTCAAGACCCAAGGTGGAAGATAGCATTCCCACCACAGTACAGTACTGCAAGGTGCAACAAACAAAGAGTGTCCAATCGGCAAAGTCTAAAGGTAATACGACTTTGCCTACTGCCCAAATTACCATCCTGAATAAGAGGGCCAAGGTCCATACCCGTGGGTTGTTTGACCAAGGATCCCAGAGAACATATATCACTAAAAAGTTGGCAGATGAACTACAATTAAGGCCTGTAGCCCAGATGTCATTCAACATCTCAGGGTTTGTAACAGATGCAGGACCTGAAGTCTACCAGGTGGTACAACCATCAGTACGTTTAGGCAGGTACATCTGTCGAGTACAAGCCATTGTGGTGGACAAAATACCAGTAGACCTACAAGTTCAAGGTCTGAGAGCAACAGCCAAATTCCTGAGAAATAGAGGAATAAAATTGGCAGATAATATTAAGTCTGATCACCTCACCGACTTCGGTCTCCTTGTAGGGACAGACTATTGTCATCGATTCATCGGTAGCCCTACTAAATATCAGGGTATAACCACGTTAAACTCTGCAGGAGGTAAATTACTCTCAGGCCCAGTATCAAGCCTGAGGAGACCTATGACTGCAGATAAACAATACTAGTAGAAATCTAAATTTGTCAGCTGATTATATTTCTCCAGTAGCATTATACTAAGGAGATTACAGCTGACTATACTAACAGAGGTTGATGTTAGTATCATCATTTAAAGCTGGAGATGAGTTCATGAGGCCTCAGTGGCAAATCAGTGAACAGTAGCCTAAAACAGCTACAAGTCACTGCGACCAATGTCACTGAACCCACTGTAGTCTCAGAACCATACTTTGCTTTAATGATGAGCTATTCCATCCTCTGAATCAATTAATTAAATTAAACCCCAGTAAATCTGATGACTGATTTGATACATTTATTATTTAATCAAGATATATTCCATGGGCCTCAGTGTTTATATATCAGTGACCAGTTACCTGAAGAAACTTCAAGTTATATCTAATGTCACTGATCTCACTGCAGTCCCTGAATCATACTTGACTGTAGTACTTGATCACATCCAGTCTTCTGGGTTAAATAATATGTAATAAGGCTTGAATATTAGCCTTTCAAGAGTTGACAGGGAAATGAAATCGCATTAGACTTCTAACCCCTACAACTCTAGTACGGGACATCCGTCCTGTACGAACAGACACACAAATGTGTGATTACTAACTACTAACATCAAATTAATCTAATAATTTGAAGGAGGAGTATCGGTGTTCGTCTGTTCTAATTAGGACTTCGACCCGTGAGCAGCCCCTGGGGAATTATGTCGGAAAATCCGACACCATTTTATATCATACAGATAATAGCTGTGTTGTATAAACAAGTTACCCATAGAAAACGTAACTTGTAGTGGAATTACCGTCTATAGAAAACGGGATATCATCACCACATACTATTATAATTCACCAGCTATTCTGCTGGGAATTATTCTTAAATACATTAGTCTTTGGACTTTACCATCATAAAAACATCTTATATAAATTAACTTAATTATCAATATTAAAGTAGAGTAAATGTGACCCTTCTATCACTTTCTGACATGTGGACAATGTAAGCCAGGCGTCAGAGGGAGGAAGGAGGGCAGCCATTGTTTTGTACGAGACCAGAGGCTCACACGGGAGCAAATTCGGCTCCTGTTAATTTTACTTGGACGTAGTGTTATGGAAACCAAAGGTGTACCATTATCAACACGCTGTCTACAAATTCAAGTTAAGTGTTCTTTCCGAAACCCATTATCTATCATTAGTGGCCATTAATGTCATTGGGTAGGGTTAGCCGGTTAGAACGCGAAATCGCCTCATACTAAAGGTAATTAAGCCAGGTCTTTATTGTTCCATGTACTGTATAGTGGTTTCTCTGATATAGCTTGTCATATATAGGATTCTGGCTTCACAGCTAGTGCAC
Source organism: Procambarus clarkii (assembly GCF_040958095.1). Lineage (NCBI taxonomy): Eukaryota > Metazoa > Arthropoda > Malacostraca > Decapoda > Cambaridae > Procambarus > Procambarus clarkii. The sequence goes on from NC_091160.1 coordinate 27,058,387, forward strand.
TTTTGACAGGTCAAGACGAGGAAGATTTTGTGCACCAGTTACTGGGTGATATGGAAGCTACCTCAAAGAGGATAATTTGGTGTCTACACCCTAGTTATACCTGGTGGACTAACCTGCTGTACTATAAGATAAGGAACCTTTTCAATGTATGTAGTTACTGTAGTTTGATTGGCTGCATATATATTAATTTAATAACCCCCCCTAATGTGTAGAGGATCGATTTGTGAGATTAAGAGATTATTGCAGAAATACAGTCCACTTATCATTATACAAATCGCTATCGAAGTATATAAATTAACGTAAATATAAATTCTATATATATTCATATAAATTAAATAAATATAAATCTCACAGGTCGGTTCCCACATATATATATATATATATATATATATATATATATATATATATATATATATATATATATATATATATATATATATATATGTCGTACCTAGTAGCCAGAACGCACTTCTCAGCCTACTATGCAAGGCCCGATTTGCCTAATAAGCCAAGTTTTCATGAATTATTTTTTTTCGACTACCTAACCTACCTAACCTAACCTAACTTTTTCTGCTACCTAACCTAACCTAAACTCTAAAGATAGGTTAGGTTAGGTAGGGTTGGTTAGGTTCGGTCATATATCTACGTTAATTTTAACTCAAATGAAAAAAAATTGACCTCATACATAATGAAATGGGTAGCTTTATCATTTCATAAGAAAAAAATTAGAGAAAATATATTAATTCAGGAAAACTTGGCTTATTAGGCAAATCGGGCCTTGCATAGTAGGCCGAGAAGTGCATTCTGGCTACTAGGTACGACATATATATATATATATATATATATATATATATATATATATATATATATATATATATATATATATATATGTATATATTTTTATAGACTGTGGGTTGGTTGGTGGCGTCGTCGTTGTTCCTCCTTTGCAGACAACCCAACCCACAACTCGGTAGAGTGCTTATACCTCGCTAGGAGATCACACTAGGCGCTTCTGGCCCTTGGAGAGGGGCTCAACGTCACACGTTTAGGGGATGCGGCTCCAACACTTAGCCTCGTTGTCACGTGCACACACCCACTCGAGCCGCTGTGACTCCCCACTCTCTCCTTAGGTGATATTATCTCCTCAATCCCCCTTTGACTTATTAGTATTACCTTCTACCCTGTCCACAGCAGTGGTTCTTGGTTCTTTCTCTCTCTCCTTCTTTACTACCTCCTGGGAAGCCTCACTAGGACAAGGGCAAACACCAGCAAATTGGGATACATTTACTGGACAAAGCACATACACGATACATACACACATATAATAATAATGAATCCTATACTCTATAATATTACAATCAGGTTGCACTCCAACACCATCAGAACTCTACCATCAGCTTATCAAGTGGTGTCCTATCTCCTGGTTCCCCACCTGATACTATCAACCTCCTCAAGTTGATCAAGTCTACATACACTGTTGTACCATCAGCAAGAGAATATATATATATATGTATCTATAAATGTGTACAATGAAAATCAAACTGTGAATGCAATAACATATATCAGTATAAATGTTCCTTGGTACACAACAATAATCAATCGATCACTCTATCAGTCCTCAAACACATACATCTGTAGGTAATCAAGCCTACGACTGCAACTCTAAACTTCAGAATATAACACTCCTTGACATAAGAATGCAAACAACCACTCACCTCTCACTGCGTCTTGCACACTAATGACAACCAAACACTATCAACTCCCTACAAGTAATCCACCAGAACTCCCTTCCACCTCTGGAAGTTCACTACCCTGATATCTTCAGGTTCTTCCAGGCTTCACTACCAGGATCCTCTGCAGCTCCTCCAGGCTGCAAACATGAAGTTTCCTTGAACAACTACGGTGCTTCACCCTTCTGCTAGGTTCCTCCACAGCTCTCTTGGCTGCTACACCATGAAGTTTCCTCGAGCAACTATGGTGCTTCACCACCTCTACAGAAGCACGTGACACTCCTCTTCACTGCTGCTTCTCCTCACAGCTCGAGGTCCTCTGCTTCACTACCTTGGAGTCTCATCAATTACCTCATCTAGGCTGGCTTCGAAGTCCTCAGCAACTTCTTCCCCAAAGACAAACCTGCAACCCATCGACACTCCAATAATGTTTCCCCTTTAACACATGAACAAAAATATTCACACAATATGTTTGTCTCCAACCTCTATATACAGTGAGAGTTTACTCCCCCGTTTTGGGCGGGTCCATACTCCACCTCGCCTGGCGGTGGTCCTCACTCGCTGGGAGGGTCTTCCTCCGTCAGGAGCCGGGCTCCCTCAGTCGTCTGTCAGAGCTCAGAGGGGACGGACGTCGCTCCGTGTTCCTCCCTCTTCACTCTCCTATTTCAGGCTTTCTGCCTTATTAAAACATGTCTAACTTATAAATAAACATTGCTACTGTCGCTGGGCACACGACCAACTACAAGCAATCACTATGAACTGGCGTATATCGTGCTTACCACAGATTAACTGGTCGAGGGCGCTTCTCCCTCTGACGGCGTCTGGTCACCGCGCTTCCACGGCCCACAATAATGCCTCTGGGCGATTTAATAAACACTTTGTCGACCAGGACTTGAGACCACAACGTCCCCAGCTCGATTCCACAGCTGGTACGTCTGCACACTTCTCTTCTCTTCGAGATATATCACTAGGGGTTCCCTTCTGACGGGAGCTCAACGGAGCGCGGCTTTTCCCCTGCGATGTCTGGCACTCAAGTGAGGTCAAAGCCCCTCCAGAAGCGAGCCTCACGCCTCCAGCAAAATGTCCACATCTCCTAGCCAGTCATTTATCTGTTTTCTTCTTCATTGCCCATAATCTCAAACTGTTATACATATCCAAGCAACTATTTTACATATGCGTTATCACCTCAATATTTGCTAGACCTTCTAATCAGGTCAGGCTTGCTGAATAACTCTCTTAGGAGGGAGACTCGTTTCTCCTGTAGGCTGAGATCATAACAATATATATATATATATATATATGTCGTACCTAATAGCCAGAACGCACTTCTCAGCCTACTATTCAAGGCCCGATTTGCCTAATAAGCCAAGTTTTCATGAATTAATGTTTTTTCGTCTACCTAACCTACCTAACCTAACCTAACCTAGCTTTTTTTGGCTACCTAACCTAACCTTACCTATAAATATAGGTTAGGTTAGGTTAGGTAGGGTTGGTTAGGTTCGGTCATATATCTACGTTAATTTTAACTCCAATAAAATAAAATTGACCTCATACATAGAGAAAAGGGTTGCTTTATCATTTCATAAGAAAAAAAATATAGTATATATATTAATTCAGGAAAACTTGGCTTATTAGGCAAATCGGGCCTTGAATAGTAGGCGGAGAAGTGAGTTCTGGCTACTAGGTACGACATATATATATATATATATATATATATATATATATATATATATATATATATATATATATATATATATATATATATATATATATATGTCGTACCTAGTAGCCAGAACGCACTTCTCGGCCTACTATTGAAGGCCCGATTTGCCTAATAAGCCAAGTTTTCCTGAATTCATATATTTTCTCTATTTTTTTTCTTATGAAATGATAAAGCTTCCCATTTCATTATGTATGAGGTCAATTTTTTTTATTGGAGTTAAAATTAACATAGATATCGGACCGAACCTAACCAACCCTACCTAACCTAACCTAACCTATCTTTATTGGTTAGGTTGGGTTAGGTAGCCGAAAAAGTTAGGTTAGGTTAGGTTAGGTAGGTTAGGTTGTCGAAAAACAATTAATTCATGAAAACTTGGCTTATTAGGCAAATCGGGCCTTGCATAGTAGGCTGAGAAGTGCGTTCTGGCTACTAGGTACGACATATATATATATATATATATATATATATATATATATATATATATATATATATATATATATATATATATATATATATATATATATATATATATATATATATATATATGATTTTCCCAGGGAGGACAACCAGGTGCGCCTTCCCACTCGCGCGAGAAACACCCACGGCAGGAAGAGCAACAGTGGCATATCCGAGACATCAAAAATCAGAACATCAGTCACCAAGAAAATAGAAGAAGGAAACACTATTGGCGCAATAAGAGTCATCACCAGTGAGGACTCAATTGCCGACAGAGATGCCGCAACAGCTCAAGCCCTAAGGGAGAAACACCCACCCAGGGCTCCGCGTGAGGACGACATTGTACAAGTGGGGGCTACCGGAGCAGAACCTCTCTGGGTGGCTGAATCTGTGGTCCATAAAGCAGCCATGTCCTTCCCAACAGGATCAGCAGGTGGGTTCACAGGACTAAAACCCAACCACCTCAAGCAAATGCTCAACCCTGCACTGGGTGACATTGCGAAGAACCTCTTGGTGGAACTAACCAGATTCACCAACACATGTCTAGCTGGCAACATACCAGCGTCCATAAGACCTATCTTTTTTGGAGCATCTCTCTGTGCTCTAAAGAAAAAGGATGGAGGGATCAGGCCAATAGCTGTGGGCAATTCTCTCCGGCGTCTCGTCGCAAAGGCAGCTGCAAGAACAGTTAGTGATGCAGCGGCCAACATGCTGAAGCCAAAACAGCTCGGGTTTGGCATTCCACAAGGGTGTGAGGCGGCAGCCCATGCAGCTCGAGCCTTCATCGCCAACATCACAGACGAAAAGGCCCTTATCAAGCTAGATTTCAAAAATGCCTTCAATTTGGTGCGGAGGGATGCTGTACTCCGTGCGGTTCATAGTCATTTCCCTTCCCTCTACCCTTTTGTACAATCATGCTACAGTATGGATCTTAAGCTACTTTTTGGCGAACATGAAATTGACTCGCGAGAAGGCGTCCAACAGGGTGACCCCCTCGCTCCTCTCCTTTTCTGCTTAGTCATCAAACAAGTCACAGAGGTCCTGTCCAGCGAGCTTAACATCTGGTTCTTGGATGATGGTACCCTAGCTGGTTCCCAAGACTCCCTCCTGGAGGACATCAGAAAAATCCAGGAGCAAGGTGCAGTTTTAGGCCTCACCCTGAACCCTTCTAAATGTGAAATAATATGTTCCAACCAGGGCATCGTAGAGAGAATAGAGGGTCTTCTGCCAAATATCCATAAAACTAAACCTGAAGACAGCACACTCCTAGGAGCTCCCCTGGGGTTGAAAGCCATCGATGAGGTCCTTGATAAGAAAATCGCCGACCTTAAGAGGATGGATGGGAGGATTGAGGATATTGATGCTCATGATGCACTCTACCTCATCACCAGATGTCTGTCCCTCCCCAGGTTAACCTACTTTCTGAGGTGTTCACCATCTTACAGTAGCCAAAAACTAAGTGAGTATGACCGGTTACTGAAATCAATGCTAGAAAAAGCCCTTAACCTCTCTCTCGATGACCTACAGTGGAAACAAGCCTCTCTTCCCGTAAGACTTGGGGGCCTCGGAGTTCGAACAGCAACGCAAATCGCTGTTCCAGCCTTCCTGTCCTCCTTATCAGCATCCGACGACCTTGTGAAGGAAATTCTACCTGCCCACTTACATCAGCTGGCAGGTGTACATGATCCCAATTTTACACGCTGTGCCACAGAGTGGGCCTCTCGTGCAGGCCAATCACCTCAACCACCATCCCCAAAATCCCACAAGCAATCCAGCTGGGATGGTCCCATTGTAGACCAAGTTGCTGCAGAGTGCCTGGGTGCTGCAACAACACAACACGACATTGCTCGCCTCACAGCAGTAGCAGCACCACATGCAGGGGATTTCCTGTTAGCAACCCCAATGTCGGCAACTGGCACGCGTCTCACACCACACGCCCTCCGAATTGCGGTGGCCCTCCGCCTTGCTGCCCCAATCCACACCAGATATAGGTGTATTTGCGGCGAGGTGGTGGCTGACAGGTACGGTCACCATGGCCTACTCTGCCAAAGCACAGGGGGATGGCACTCGAGGCACAGTGAAGTTAACGACATCATCAAGAGGAGCCTCACTACAGCTGGATGCCCAGCTGAAAGAGAGCCCCGTTACCTAACGCCCCGTAACTCTGATGCTCTTATTGGTCGCCCGGATGGTATCACAGTGAACCCCTGGAAGAATGGCAAGCAGTTGGTATGGGACTACACGTGCGTATCAACCCTGGCTAACACCTACATTAACCTCAGTGTTGCACAACCAGGTGGCGCTGCCACCCACAGGGAAGCAGCCAAATCCCGTAAGTATAGAGAACTGGATCACCACTACAATTTTGTCCCCATTGCTTCTGAGACGCTCGGCGCCTGGGGTAAAAGTGCTACCAGTTTTTTGAAGGAACTGGGTTCTAGGCTCATTGAAACAACAAGGGACCCGAGAGCTGCAAGCTTTCTTTTCCAGCGCCTCAGTGTGGCGATACAGAGGGGAAATGCGCACTGCATCCAGGGTTCCTGCCCGCCATCTGAGGAGCTGGAGGAACTCGACAACCTATGACAACCATCTTTGTAACCCATATGTAACTCCTTTTTTGTAACAAAGTTCAAATAAAGTAAATATATATGTGTACATACAAAAGAATGGGGGTGGTAGGAGAAGATAATATTAGTGTTCAGTGAGAGACCACAAGGTCTCCTCTGAATACTTTTTATTTTCTTCTCCGAGGCTATGGGTCCCCACATTGGCACCAGAGGTGGTACCCTCACAAACTAAAAATATATATATATATATATATATATATATATATATATATATATATATATATATATATATATATATATATATATATATATATATAATATATATATATATATATATATATATATATATATATATATATATATATATAATATATATATATATATATATATATATATATATAATATATATATATATATATATATATATATATATATAATATATATATATATATAATATATATATATATATATAATATATATATATATATATATATATATATATATATAAATGGAAATGTTTGTTTGTTCAAAATCGCTAATCTCCGAAAGTTCTTCGCCGATTGCTTTGAAATTTTCACACAAGGTTCCATTCGCATCAGAGCGGGTTTTTATATTTATATTATATTGATGTCACGTCTGTGACGGAAAAAAAATGTTTTTTTTTTAAACTGTGTTTTACATGTGTTTTTCATGTGAAAAAATCTTCGAAACCTCTTTACCGATTGCTTTGAAATTTTCATACACCGTTGCATTTGAATAGGCGTATGTTTTTATATTCCTACTATATATATGCCTCACCTGTGACTGGAAAAAACTTTTTTTTTATAAACAGCGCAATCTGTTGGACATAAGAGCAACACACACTGTTATCTCCCAAAATTCTTCACTAACTGCTTTGAAATTCTGATACAACGTTCCATTCGAATATGCGCGTGTTTTTATATGCCTACTATATAGATGCCACACCTGTGACAGGTTAAAACATAATTTAAATAAAAAACAGCGCCATTTGTTGAACGTAATAACAACACACACACGGTATACTAAATATGTTGTGATTTCCACTTCAGTGTTTCTGATTGCATCAATAAATTGGATTTTCATAGATTTCGATCGATTTTAATTTTTATTTAACTATTTTGTGTGACATTGTGTTACAATTGAGCTGTGTTGTTTACCACACCGTTCATTTCATAAGTAGAAGTGTAGATGCCACACTTGTAAAAGATAAAACATTCTTTTTTTTTAAGAAACAGCGCCATCTGTTGCACATAAGAGCCATACACACTATAATAAATATGTTACGATTCCATTTCAATCTTTCCGATTGCATTGACAAATTAAATTTTCATATATTTCGATTTTTTTTTCATTTTGATTTAATTATTTTGTGTGATATTGCGTTAGAACTCAGCTGTGTTGTTTACCGTACCGTTCATTTCGTGAGTATAAGTATAAATATCACACATCTGTGAAAGTAAAAACATGCATTTTTGAAAAATAGTGCCATCTGTTGCACGTAAGAACAACGCATGCTATACTAAATATGTTATGATTCCATTTCAATGTTTCCAATTTCATTGATAAATTGATTTTTTATAGATTTCGAATTATTTTCATTTTAATTTAATTATTTTGTGACACTGCCTAGGAATTGAGCTTTGTTGTTTACCATACCGTTTGACCAAGATATTGACTAGACCTAGAATCAGTTCACTTAAAGATATAATCACTGGAGCACTAACTCTGGACAGAAGAGCTTCCAATAGCAACAGGTGGGCCCATTGTGCGATAAACACAATCAATACATTCGATATAACAAACACAGTCACTGAGAAGGGTGTCGACGAAATACATGCAGACTTTGTTATGAAAGCCCCTTGGGAATCTCCGCCAGCAGACTTTAAAATTATAGTTATTGAAGGAAAAAGAACCAGACAAATCTTCATCTGCTATGTAACATTGCACAGATGCAGATGGATCAGTAGACCAGCAGGGACAAGAAACCGGAGCTGCAGTTAAAGCAAGAAACTCTGTAAATAGTTGGAGGCTCTCAAATGGGTGTTCGACTTTACAAACAGAGATGCTAGCCATTCAAAAGGCTTTGAAACATGCTCTTGCTGAACACCGACAACATGTTATCATACATACAGATTCGAGCACCACCATTGAAACCTTGCAACAAGAACACATATGTGATAACATACATCTGATCACAAATGTCATATCATTAATGCAAACACTCAAACAACAAGGCCGTCGGGTATTTATCAACTGGGTGCCAAGTCATGTGGGAATAATAGGGAATGACATTGCAGACGAAGCTGCAAAACTTGCAACTAAGAGAAAAAATGTAAACATTTACATACCACAGAATCTATCACAGATTAGGAAATTAGAAACAGAGGAATGCAAAAGATGTACAGTGACCACAGCACAGCAGTTGCAACATCAGGATCTGTGGGTTGGTACAAGAATTCAACCAACTACGAACCCCTTAGTTTGATGAAAAAAAACATACCGTTCATTTCAAGAGAGTAGTTTATTTTTTATTTCTTCATTGTTTTCCATTTCGTTTTTTATTTGTTTTTCTTACATTTCAGTGAAGGGAATATCAGATCATTTGTTGTTCCCAATTTTTTTATGAGAACATCAGATCATTTGGGAATGCATCGGATGAGGGAGTGGGGACTGGTGGGGAGGGCGAGGGGATGGGAGTGGGGCGATGGTACTGAGGACGACGGGACAGGGGAGGGGGGGTAATGGTGGGTAGGACGAGGAGACGGGGGGTTGGGGATGGAGGGGACGAGGGGACATGAGAATGGAGAATGATGGAAAGGACCAGGAGACAGGAGAGGGGGAGGGATAGTGCGGAGGACGAGGGAACAGGTAAGAGATGATAGGGAGGACAGGGGGATGGAGGAGTGGGAGATGGAGGAATGAGAGATGGAGGAGAGTTCAAGGGGACGGTGGAGTGGGGAATAGTTAGAAGGACGAAGGTTGGGAGGACGAGGGGACGGGGGAGGGGGAATGGTGGGGGAGGACTGGGAGACAAGGGAAAGGTTGTTGTGGCTCAGTAACGCACTTGTGTTGCTGAGCCACAGCAACGCGTATCCGGGTACAGCTCGTATATTATATATATATATATATATATATATATATATATATATACACACACACACACACACACACACACACACACACACACACACACACACACACACACACACTCTCACACACACACTCACACACACACACACACACACACACACACACACACACACACACACACACACACACACACACGAGACTCAGAGACTACATAGCAGACACCATAACAATGGGAGGACCAAGAATAGTAGTAGCAGTAATATACAACCCTCCACCAAATGACAGGAGACCCAGTCAAGAGTATGAAAACAACAACAAGGCAGTTAACACTATAATTGAGAGGGCAGCCTCTGCTGCCTGTAGAAATAGATCCCACCTGCTCATCATGGGCGACTTCAATCACGGAAAGATTGACTGGGAGAACAAGGAACCGCATGGAGGCGAGGATACGTGGAGAGCCAAACTATTGGAGGTGGTGACAAGCAACTTTTTAACCCAGCATGTCGGAGAACCCACAAGGATGAGAGGCAATGACGAACCAGCGAGACTCGACCTAGTCTTCACTCTGAACGACTCCGACATAAGAGAAATCGGTTTTGAGGACCCAGTAGGAATGAGCGACCACAGTGTACTGGTGTTTGAGTACTTGATTGAAGAAGGGTTATTGAACTCGAGGAGGGATACCGAAACCAAAAGGTTAGCATACCGAAAGGGAAACTATGAAGGGATAAGAAAATTCCTAACAGATATAGCATGGGAAACAGAGCTCAGGGGAAAGACGGCCCAAGATGTGATGGATTACATCACGCAGAAGTGCAAGGACGCAGCAAACAAGTTTGTCCCAGTCCAAAAGGAAAACAGAGAAATGAAGATGAGAAACCCATGGTTTAATCAGAGATGTAGGCTAGCTAAGCAGCAAAGTAAAAGGGCATGGAGAAACTATAGGAATAACAGGACACTGGAGAGCAGAGAAAGATACCAGAATGCCAGGAATGAATATGTCAGGATGAAAAGAGAGGCAGAAAGACAATACGAAAATGACATCGCAAGCAAGGCAAAGACTCAGCCTAAATTGTTGCATAGCCACATTAGGAGAAAAACAACAGTAAAGGAACAGGTTATGAGATTAAGGATAGGGGCGGAAGGATTCACTACAAATGACAAGGAAGTGTGTGAGGAATTGAATAAGAAATTCCAGGAGGTCTTCACCTTAGAGCAAGGAGAAATTCCAGAGGTAAGTGAGGGAATAGCTAACCAGGAACCACTGGAAGAGTTTGAGATTACCAGTGGGGAAGTAAGGAAGTGTTTACTAGAGTTGGACGTGACGAAGGCTATAGGCCCAGATGGAATCTCCCCTTGGGTTCTAAAGGAAGGACCAAGAGAACTGTGCCTACCACTCTCCATAGTGTATAACAAATCACTGGCAACAGGGGAACTGCCAGATATTTGGAAAGCAGCTAACGTAGTCCCGATATACAAGAAAGGGGATAGACAGGGGGCACTGAACTACAGGCCAGTGTCCCTAACCTGCATACCATGCAAGCTGATGGAGAAAATTGTGCGAAAAAAACTAGTGGAGCATCTGGAGCGAAGGAACTTTGTAACACAGCATCAACATGGGTTCAGGGATGGCAGGTCCTGCCTCACAGGGTTACTTGAATTCTACGACCAGGCAACAAAAATAAGGCAAGAAAGAGAAGGGTGGGCAGATTGCATATTTTTGGATTGTCAGAAAGCCTTTGATACAGTGCCACACAAGAGGCTAGTGCGAAAGTTGGAGATGCAGGCTGGAGTGAGAGGGAAGGTACTCCGGTGGATAGAGGAGTACCTAAGCAACAGGATACAACAAGTCTGTGTGAGGGGTGAGGTCTCAGATTGGCGAGACGTCACAAGTGGAGTCCCGCAGGGGTCAGTCCTTGGACCTATACTGTTTCTGGTATATGCAAATGATCTCCCAGAGGGTATAGATTCGTTCCTCTCAATGTTTGCCGACGATGCAAAAATTGTGAGGAGGATTGAAACAGAGGATGATAGTAGGAGGCTACAAGATGACCTGGATAGACTGAGTGAATGGTCCAACAAATGGCTGTTGAAGTTCAACCCGAGTAAATGCAAAGTAATGAAACTAGGCAGTGGAAACATGAGGCCAGGCACAGGATACAGAATAGAAGATGAAGTACTTAATGAAACAGACAGAGAGAAAGATCTAGGAGTTGATATCACACCAAACCTGTCTCCTGAAGCTCACATAAAGAGAATAACGTCTGCGGCATATGCGAGGCTGGCTAACATCAGAACGGCGTTCAGGAACCTGTGTAAGGAATCATTCAGAATCTTGTACACCACATATGTAAGACCAATCCTGGAGTATGCGGCCCCAGCATGGAGTCCGTACCTTGTCAAAAACAAGACGAAGCTGGAAAAAGTCCAAAGGTATGCTACTAGACTAGTCCCAGAACTAAGAGGCATGAGTTATGAGGAAAGGCTGCGGGAAATGCACCTTACGACACTGGAAGACAGAAGAGTAAGGGGGGACATGATCACAACCTACAAAATCCTCAGGGGAATCGACCGGGTAAACAAGGATGAACTATTCAACACTGGCGGGACGCGAACAAGGGGACACAGGTGGAAGCTGAGTACCCAAATGAGCCACAGAGACGTTAGAAAGAACTTTTTCAGTGTCAGAGTAGTTAGTAAATGGAATGCATTAGGAAGTGATGTGGTGGAGGCTGAATCCATACACAGTTTCAAATGTAGATATGATAGAGCCCAATAGGCTCAGGAATCTGTACACCAGTTGATTGACGGTTGAGAGGCGGGACCAAAGAGCCAGAGCTCAACCCCCGCAAGCACAATTAGGTGAGTACAATTAGGTGAGTACACACACACACACACTAGCTGTACCCACCATGCGTTGCTGTGGCTCAGTCTGTTTAAATGGAAAGAAGAAAAAGAGAAAATGCACGTTGACCAGACCACACACTAGAAATTGAAGGGACGACGACGTTTCGGTCCGTCCTGGACCATTCTCAAGTCGATTGTGATGAGGACAGGTAGGGACAGGCATTAAATAGGCAAGAGAGAGCTGAGGAGGAAAGTCAGGTGTAGGGGATAGTAGTAATGAGAACTGCAGCAGGCCTATTGGCCTATTGGCAGCTCCTATTATAACCACCGAAGGAGATAGTAATAGGAATAAGAAGAGGATAGCAAGGGAGCGTAGAAGACAATGAACAGAAAAAGGGAGAAGAGAGAAAGAAAGGGAAAGAGAAAGAAAGAAATGGAAGGGGGAAAGCTTATGTTAAGTCACGTTTGTTAGAAAGATTAGAGCATTTGAGTATATACTGTGAAAGGGAAGAGTCCACAGCAACAAAGCCAGGACTCAAGTTCATGTTGGGTACATTGTTAATAAGAGCCGATTCTACAAGACGGCGTCTGTGTAGAGTAGAGGCAGGAAAGATTATTTTGGAGGAAGACCAATCAATGGGATGATTAGAATCCCTCACATGGCAGAAGAGAGCATTGTTAGTTTCTGCAGACATAACACTTCTCTTGTGTTCTTTAAGTCTGTCATTCAGTGTACGGCCAGTTTCGCCAAAGTATTGGAGAGGACAAGATGAACAGGAAATAGAGTAGACACCAGCAGCATTAGAAGTAGGAGGAGCAGTGTGAACTAGATTGCTACGAAGTGTGTTAGTTTGTCGAAAGGCGAGTTTAATGTCAAGAGGACGAAAGGTATTGGTAAAAGTTTTGAGTTCAGATATGAAGGGAAGGCATAGTACAGTGCTACTAGTGTTGGAAGCAGGTTTAGGATGAAAGAAATTTCGTTTAGCTTGAGAGTGGGCACAGTTGATGAAATGCAAAGGATAACCAAGGCGAGAGAATGATTTGTAGATAAAGGCAATTTCAGAATCAAGAAACTGAGGGTCGCTGATGCGTAGAGCGCGGAGGAAGAGAGAGACGAGGACACTTTTCTTAACAGAAAGAGGATGGTAGGAAAAGAAGTGAAAGTACATGCCACTATGCGTGGGTTTACGGTAGACAGAGAAAGAGAACCCAGACACAGAGCTGTGAACATGAACATCAAGAAAAGGAAGGAGGGAATTAGATTCCCACTCCACTTTGAAATGGATAGAAGGAGCCAGATTGTTAAGAGAGGCGAGGAAAGGCTGGAAAAGATTAAGGTCATGAGGCCATAAAGCAAAAATGTCATCAACATAGCGAAGCCAGAGAGAGGGACGAGTATCAATAGAAGGAAGAAGAACAGTTTCGAAGTATTCCATGTAGAAATTAGCAAGAACAGGGGAGAGAGGGGAACCCATAGCGACACCGAAAGTTTGAGTGTAATATTTACCGTTGAAAGAGAAAGAGTTAGATTCAACACAGAGTCTAATGAGATCGAGGAAAACGTCAGTGGGAAGTGGGAGAGGAAGGAGGCCCTCTGACGCCTTCTGTCTGAGGAAAGAGAGAACGTCATCGAGCGGAACATTAGTGAACATATTCATATTAGAATTGGGTTACGCCTGATGATCGGGACCTCGTCGTGGTGATGTGGAAAGATGTGCGCCGGGGGGCCTCGGCTCCTGTGCCCTGTGATGGGGTCGATGCCGCGCCTGCATCCCCTGCGGTTCCCCCTCCTTCATTGCCCCTGTCTTGGGGAAGCCTCGTCCCGACTGCTGGGGTCGTGCCCTGTGGGGTTTCGGTGTTGGGCCCTTATCGGGATGCCCGGGTGCTTCCGATCCCGTGGTGCTCGTCCACTGTCTGGGTGTCGAGGGTGAAGGAGTTTGTTTATAGGGTGCCGGATAAGATGTCTCAGCCAAGGGCACCGACTAGTGGCCGGCTGCCCGATGACTTGTGGTTGATTTGGGAAGCGCACTGCTTGCGCTTTCTGATATACAAGTTCCCGGAGAAATATTAGTTAACGCCTTACGTGCACCGCTACGCCGTGTGTGGTTCAGCTGCCGCCGTGCACTCGACACCCCGCCCTACGATGCGGGGAGTCTCCCTCTAACGTCCACCTCTGTTTCCGTCGCCACTCCTCTCTCTACGGCCGGCCACATCAAACACTTTTGACTTTCTTCTCCTCCTTAACGTCAACGCGTTTCCCTAAATTTGAACTGGTGCAGTCATCGGGAGGGTAAACCCTTCATGCAAACTGCACCTATTCTCAAGAAGAAGAAGAAGACATAACGTGAAGAAAGCAGTTAACGTTGTAGCCGGTGGATTCATGGCTGTTTGTTGCACATTTGCAGCTGTGAAATAAACGTGTTGTCCATTTTCTTGTTTTCAAAACAAAAACAAAATATACTAACGAAACATTTCAATTCAAAAGCCGATCAATCGACACAGCTCAGTTTCACCACCAATTGCACTACAAAATAAGATCAGTTAAAAAAAACGGAATGAAAAACAATGAAAAAAGAAACAAATTAGCTATAGCCACGAAATGAACTGTATGGTAAACAACGCGGCTCAATTCAAACGCAATGTCACACAAAATAATTAAATCAAAATGAAAATAAATCAAAATCTATGAAAATTTAATATATCAATGCAATCGGAAACACTGAAATTAAATTGTAACATATCGTGTATATGGTATGTTGCTCTTAAGTGCAACAGATGGCGTTGTTTTAAAAGAAATGCATGTTTTTACCTGTCACAGTTGTGGTATCAAAATTATAGGTAAATCAAAACACACACGTATTCGAAAGGAACGTTATGTCAAAATTTCAAAGCAATCGGTAAAGAACTTTCGGAGATTACAGCGTACGTCCGACAGATGGCACTGTTTAAAAAAAACTGTTTTTCCTGTCACAGGGGAGGCATGTTTATAGCAGCTATATGAAAACACTCGCCTATTCGAATGCCATATTGTGTCAAGATTTCAAAGCAATCGGTAAAGAGGTTTTGAAGATTTCCCTCACTTGAAAAACACACGAAAAACACAGTTTTTCATAAAAGCATGTTTATTTTTTTACCATCACAGACGTGACATCTATATAGTATGTGTATATAAAAACTTGCTCGGATGCGAATGGAACGTTGTGTGAAAATTTTAAGGCAATCGGTGAAGAACTTTCGGAGATTAGCGATTTTGAACAAACGAACATTTCCATATATATATATATATATATATATATATATATATATATATATATATATGATCGATGTTCCCTTCGGGAATCTTAATTTTAAGATGAAGAGGAAAACCAGGGATATACTGAACATCTTGTATCAGAATCTTTACTTTAAAAAACATAACGTTTCGAATACTTCTCGTATTCATCATCAGATCTAAAAGAAAAAACAGAAATCACAATCAAATAACTGGTAAACAAAGAACTCATACTGAATATAATTGCCTATCAAAGAAAGGAAAATGCTTAAAAAACAAAACACTTAAGCGCACTTGAAGTGATCAATACAAATAAAACTTATTAACCGTCACATATATTAAAACTAATTTAAATCCATTAAACTACATGATGAAATTTATAACTACTAAAACAAACCATTCCATTAAACTTACGTGAAGTGATCAGAAGTGAAACTTGATACCTAGTTCATAGATACTAAACACTATAACAAATATTTATATAATGACTACAAATCTACAAAAAATGTATGTAAAATACAAACAGAATAAACGACAATTATAAAGTACTAACCAAAATCTTATAAAAACTCAAATATTAAATAAAATAAAATCCCAAAAAATGTATTATATATCCTAAATAAAAGATTATATTAATGTACAATGTTAAGACTTGAAATAAGTAAAAAAGGGCAAAGACATGGTAAACTAAACAAAATTAAACTACCAAAATAAACTAAAAATCAAATTACAGGGCCTACTGTGCACTATACAGTGTACAATTGAACAGCTGAAAGGTTGCTATTTAACAGAGGCCGCAGCTCCTTTATATATAAGGATTCCATTACTCTCAAATCTGACTGGCCATTCATACAAGTGTCCCGAATTTTAAAATCAGATTCCAGCAGAGAATGATCAAACTCATAACAATGGTTTCTAATCTTCGAAAATGCTGGTTTAGACAATGGTAATCCAGTCCTAAAAGATAATCCCCGGTGCTCAAGTATCCTAATCTTAAAGTTCCGAATGGAACTCCCGACATATCCAGCATTACAGCTGGAACAATTATACATATATACGACATTTGAGCACAAGGGGGTAGGCACTTTATCTTTAAATTTAAAATAAGAGCCTATGGTATTTGTGTTGACAAAAATAAATCTAAAGTCTACTTGAGTAGACTTTAGATGCTATTAACACTGCTGCAACAGTCTCCTCAAACGACTCCTTACAGAAAAGCTAATACTGCCATAAAATGGTAATTTAATATATTTAAGATCCCTTTCCACTGTAGTAATCCTACACGATGGGTGAAACTTCTTATTTAAGAAATTCCTTATAAAAGTATAAACCATATGCAAAGGATAACCATTATTTGAAAAAAAATTCACAAGAAAATTAATTTCCTGATCAAAGTTATTCCAATTAGAACATAAAACAAAGGCCCTATTCAGTAGAGTGTTAATAGCATTTTTCATAAAAATATAAGGAACAAAGGAATTAAAATTTAAACCTAAACCAGTAAAGGTTGGTTTCCTAAAAACATTAGTGTTGAACCCATTGAGGTTATTCACTTTTACATCAAGAAACGACAATGAATTATCAACTTCACACTCTGCAGTAAACCGTATATTACTATGTTGTGCATTAAGATACTCTCTAAATTTCTCAATATGACACTGGTCCCTAAACAACAAAAAAAGTGTCATCTACATATCTCTTGTACAAGACTGGTCTAAAGGCCGAAGGACAATTATCAAGAGAATTTATTTCGTGAAAACTCAAAAAAGCATTAGCCAGTGCAGGACCTAAAGGAGACCCCATTGCTACTCCATCAATTTGTTTATAATAAATATTATTAAACATAAAGATGGAGTCTTTAACTGCTATTTCTAACAGCCGTCTGAATATTTTACTACAAAATCCAGACACTAAGTTAGTGTCAGCAAATAATTGACTTACACAGATATCAATGGTTTCCAACAGAGGAATATTAGTAAAAAGTGATTCAACATCGAAACTGGCCATTATAGTTGGGAACTCAAAATTTAAAGAGGAAAGTTCTTTTACAAAATCCTGAGAATTTCTCACAGTAAATTCATTATGCGTTAATGGTTCTAATAATGGAACCAGAAACTTAGCCAGTTTATAATTAAAAGTGCCAATCGCTGATAAAATAGGACGAATCGGTATACCTGTTTTATGAACTTTAGGTAACCCATATAAGATGCCAGGCTTAGAGCTAGTTGCAAGTAATTGTTACTCGCCAGTGCCCGGGATCGAACCCGGGACCACAGGATCACGCGTTTAGTGTTCTGTCCGCTCAGCCATCGGCTCCCCACCGGGTGGTTCGAGATAGAAAACTCACCTGAGGACCACATAAAGAACGTCGTGCAAGGGGCCTATGCTGCACTTTCTAACTTCAGAATTGCTTTTAAATACAGTACATGGATGGAGAAATACTAGAGCTAGAGGAGAGGTTAAAGGCGTATATATATATATATATATATATATATATATATATATATATATATATATATATATATATATATATATATGTCGTACCTAGTAGCCAGAACTCACTTCTCAGCCTACTATGCAAGGCCCGATTTGCCTAATAAGCCAAGTTTTCTCGAATTAATTGTTTTTTGTCTACCTAACCTACCTAACCTAACCTAACCTAACTTTTTCGGCTACCTAACCTAACCTAACCTATAAAGATAGGTTAGGTTAGGTTAGGTAGGGTTGGTTAGGTTCGGTCATATATCTACGTTAATTTTAACTCCAATAAAAAAAAATTGACCTCATACATAATGAAATGGGTAGCTTTATCATTTCATAAGAAAAAAAATAGAGAAAATATATTAATTCAGGAAAACTTGGCTTATTAAGCAAATCAGGCCTTGCATAGTAGGCCAAAAAGTGCGTTCTGGCTACTAGGTACGACATATATATATATATATATATATATATATATATATATATATATATATATATATATATATGTCGTACCTAGTAGCCAGAACGCACTTCTCAGCCTACTATGCAAGGCCCGATTTGCCTAATAAGCCAAGTTTTCATGAATTAATTGTTTTTCGACTACCTAACCTACCTAACCTGACCTAACCTAACTTTTTCGGCTACCTAACCAAACCTAACCTATAAAGATAGGTTAGGTTAGGTTAGGTAGGGTTGGTTAGGTTCAGTCATATATCTACGTTAATTTTAACTCCAATAAAAAAAAATTGACCTCTTACATAATGAAATGGGTTGCTTTATCATTTCATAAGAAAACATTTAGAGAAAATATATTAATTCATGAAAACTTGGCTTATTAGGCAAATCGGGCCTTGCATTGTAGGCTGAAAAGTGAGTTCTGGCTACTAGGTACGACATATATATATATATATATATATATATATATATGTCGTACCTAGTAGCCAGAACTCACTTCTCAGCCTACTATGCAAGGCCCGATTTGCCTAATAAGCCAAGTTTTCATGAATTAATGTTTTTTCGTCTACCTAACCTACCTAACCTAACCTAACCTAGCTTTTTTTGGCTACCTAACCTAACCTTACCTATATATATAGGTTAGGTTAGGTTAGGTAGGGTTGGTTAGGTTCGGTCATATATCTACGTTAATTTTAACTCCAATAAAAAAAATTGACCTCATACATAGTGAAAAGGGTAGCTTTATCATTTCATAAGAAAAAAATTATAGTAAATATATTAATTCAGGAAAACTTGGCTTATTAGGCAAATCGGGCCTTGAATAGTAGGCTGAGAAGTGAGTTCTGGCTACTAGGTACGACATATATATATATATATATATATATATATATATATATATATATATATATATATATATATATATATATATATATATATATATATATATATATACGCCTTTAACCTCTCCTCTAGCTCTAGTATTTCTCCATCCATGTACTGTATTTAAAAGCAATTCTGAAGTTAGAAAGTGTAGCATAGGCCCCTTGCACGACGTTCTTTATGTGGTCCTCAGGTGAGTTTTCTATCTCGAACCACCCGGTGGGGAGCCGATGGCTGAGCGGACAGAACACTAAACGCGTGATCCTGTGGTCCCGGGTTCGATCCCGGGCACTGGCGAGTAACAATTACTTGCAACTAGCTCTAAGCCTGGCATCTTATATGGGTTACCTAAAGTTCATAAAACAGGTATACCGATTCGTCCTATTTTATCAGCGATTGGCACTTTTAATTATAAACTGGCTAAGTTTCTGGTTCCATTATTAGAACCATTAACGCATAATGAATTTACTGTGGCATATATATATATATATATATATATATATATATATATATATATATATATATATATATATATATATATATATATATATATATATATATATATATATATATATGTATGTCGTACCTAGTAGCCAGAACGCACTTCTCAGCCTACTATGCAAGGCCCGATTTGCCTAATAAGCCAAGTTTTCATGAATTAATGTTTTTTCGACTACCTAACCTACCTAACCTAACCTAACCTAGCTTTTTTGGCTACCTAACCCAACCTAACCTATAAAGATAGGTTAGGTTAGGTTAGGTAAGGTTGGATAGGTTCGGTCATATATCTACGTTAATTTTAACTCCAATAAAAAAAAATTGACCTCATACATAATGAAATGGGTAGCTTTATCATTTCATAAGAAAAAAATGAGAAAAAATATATTAATTCAGGAAAACTTGGCTTATTAGGCAAATCGGGCCATGCATAGTAGGCCAAAAAGTGAGTTCTGGCTACTAGGTACGACATGTATATATATATATATATATATATATATATATATATATATATATATATATATATATATATATATATATATAAGGGATAAACATAGGGGCTGCAGAAGGCTTATTGGCCCATACGAGGCATCTCCTATCTAAACACAAAGATTAATCCAGTGTAATTGGCCTGTTATGTTGGACATTGTCTTCTGTGTTGGCATCGATATGTTCTTGTCTTGTCCTTACTCTCATGGTGGGTAGAGTAAATAGTTCCGTGATTTGGGTGTTCATGGTAGGTCGCTCTATTCTTATGTGAATTGCCTCAAGAATTTGTAATCTTCTTGAATCTTGGGTTTTGTCTATTATGCAAATTATTATGTTTTGTCTATTATTTTGTCTATTTACCTTCATTGTATTATATATATATATATATATATATATATATATATATATATATATATATATATATAGTTATATATATATATATATATATATAAATATATATATAACTATATATATATATATATATATATATATATATATATATATATATATAGTTATATATATATATATATATATATATATATATATATATATAACTATATATATAACTATATATATATATATATATATATATATATATATATATATATATATATATATATATATATATATATATGTGTGTGTGTGTGTGTGTGTGTGTGTGTGTGTGTGTGTGTGTGTGTACTCACCTAGTTGTACTCACCTAGTTGTGCTTGTGGGAGTTGAGCTCTGGCTCTTTGGTCCCGCCTCTCAACCGTCAATTAACAGGTGTACAGGTTCCTGAGCCTATTGGGCTCTATCATATCTACACTTGAAACTGTGTATGGAGTCAGCCTCCACCACATTGCTTCCTAATGCATTCCATTTGTCAACCACTCTGACACTAAAAAAGTTCTTTCTAATATCTCTGTGGCTCATTTGGGCACTCAATTTCCACCTGTGTCCCCTAGTGCGTGTACCCCTTGTGTTAAATAGCCTATCTTTATCAACCCTGTCGATTCCCTTGAGAATCTTGAATGTGGTGATCATGTCCCCCCTAACTCTTCTGTCTTCCAACGAAGTGAGGTTCAATTCCCGTAGTCTCTCCTCGTAGCTCATACCTCTCCGCTCGGGTACTAGTCTGGTGGCAAACCTTTGAATCTTTTCCAGTTTAGTCTTATGCTTGACTAGATATGGACTCCATGCTGGAGCCGCATACTCCAGGATTGGTCTGACATATGTGGTATATAATGTTCTGAAAGATTCCTTACACAAGTTTCTAAAGGCCGTTCTTATGTTAGCCAACCTGGCATATGCTGCTGATGTTATCCTCTTGATATGAGCTTCAGGGGACAGGTCTGGCGTGATATCAACCCCCAGGTCTTTCTCTCTCTCTGACTCTTGAAGTATTTCATCTCCCAAGTGATACCTTGTATCTGGTCTCCTGCTTCCTACTCCTATCTTCATTACATTACATTTGCTTGGGTTAAACTCTAACATCCATTTGTTCGACCATTCCTGCAGCTTGTCCAGGTCTTCTTGAAGCCTCAAGCTGTCCTCCTCTGTCTTAATCCTTCTCATAATTTTTGCGTCGTCAGCAAACATTGAGAGGAATGAGTCTATACCCTCTGGGAGATCATTTACGTATATCAGAAACAGGATAGGTCCAAGCACAGAGCCCTGTGGGATTCCACTGGTGACTTCCCGCCATTCTGAGGTCTCACCCCTCACTATAACTCTCTGCTTCCTATTGCTTAGGTACTCCCTTATCCACTGGAGCGCCCTACCAGTTACTCCTGCCTGTTTCTCCAGCTTATGCATCAACCTTTTATGGGGTACTGTGTCAAAGGCTTTCCGACAGTCCAAAAAAATGCAGTCCGCCCATCCTTCTCTTTCTTGCTTAATCTTTGTCACCTGATCATAGAATTCTATCAAGCCTGTAAGGCAAGATTTACCCTCCCTGAACCCATGTTGATGGGTTGTCACGAAGTCTCTTCTCTCCAGATGTGTTACTAGGTTTTTTCTCACAATCTTCTCCATCACCTTGCATGGTATACAAGTTAAGGACACTGGCCTGTAGTTCAGTGCCTCTTGTCTGTCACCCTTTTTAAATATTGGTACTACATTAGCAGTCTTCCATACTTCTGGTAGGTCTCCCGTTTCCAGTGACCTACTATACACTATGGAGAGTGGCAAGCTAAGTGCTCCTGCACACTCTTTCAATACCCATGGTGAGATTCCATCCGGCCCAACAGCTTTTCTCACATCCAGCTCCAATAGGTGCTTCTTGACCTCATCTCTTGTAATTTCGAACCTTTCCAAGGTCACCTGGTTTGCTGCCACCTCTCCTACCTCTGTGTGTGTGTGTGTGTGTGTGTGTGTGTGTGTGTGTGTGTGTGTGTGTGTGTGTGTGTGTGTGTGTGTGTGTGTGTGTGTGTGTGTGTGTGTGTGTGTGTGTGTGTGTACTCACCTAGTTGTACTCACCTAGTTGTGCTTGCGGGGGTTGAGCTCTGGTTCTTTGGTCCCGCCTCTCAACTGTCAATCAACAGGTGTACAGGTTCCTGAGCCTATTGGGCTCTATCATATCTACACTTGAAACTGTGTATGGAATCAGCCTCCACCACATCACTTCCTAATGCATTCCATTTGTCAACCACTCTGACACTAAAAAAGTTTTTTCTAATATCTCTGTGGCTCATTTGGGCACTCAGTTTCCACCTGTGTCCCCTAGTGCGTGTGCCCCTTGTGTTAAACATCCTGTCTTTATCAACCCTGTCAATTCCCTTGAGGATCTTGAATGTGGTGATCATGTATCCCCTAACTCTTCTGTCTTCCAACGAAGTGAGGTTTAATTCCCGTAGTCTCTCCTCGTAGCTCATACCTCTCAGCTCGGGTACTAGTCTGGTGGCAAACCTTTGAACCTTTTCCATTTTAGTCTTATGCTTGACTAGATATGGACTCCATGCTGGTGCCGCATACTCCAGGATTGGTCTGACATATGTGGTATATAATGTTCTGAAAGATTCCTTACACAAGTTTCTAAAGGCCGTTCTTATGTTAGCCAACCTGGCATATGCTGCTGCTGTTATCCTCTTGATATGAGCATCAGGGGACAGGTCTGGCGTGATATCAACCCCCAGGTCTTTCTCTCTCTCGGACTCTTGAAGTATTTCATCTCCCAAGTGATACCTTGTATCTGGTCTCCTGCTTCCTACCCCTATCTTCATTACATTACATTTGCTTGGATTAAACTCTAACAGCCATTTGTTCGACCATTCCTGCAGCTTGTCCAGGTCTTCTTGAAGCCTCAAGCTGTCCTCCTCTGTCTTAATCCTTCTCATAATTTTGGCGTCGTCAGCAAACATTGAGAGGAATGAGTCTATACCCTCTGGGAGATCATTTACGTATATCAGAAACAGGATAGGTCCAAGTACAGAGCCCTGTGGGACTCTACTGGTGACTTCACGCTAGTCGGAGGTCTCTCCCCTCACTGTAACTCTCTGCTTCCTATTGTTTAGGTACTCCCTTATCCACTGGAGCGCCCTACCAGTTACTCCTGCCTGTTTCTCTAGCTTATGCATCAACCTTTTATGGGGTACTGTGTCAAAGGCTTTCCGACAGTCCAAAAAAATGCAGTCCGCTCATCCTTCTCTTTTTTGTTTAATCTTTGTCACCTAATCGTAGAATTCTATCAATCCTGTAAGGCAAGATTTACCCTCCCTGAACCCATGTTGATGGGTTGTCACGAAGTCTCTTCTCTACAGATGTGTTACTAGGATTTTTCTCACAATCTTCTCCATCACCTTGCATGGTATACAAGTTAAGGACACTGGCCTGTAGTTCAGTGCCTCTTGTCTGTCTCCCTTTTTGTATATTGGTACTACATTAGCAGTCTTCCATATTTCTGGTAGGTCCCCCGTTTCCAGTGACCTACTATACACTCTGGAGAGTGGTAGGCAAAGTGCTCCTGCACACTCTTTCAAGACCCATGGCGAGATTCCATCCGGCCCAACAGCTTTTCTCATATCCAGCTCCAATAGGTGCTTCTTGACCTCATCTCTTGTAATTTCGAACCTATCCAAGGTCACCTGGTTTGCTGCCACCTCTTCTAGCGCCGCGACATCTCCCTGTTCTATTGTAAAGACCTCCTGGAACCTTTTGTTGAGTTCTTCACACACCTCTTTGTCATTCTCTGTGTACCTGTCCTCGCCCACCCTAAGTTTCATCACCTGTTCCTTCACTGTTGTCTTCCTCCTGATGTGACTGTGTAGTAGCTTGGGTTCGGTCTTGGCTTTATTAGCTATATCATTTTCATACCTTTTCTCAGCTGCTCTTCTCACACTAACATACTCGTTCCTGGTTCTCTGGTATCTCTCTCTACTTTCTGGTGTTCTGTTATTACGGAAGTTCCTCCATGGCCTTTTGTTCTGCTCCTGTGCTTTCATACATTCCTTATTAAACCACGGATTCTTCCTTTGCTTCTCAGTTTTTTCCTGTCGGGCTGGGCCAAACCTGCTTACAGCCTCCTGACATTTTTGGGTGACATAGTCCATCATGTCTTGTACGAACTTGGTTCCGAGTTCTGTGTCCCAATGTATATCGCATAGGAATTTATTCATTTCCTCATAGTTTCACTTTCGGTACGCCAGCCCTTTGGTTCCCAGTTCTTTTTTGGGGGTGATAATTCCCAGCTCAACCAGGTACTCAAAGCTCAATACACTATGATCACTCATTCCCAAGGGGGCTTCCAACTTAACTTCCCTTATATCCGACTCATTTAGGGTAAATATCAGATCAAGCAAGGCTGGTTCATCACCTCCTCTCATTCTTGTCGGTCCCTTGACGTGTTGACTTAGAAAGTTTCTTGTTGCCACATCCAGCAGCTTAGCTCTCCATGTGTCTGGGCCTCCATGTGGGTCTCTGTTCCCCCAATCTATCTTCCCATGGTTGAAGTCTCCCATGATTAGAAGTCTGGATCCATTCCTGCTAGCCACAGAAGCTGCTCTCTCTATTATATTGATGGTGGCCAAGTTGTTTCTATCATATTCCTGTCTGGGTCTTCTGTCATTTGGTGGGGGGTTATATATGACTACTATTATAATTTTCTGTCCTCCAGTTGCTTTGGTGCCTGAAATGTAGTCACTGAAACCTTCACAGTTCTGAATTACCATCTCTTCGAAACTCCAACCTTCTCTTAGTAGCAGAGCTACACCACCTCCTCCTCTCCCTTCTCTCTCTTTCCTCACTACATAGTAGCCCTGTGGAAACACTGCGTTTGTTATGATTTTCGTTAACTTTGTTTCTGTGAGTGCTATTATGTCTGGGTTTTCTTCTAGTGCCCATTCTCCAAGTTCACTCGTTTATTTGAAATCCCATCTATGTTAGTGTACATTGCCTTGAAGCTCACTTTCTTCTGTTCATTTTTATGTCCCTTTCTTGGCGAGCATTCTGCTGGTGTGGGAAGCTGTTCCGTGGGTGAGAGGTTCTGTGAGGTGGTTTGCAGGGTCTCAGAGGATTTTGGGGTGGGGGGTGGGGGTTTAAGGGAAGGGGGGACAGGTAGGGTGTGGGTTAAGGAGGTAGGGGGACATGGAGGATACGCAGTGAGGGGGGAGGAGGGATAGGGAGGGTATGGGATGAAGGGGGAGGGGGGACAGGGGGAAAAAGGTGGGAGGGGGGACATGATGGGAATGGGGAAGGGGTGTCAGGGTCAGAATGGGGTGGGGTGGGAGGGAGGGTTGGGTGGAGGCAGGTAGGGTGAGGGGAAGGGAGGGTTTCTATGCAGAGGGGGGTGGTGGGGTTGCCCTCCCCTCTGGTGTTGCTGGGATGCTGGTTTTGGGTTCTCCTCTTATCTCTGGGACTGTTGTGTTGGGGGCTGTGATTTCCTGGTTTGCTCCTCTCTCCCTGCGCTTCCTCCTTGCCTCTGCTGCCCTAGCTCTCTCCTCCTTCGCCCTGTCCCTATGCAGGAATACTTTTTTGTATCCCTCCATATGCTGCAGACGACTCTTTCTTTCGAGAATGTCCTCCTTCGTGGTTTCGTTTGTAAACACCACCTTTACAAGTCGGTTTCTGTCCTTGTCGTACCAGCCCAACCTGAAAACCTTCTCTATGTTATGTACAGCCCCTTCCATCTGTAACCCCTTCAGTAGCCCATGTACTGCCTCTCTATCCTTGCCATTCCATTCTTACCTGTTGGATCCTTCCAGTTCTTTGATGACTACAACTACCACTGATCTTTTCCTCTCCAGCAGTTGAGTGGTGCACCTTGCTGCTTCCTGTGAGGTAGCTGCTTGCATCGCTACCTCCCTCACTGTGTCCATTGCTTCTGAGCTCTTTTTCAGTATATCCGCAAATGTATCAGATACAGAGGCATTTCCTTCCAATGTAACATTCCCACCTTCCCTTTGGATGATAATCTGATGCTCGGTCTCTTTATTTTTCTCTGTGAGAGATTTGATCTCCACTCTTGCTGATGCCAGCTCACTTTGCAGATTGTTAATCGTAATCCTCATTTCATTCATCTCCTTCCTGAATTCCTCCAGAACTTGGGTTAGCATCTCCTTCGTTTGATCTCCCTGGCTGCTTTCCTTGTCCCTGTTGCGGCCTCCTGCCATTTTGTCCCTTGTCAAGAGAGAGAGAGAGCAAGAGAGAGAGAGAGCAAGAGAGCAAGAGAGAGAGAGAGCAAGAGAGCAAGAGAGAGAGCAAGAGAGAGCAAACAAGAGAGAGAGAGAGAGCAAGAGAGAGAGAGAGAGCAAGAGAGAGAGCAAGAGAGAGAGAGAGAGAGAGAGAGAGAGAGCAAGAAAGAGAGAGAGCAAGAGAGAGAGAGAGCAAGAGAGAGAGAGAGCGAGAGAACAAGAGAGAGAGAGAGCAAGAGAGAGAGAGAGCAAGAGAGAGAGAGAGTGTGTGTGTGTGTGTGTGTGAATTATTTATATTTAGGATTGAGCAAAAATTTGCAGATATACAAACGATATAAAAATTGGAAGTAGAAATTTGGAAGATTGAAAAAACACTCCAAGACGATCTTTAGAGCCTAGTGAAATGGACGAAAGATTGATAGTTGCAGTTTTAAGCTGAAAAAGATGTAAGATTTTGAGGCTTGGTAATTATGATAGAGTCACCAGATACAGTTAGATAGTGTTCAAATTTTGAAGGCTGAATGAAAAACGGATCAGGGAGGGAGGCATTATTTGTTGGGATTCAAAGGCAACAAAAATATGAATTAATCGGTTGGAATAGGTCAAATAAGATATTGGGATATATATTGGTATCTCCATTAGCCTTACAATACCTAATATTATTCTTCATTAGCATCTTCCTCATGTTAGGCCACATTCAAGTTATGAATTTGAGTTTTGGTGGCCATACTGTAGAATGGACACAATTTCTTTTTAAGGCGCTCAGTGAAGGATGACAATGTGATTCCCAGGTATAGAAACTTTCCCAATAAAGAAAGATTAAGGAAGCTTAATTAACATTCTTTAGAATGTTAAATCACCCTTAACATTCTTTAGAATGTTAAGGGTGATGTGAAAGGCCATAACAAAGACGATAGTAATATGGTGTGTTAATTATATCAACACAAAACAGAACACGAAGCAAAATATATCAAACAAAGAAGGTTAGGTTTATAAACGACCTGGGTAATTACTGGTTTCTAAAGATGGTTGTTGATTCGAAGAACAGATTACCGGTCAATATATTTCAGAAGGGATCTTATGATTGATACCAGTGTAGGTTTCTCACACACGAGAGAAACCTCAAAAATAGAACTCATTATTGCCCAAATCCTGACAAAAGGGAAGGATCATCTTGTGGCAGGTAAACTACTTTGGGAAAGTTACAGACGCCGATCTCACCCTGAAAAGGAAGACTTCCACAAACACTACGATGGGGTTTAGAAATATGCTCAGGTCAAACAACTCACAAATATGAAAACTTCATATCAAACCCACAACAAGGCACAATTATGAGCATAATAAACACTATCACCAGAATCCTTAAAGAATCCCTTCCCCGCCTCCCTGGCCGGAGACAACATTCACATTAACAGTTACCAGAACCCTGATCAGTACTCCTACAAGCAGACGAGGCAAACATGTGAACGGAAGTACAGGTACAACAGTAAAAGGACCCGATCAGGGAGTCGAACATGAACAATGGCATACAGAGCAGACCACAAGCAACCTACCGAGAAAGACAGACTAGAGGTAGATCGCACAGTCGACCAGGAAGAAACCAGAAAGAAGGAACCTTCAACACGTATGGTAACAAATTTTTTTCTCAGACACCAGGAGGACAAAAGCACACCGGGCAGAGACCCCTCGGGCACCCTCCATTCACGGAGGAACAGAAGGCAGAGCCAACATGAACAATGGACGCTACGAAAACAAACAGAGGAGGAGACTTCTGCTATCTACAACAACAGGAAAGGAGACTTCGACAGTGGAGATAACAACTTCAACACCCGAGGCTGGAACAACAACTATATAAACAACAAACGCAATTGGGACAGGCGGAACCGAGGAGGCGGACGATACTTTGGCGGGAATCGAAGCGACAACGACATGAGATTCAACGGAAGGTGGAGAGACAATTAAAGACCAAGGTAGTTACAGAATTGTCGCTAACCCAGACCGAGAAAGACCTTCTTAAAAAAGGCCAATCTTTTGTCATAGGGCCACCGGCAAAACAGAAGAGACTGAGAATCGAAGACGAAATCTGTGACGAATTAGAAAAAGGCATAAACAAGGTATGGGAGATATTAACGAAACAAATCACGGGAAGGGAACTGAAAAGACAGACACCCACCTCGCTCTCATACAGGTACCTCAACCCTAGGGCCGCCAGCGACTCAACCGTGTATTAACTAGAAGGGCTGAAGGAGAGGATCACGGAATTGAAGGGAGATCCTGAAACCATCAGCCCCAAACAGAAAGAGATGTAGCTTACGAAAATAAGAACGAGGCGCCTTAGCAGCTTTAAAAAAACAGGATGGACATTGTTATTTAACCAGTAGACAAAGGGGGAAGAAGTAATGGTCTGGGAGGTAGAGAACTACAAACAAGAAATGCTCCGACTAGGAGACACACTCACCTACAAACCAATACAGGACCAAAAGGAAGCCGTGAGAAACGCTCAGAAGAGGAGTAAGAATCTGGTGCTAAAACTTTTCAGGAATAAGGAGACAGCATCGGGAGGCAGCGGAAGGCCCTTAAGGCGGCCACAAGAGATTTTTTCATAGCAATCACCTCAAAGATCCCAGAATTGTACCTACTACCAAAGATACATAAAGGAATCCTACAAGACGCACACCTGGCATAGCAGACCAGTCCTGAGTGGATGTCAAGCCCCAACACGACCGATCGACTGGATTTGTACAACACTTCTAAAGACATTACTACAACTCCTCCCAGAGAGACTCAGAGACACAACGGACTTCACCAACAAAATAGAGACCTTGAGGGAACCCCTACAACCGGGAGTCATACTTTTCTCACTAGTCACTATATTCCAGCATACCACAAAGAGAGGCAGCGAGAGAACCATTTAATTTCCTCAAGCGAAACAAACACGATAAAAAATGAACTATGGGAAGCTGGGGTATGGCGCAACCAAACTAAACACTTGCTTGAGAAAGCGATACTACATGTTATGCGGGACACGACCCTCAGTTTCAATGGAAAAGCATATAGACAGATCAAGGAAACAGCCACAGGGGTCTCCTTTGGCCTAGCGATAGCAGAGATCTTCGTCCACATAGCCTTTCAAATGAAGAGGACAGACAGACAAGAAAGCCTGATAATCTACCGTAGGTACGTAAACGATATCTTCCGCATCACAGCAGGAGAAAGTCAACAGTTACAAGCTTTCTTCGCATGGACGAACACGGCACACAATAACCCGAGATTTCCTTTTCCCCGTCCCATCCCCAAATCCTTATCCTGATCCCATACCAGTGATATATAGTCGTAATGACTTGGCGCTTTCTCCTGATAGTTCCCTTCACCATAGAACAAAGTGAAAGCTCGATATCTTTCCTGAACACGACGGTATACATAGATGGACACGATTGGACTCTCGAACAAAAGCATTCTGCAAACCGACAAACCTTTACTCATACCTCGCTTACAACTCAAGACACCCAATTCCCTACCCTTCTCTCTAGGACTTGGACTCAAAAGGGTCACGAGTAAAGAGCAGAACCTCCTTCCAGAGTTAGAGAACCTCTGGGAACGTTTTGGAAAAAAGGCACTCCAGATGGAGCACTGAAAAAAAGCATCGAAAAATCTCTGAAACCTAGAAAGGGATGGACTTCTACAAGCAACCTAAAGGAAAAACAATCTAGACAGATGGATCCTACCAGCACACTTCTTCCCAGGGCTCGCAGCCCCCCCGCACCACAACTGAACCTATACGTCATATCCCTGGAAACACAAACCGAAACTGTCTCTATTTTCCGCTTGTTACAACTTGTAATAAAGTTGTTACATCTTGGCTTAACCGTGTTTATGACGTATTAGAACGTTGTTACAACTTGCTATATTGGTTGTTATAACTGGTTAGGAAGTATTAAAACTTGTTCGAACGTTGTACCAACGTCGTAGTTTCGGTGTGTGTTTGGCGGGATGGAATTGGATGAGGGAACCCTATGGAGACCACCCGATTCTGCCCCTCTTTCCAGAGAGACCCCCAATGGTCTCCTGGAGCCAGGGGAGAATCACTAAGGGACCTCCCCCCTCCCCTAGTCCGAGCACATTTCTCACAGACCACGGTCTCTTCCAACGTTGCTACGACCCAAAGAGAACACCAGCTGAGCTACTTACGAAGAGACACTATATCCGCGGATAGGGAGAATAGGATGAGTAGGAATAACACAGTCAAGAATATGAAGAATAAGAATAAGGTAATAATAGGAAGAATGTAAGAATAGGAAGTATATAAGAATAAGGTTAGAATAGGATGAAAGTAAGAATATGGTAAGAATAAGAATAAGGTAACAATAGCATGAATGTAAGACTGAGGAGAGAATAAGGTAAGAATTGAATGAAAGTAAGAATAAGGTGAGAATAGGATGAATGTAAGAATAAGTTAACAATAAGATAAGAATAAGGTTAGAATAAGGTAAGCATAATATGATTGTAAGAATAAGGTAAAAATAAAATGATTGTAAGAATAAGATAAGAAAAGATTGAATGTTAGAATAGAATAATTGCAAGTATAAGTTAAGAATAGAATGAATGTAAGAATAAGGTAAGAAGAAGATGAATGCAAGAATAAAGTTAGAATATGAAGAATGTAAGAATAACGTAAGAATAGTATGAATACAAGAAAAAGACAAGAATAAGATGAATGCAAGAACAAGGTAAGAATAGGATGAACGTAAGAATAGGATTAATGAAAGAATATGATAAATGAAGATTAATATAAGAATATGATAAATGAAGATTAATATAAGAATACGATAAATGAAGCTTAATATAAGAATACGATAAATGAAGATTAATATAAGAATACGATAAATGAAGATTAATATAAGAATACGACAAATGAAGATTAATATAAGAATACGATAAATTAAGATTAATATAAGAATATGATGAATGTAGGAATAGGATGAACATAATAATAAGGAAAGCATAGGATAAATGAAAGAATAAGGTAAGAAGAATATGGATTAAAGTAAAATGTATTAATAGGATGCATGTAAGAAAAGGTATGAATAGGATGAATGCAAGAATAAGGTAAGAATAGAATGAATGTAGGAATAGGATGAATGTAGGAATAGGATGAATGTAGGAATAGGATGAATGTAGGAATAGGATGAATGTAGGAATAGGATGAATGTATGAATAATGTAAGAATATGACGAATGTAAGAATAACGTAAGAATAGGATGATTGTAGGAATAGGATGACTGTACGAGAAAGGTAAGAATTGGATGATTGTAAGAATAATGAAAAATATGATGAATGTAGAAATAAGGTAAGAATAGGATGAGTATAAGAATACTGTAAGAATAGAATGAAGATAAGAATAAGGTAAGAATAGCATGAAAGTAAGGATAAGGCAGGAATAGGATCAAGGTAAGAATTAGGGAAGAATATGATGAATGTAAGAATAAGATAAGAATAAGAATAATGTAAGAAGCAAGTAATAAATAGATGAATAAAATAAAAACCCACACTTGTGTATTTGTGAAATTTATGTAAAGAATTTACACAAAGTCTTTCGCGCTCACCTAAGTGCTTTGTCAAGGTCTGAGAATGTGGTTAAGCCGAGACTTACATCTCTCACTTCTAGTCAATTGATACTTAATTGATAAGTTCGTTTGGTACCACCAGATACATAAATTTCAGTACGTTGTAGTAAATCATTCCATTATGGGCTTCTTAGTGTGTCTGGTGGAGTGGTATTACTGACTGTGTGTCTGGTGGAGTGGTATTACTGACTGTGTGTCAGGTGGAGTGGTATTACTGACTGTGTGTCAGGTGGAGTGGTATTACTGACTGTGTGTCAGGTGGAGTGGTATTACTGGCTGTGTGTCTGGTGGAGTGGTATTACTGACTGTGTGTCAGGTGGAGTGGTATCACTGACTGTGTGTCAGGTGGAGCGGTATTACTGACTGTGTGTCAGGTGGAGTTGTATTACTGACTGTGTGTCAGGTGGAGCGGTATTACTGACTGTGTGTCAGGTGGAGTGGTATTACTGGCTGTGTGTCAGGTGGAGTGGTATTACTGACTGTGTGTCAGGTGGAGTGGTATTACTGGCTGTGTGTCTGGTGGAGTGGTATCACTGACTGTGTGTCAGGTGGAGCGGTATTACTGACTGTGTGTCAGGTGGAGTTGTATTACTGACTGTGTGTCAGGTGGAGCGGTATTACTGACTGTGTGTCAGGTGGAGTGGTATTACTGGCTATGTGTCAGGTGGAGTGGTATTACTGACTGTGTGTCAGGTGGAGTGGTATTACTGGCTGTGTGTCTGGTGGAGTGGTATTACTGACTGTGTGTCAGGTGGAGTGGTATCACTGACCGAGTCGTTTTCTAAAGTCACCCCTCGCGACTTTCTCGATGACTGAAATCAGAGATGTGTTTTCTATTGAGATTTAGGCAGCTTTTCATTTGCTTCATAATACTTGATTTTTGCGAGAGAAGAGAGAGTGAGATGAGAGGGGGAAT
This sequence comes from Procambarus clarkii, assembly GCF_040958095.1. Taxonomy (NCBI): domain Eukaryota; kingdom Metazoa; phylum Arthropoda; class Malacostraca; order Decapoda; family Cambaridae; genus Procambarus; species Procambarus clarkii. The sequence goes on from NC_091160.1 coordinate 27,092,040, forward strand.
TGGGAAGGAATGTAGAGAGGGAGGAGTATCTGTGAAAGAAGGAAGAAGGAAGAAGAAAAGGAGAAAAGAAGGAAAGAAAGATGGAGAGGGAGGGTGTTGTAGGAGAGACTCAAATAATGAGACGGAGACTTGGGCACACTGACAAAGATATACAGAGACAGAAAGAGAGGCGCAGACAGACACAGACCGATGGAGACGGACAGAGAAGTAGACAGAGGCACCATCAGAAAGACATACACACGAAGATAAACAAATAGAGATAGAGAGAGAGAGAGTGAGAGAGAGAGAGAGAGAGAGAGAGAGAGAGAGAGAGAGAGAGAGAGAGAGAGAGAGAGAGAGAGAGAGAGAGAGAGAGAGAGAGAGAGAGAGAGAGAGAGAGAGAGAGAGAGAGAGAGAGAGAGAGAGAGTACCTGATAGAAAGACCGATGGAGAGTCAGACTGTGACACAGAC
>NC_091160.1:27099990-27117189 GCF_040958095.1 Procambarus clarkii
GCTCAACCCCCGCAAGCACAAATAGGTGAGTACAAATAGGTGAGTACACACACACACAAACACCACACACACCACACACACACACACACACACACACACACACACACACACACACACACACACACACATGTGTTTACTAGAGTTTGATGTGACAAAGGCTATTGGCCCTGATGGAATCTCCCTTAGATACTAAAGGAAGGAGCGGAAGAACTGTGCCTACCACTCTCCATAGTGTATAACAATCACTTGTAACAGGGGAACTGCCAGATAATTGGAATGCAGCTAACGTAGTCCCCGATATACAAGAAAGGGGATAGACAGGAGGCACTGAACCTACAGGCCAGTGTCCCTAACCTGCATACCATGCAAGCTGATGGAGAAGATTGTGCGAAGAAAGCTAGTGGAACATCTGGAGCGAAGAACTTTGTAACACAGCATTAACATGGGTTCAGGGATGGCAGGTCCTGCCTCACAGGGTTACTTGAATTCTACGACCAGGCAACAAAAATCAGGCAAGAAGAAGAAGGGCGGGCAGACTGCATATTTTTGGATTGTCAGAAAGCCTTGATACAGTAACCACACAAGAGGCTAGTGAAAAAGCTGGAGATGCAGACTGGAGTAAAAGGGAAGGTACTCCATTGGATAAAGGAGTACCTACGCAACAGGAGACAACGAGTCAGTGTGAGGAATGAGGTCTCAGATTGGCGAGACGTTACAAGTGGAGTCCCACAGGGCTTAGTCCTTGGACCTATCCTGTTTTTGATATATGTAAATGATCTCCCAGAGGGTATAGAATCGTTTCTCTCAATGTTTGCTGATGATGCAAAAATTATGAGGAGGATTGAAACAGAGGACGATAGTTGGAGGCTACAAGATGACCTAGAATGACTGAGTGAATGGTCCAACAAATGGCTGTTGAAGTTCAACCCGAGTAAATGCAAAGTAATGAAACTAGGCAGTGGAAACAGAAGGCCAGACACAGGCTACAAAATAGGAGATGATGTACTTAATGAAACAGACAGAGAGAAAGATCTAGGAGTTGATATCACACCAAACCTGTCTCCTGAAGCCCACATAAAAAGAATAACGTCTGCGGCATATGCGAGGCTGGCTAACATCAGAAAAGCGTTCAAGAACCTGTGTAAGGAATCATTCAGAATCTTGTACACCACATATGTAAGACCAATCCTGGAATATGCGGCCCCAGCATGGAGCCTGTACCTTGTCAAGCACAAGACGAAGCTGGAAAAAGTACAAAGGTATGCCACTAGACTAGTCCCAGAACTAAGAGGCATGAGTTACGAGGAAAGGCTGCGAGCAATGCACCTTTCGACCCTGGAAGACAGAAGAGTAAGGGGAGGCATGATCACAACCTACAAAATTCTCAGGAAATCCACCGGGTAAACAAGGATAAACTATTCAACACTGGTGGTACGCGAACAAGGGGACACAGGTGGAAACTGAGTACCCACATGAGCTACAGGGACGTTACAATGAACTTTTCAGTGTCAGAGTAGTTAACGATGGATATGCATTAGGCAGTGATGTGGTGGAGGCTGACTCTATACACAGTTTTAAATGTAGATATGATAGAGCCCAGTAGGCTCAGGAATCTGTACACCAGTTGACTAACAGTTGAGAGGCGGGACCAAAGAGCCAAAGCTCAACCCCCGCAAGCACAAATAGGTGAGTACACACACACATACGCAAGGGGTCTAGTAGCTGGGCGGACATCGCGCAGGGCTCGTAATTCTGTGGCCCTGGTTCGATTCTCATACCAGGCAGAAACGAATGGGCAAAGTTTCTTTCACCCTGATGCCCCTGTAATCTAGAAGTAAATAGGTACCTGGGAGTTAAGTTAGACAGCTGTTACGGAGCTGTTTCTTGGTGTGTGTGTGGGGGGGGGGGGAAATATTAGTTAGTTAGTAGTTAGTTACAGTTGATTGAGTGACAGTTGAAAGGCGGGCCGAAAGAGCAGAGCTCAACCCCCTGCAAAAACAACTAGGTGAATATACACACTCACACACAGGAAGGAACAAGGAACTTTTAAACCGCAGGAAGGAACGGTTTAATCAGAGGTGTAAGGTAGTAAAGCAAATAAGCAAAAGAGTGTGAAAAACTACAGAAATAATTGGACTAGTGAGCAGAGAAAGATACCAGAGTGCCAAGAATGAATACGTCAGGGTGAGAAGGGAGGCAGAAAGACAATATAAAAATGACATAGCAAGCAAGGCAAAGACTCAACCTAAATTGATGCATAGCAACATCAGGAGAAAAACATTTGTGAAGGAATCAGGTAATGAAACTGAGGATAGGGGAAGACGAATTCCCTACAAACGATAAGGAGGTGTGCGAGAAACTCAATAAGAAATTTCAGGAGGTCTTCACAGTAGAGCAAGGGGAAGTCACAGAGATATGAAAGGGAGGGTCTAACCAAACATCAATAGATGGGTTTGCAATTACCAGTAGGGAGGTGAAGAAGCATCTGCTAGAGTTGGAAGTGACAAAGGCTACAGGCCCGGATGGAATCTCACCTTGGATACTGAAGGAAGGAGCTTAAGCTCTGTGTCAGCATCTAGACATGGTGTGTAACAAATCACTGGTGACAGGTGAACTGCCAAAAATTTGAAAGACGGCTAATGTAGTCCCGATATTCAAGAAGGATGACAGACAGGAGGCACTGAGCTACAGGCAATTGTCACTAACTTGCACACCATGCAAAGTGATGGAGAAGATTGTGTGAAAAAAGTTAATGGAACATCTGGAGTGGAAGAATACTGATGGTCAAGCGGTTAAGGTACAATGTACCCCAGTTGCAACGTGCTCCTGGTGGTCTGGGTTCGAGTCACTTCTGGTGTGTGGAGTTTTCAGTCACATATATGTGCATGGGAACCATTCAAGTTAGTTCGCATTTGTGTTGTTCACATGACCCCAGAAAATTAGGTGATTTGATGAAATAACTATGCCCAAGATTACCATCAAAGTGCCGTCGGGGCGATAGGGAATTTTTTTCTTATGAAATGATAAAGCATATATATATATATATATATATATATATATATATATATATATATATATATATATATATATATATATATATATATATATATATATATATATATATATATATATATATATATATATATAGTTGACTCTTGACAGGCAGAGTCAACAACACCCCCGCCCACAGGCAGAGTCAACAACACCCCCCGCCCACAGGGAGAGTCAACAACACTCCCGCCATAGGGAGAGTCAACAACACCTCCGCCCACCGGGAGAGTCAACAACACGCCCGCCCACAGGGAGAGTCAACAACACCCCCGCCCACAGGGAGAGTCAACAACACCCCGCCCACAGGGAGAGTCAACAACACCCCCGCCCACAGGGAGGGTCAACAACACCCCCGCCCATAGGCAGAGTCAACAACACCTCCGCCCACAGGGAGAGTCAACAACACCCCCCCACAGTCACTACCTTTATCGCCACAATATAATTCACAAAACTCGATAAGAAATATTTCACTTGAAAACCAGAAGATATGTTTACCCGTGACCTATAACTTAAGTTAGATGTCAAGCTATTCATAGGAGCAATATGTACATTCTGCAAGCATATTTTACCCGGCAGGGTGAACGGGTCGACCCGGCACCATACCAATATATATATAATATATATATATATATATATATATATATATATATATATATATATATATATATATATATATATATATATATATATATAGATATATATATATATATATATATATCTATATATATATCGCCAAACGTTTTGCCCAGGAAGCAAATCGTACCATGCACACCCCGACACCCGGCTACAGCCCGCCGTAACCAGCAAACTGCTCATACTCCGCCTGCCTGTTGCTGATTGGCTGGTGTCTCGCCGCCCCTGCACTCACGCCACCACCAAGAGTCGTCGTCTGGACAGCAGCACGCCGTACTCGTCAGAATATCTCTGTGCTCCTTGGAGTTGACATCTCTCGCTAGTAGACTACGCCTTTTCTTTCGTGTACTAAGGGAGGTGGCAGCTTGAAGCCAGTATTCCAGCACCTCACTTATTGATTTATATTGCTATCACTATTTTTGCATTCTTGTCTTAGAGTAACTTTTCATTACCAATAATTATTCATGTTGTTTTGTTTGTTGACCTGTGTTGAATTTTATGAGATTATCTTTATTCATGTCTTGTTTTCTAGAGTAATTAAAATTTCATTGTTTATATACTTTGTGTTTGTGTGTCTTCCCATTACCTTACCACAGACGAAAGGACCAACTTCTCTTTTTTTTTTGTTATGTGACGAGGCCCTGCCCCCAGCTTTTGAAACAGCCGAACACCAACGCCTTACCGTCACAATATATATATATGTATATATATATGTATATATATATATATATATATATATATATATATATATATATATATATATATATATATATATATGTATATATATATATATATATATATATATATATATATATATATATGTATAATATATATATATTATATATATATAATATTATATTATATATATATATATATATGAATATAAATATATTTGAAAGGACTCTGTATATTACAGGTATATTTACTTTGCTACTGAATAACTGCTCCCCCACCCCCGCCCCCACACATAGAGAGAGTCAACAACACCCCCGCCCACAGGGAGAGTCAACAACACCCCCGCCCACAGGGAGAGTCAACAACACCCCCGCCCACAGGCAGAGTCAACAACACCCCCGCCCACAGGCAGTCAACAACACCCCCGCCCACAGGGAGAGTCAACAACACTCCCGCCCATAGGGAGAGTCAACAACACCTCCGCCCACCGGGAGAGTCAACAACACGCCCGCCCACAGGGAGAGTCAACAACCCCCCGCCCACAGGGAGAGTCAACAACACCCCCCCCACAGGGAGAGTCAACAACACCCCCGCCCACAGGGAGGGTCAACAACACCCCCGCCCATAGGCAGAGTCAACAACACCTCCGCCCACAGGGAGAGTCAACAACACCCCCGCCCACAGTCACTACCTTTATCGCCACAATATAATTCACAAAACTCGATAAGAAATATTTCACTTGAAAACCAGAAGATATGTTTACCCGTGACCTAAACTTAAGTTAGATGTCAAGCTATTCATAGGAGCAATATGTACATTCTGCAAGCATATTTTACCCGGCAGGGTGAACGGGTCGACCCGGCACCATACCAATATATATATATATATATATATATATATATATATATATATATATATTATATATATATATATATATATATATATATATATATATATAATATATATTAGTATATTTTGGTAGCAGTCTTTCCTGTAGACATATATTATTAAATATGACCGAAAAAGTAAGATTAATAATTCTAACACGAATTTTCTCAATCTTTCGTACATTACGCTTCACTGTTGGAGGTAAATCAAAAATCACTTCTCCAAAATTCATTTTTATTTCTAGTCTGACGCGACACGGGCGCGTTTCGTAAAACTTATTACTTTTTCAAAGACTTCACAAATACACAACTGATTAGAACGTATCTCTGATTTTATATCTACATTTGAGTGAGGTGGTAAGGATGATGTGGCATTAACACAAGATAGAACAGGAGGGGATATTAGTAGGGTATTAAAAGTATCAACACAAGACAGAACAGAAACAATGGGTATTGAATAGAAGTGTTTGTAGAAAGCCTATTGGTCCATATTTCTTGATGCTTCTATATTGGAGCGGAGTCTTGAGGTGGGTAGAATATAGTTCTGCAATAATTGGCTGTTGATTGCTGGTGTTGACTTCTTGATGTGTAGTGCCTCGCAAACGTCAAGCCGCCTGCTATCGCTGTATCTATCGATGATTTCTGTGTTGTTTACTAGGATTTCTCTGGCGATGGTTTGGTTATGGGAAGAGATTATATGTTCCTTAATGGAGCCCTGTTGCTTATGCATCGTTAAACGCCTAGAAAGAGATGTTGTTGTCTTGCCTATATACTGGGTTTTTTGGATCTTACAGTCCCCAAGTGGGCATTTGAAGGCATAGACGACATTAGTCTCTTTTAAAGCGTTCTGTTTTGTGTCTGGAGAGTTTCTCATGAGTAGGCTGGCCGTTTTTCTGGTTTTATAGTAAATCGTCAGTTGTATCCTCTGATTTTTGTCTGTAGGGATAACGTTTCTATTAACAATATCTTTCAGGACCCTTTCCTCCGTTTTATGAGCTGTGGAAAAGAAGTTCCTGTAAAATAGTCTAATAGGGGGTATAGGTGTTGTGTTAGTTGTCTCTTCAGAGGTTGCATGGCTTTTCACTTTCCTTCTTATGATGTCTTCGATGAAACCATTGGAGAAGCCGTTATTGACTAGGACCTGCCTTACCCTACAGAGTTCTTCGTCGACTTGCTTCCATTCTGAGCTGTGGCTGAGAGCACGGTCGACGTATGCGTTAACAACACTCCTCTTGTACCTGTCAGGGCAGTCGCTGTTGGCATTTAGGCACATTCCTATGTTTGTTTCCTTAGTGTAGACTGCAGTGTGGAAACCTCCGCCCTTTTCCATGACTTTTCCATGACTTCTTTTCCACAGCTCATAAAACGGAGGAAAGGGTCCTGAAAGATATTGTTAATAGAAACGTTATCCCTACAGACAAAAATCAGAGGATACAACTGACGATTTACTATAAAACCAGAAAAACGGCCAGCCTACTCATGAGAAACTCTCCAGACACAAAACAGAACGCTTTAAAAGAGACTAATGTCGTCTATGCCTTCAAATGCCCACTTGGGGACTGTAAGCTCCAAAAAAAACAGTATATAGGCAAGACAACAACATCTCTTTCTAGGCGTTTAACGATGCATAAGCAACAGGGCTCCATTAAGGAACATATAATCTCTTCCCATAACCAAACCATCGCCAGAGAAATCCTAGTAAACAACACAGAAATCATCGATAGATACAGCGATAGCAGGCGGCTTGACGTTTGCGAGGCACTACACATCAAGAAGTCAACACCAGCAATCAACAGCCAATTATTGCACAACTATATTCTACCCACCTCAAGACTCCGCTCCAATATAGAAGCATCAAGAAATATGGACCAATAGGCTTTCTACAAACACTTCTATTCAATACCCATTGTTTCTGTTCTGTCTTGTGTTGATACTTTTAATACCCTATTAATATCCCCTCCTGTTCTATCTTGTGTTAATGCCACATCATCCTTACCACCTCACTCAAATGTAGATATAAAATCAGAGATACGTTCTAATCAGTTGTGTATTTGTGAAGTCTTTGAAAATGTAATAAGTTTTACGAAACGCGCCCGTGTCGCGTCAGACTAGAAATAAAAATGAATTTTGGAGAAGTGATTTTTGATTTACCTCCAACAGTGAAGCGTAATGTACGAAAGATTGAGAAAATTCGTGTTAGAATTATTAATCTTACTTTTTCGGTCATATTTAATAATATATATATATATATATATATATATATATTATATATATATATATATATATATATATATAATATTATATATATATATATATATATATAATATATATTATATATATATATATATGTATTATTAAATATGACCGAAAAAGTAAGATTAATAATTCTAACACGAATTTTCTCAATCTTTCTTATATTTCTTTTCACTGTTGATGGTAACTGAAAAATCGATTCTCCAAAATTCATTTTTATTTCTAGTCTGACGCGACACTTGAACGCGTTTCGTAAAACTTATTACATTTTCAAAGACTTTAGTTTACACACACACAACTATAACTGAACAGAGTTTAAGGGGGCGTCTGAGGATTATAGATGAAAGTTGTTCAATGTCAACCAATATTAATTTTCTAGTTATATATGAAAAGTGCTGAAATTGTCCCAAGTTTCAGTACTGCAGCGTAAATAAAAAGGTAGTTTTATTTTTTCAACGTTTTTTACACATTTTCAAGTCCACACTTCAGAACACACGTTTCAGATATAATTATTCTGTGACACTTTTCTAACACATTAGCATATAATAAAGGATTTGGGGTTTTAGAATTTCCAAAACATCTTTAGTTTTCCTAATACAAATGTTCAAAGTTCCCCAAATTTTTTTTGCAAATATGGCATATTTATTGCTATTATAAAATCAATAAATGAACTTAGAGAAAAATGAAAGCCCCCAATGTAGAGACATGCCCTCCACATATACTGTGTAAGTTTCATGTAATTTGAATAAAAAATGATTCAGTTTTGTAAACGTTTGTGTCAATTAGAAAAAAACAGAAATGAATAAAGTCTAAGGTTCTAAAATCTGTGGCTGAGGTTGACATCAACCAATTTTCTCCAAAATTGGCATGCTTACAGATAGGCTTACTGTTACCACCCTTGAGACTAAATAAGGTTCTTCTCCCCGCAGTGCAATAAAAGATAATAAATCGGCCTTGCCAACAACTGTCTAGGGGTAAATATACATCACTGCATAAAATGGAGAACAATATATTTATGCTAAGGGGGACAATCATAACAACACTTAATGTATAAATAATAACCAGAAATATTCTTCAGCATGCAAATCATAGAATAACCTCCTTATTGAGACATGAGCACTATCACTAAGACATGGATTAATTAGAGAGATATATACAATATCATCTAACCAGATAATTAACATTTATATGGGCTAAAATAACAGTGACCAATGACTTAACTTAGAACACATCTCTCTCGACTTCAGCCGCCACGCTTCTGCCCACGCCTTGGACCGCAGGCCAAGCGTCTACCAAAAAATCAACTAACCGTCCACACAAAACATTGTGGAAAATCTAATAATAAAACGCAGCACTAATATTCAAAACATTGGTAAACTAAAGAGTAGTAAACACTGGTACAACATTCCATACAATAATACAGAAACCAAATATGGGAATAATCAATGTACAACTATAAACACTCGATTGACAACAATGTTCCCACACTGGCCATATCCAAATATGGTCAACCGCCCACACGGAGAAACTACATGAGAAATTAACACCAAAAGCCTCACACAATATAATGTAACTCATGCACACTACAGCATGCTATATATATATATAACATACAAAATCTTATATCATACAACTAGATGCTATATTAAAGAACAAGACAATAAAGTAATATGAGAATCAAGAGTAATGGCAGAATCCTAGTGGATTCGTAACATCCCTCCCGTCCCCTAAAAAAAAATGAAATTAACTGAAGGTTGATTTCATTTTTTTTGACTGCATGAAATATAACATGTAATATAACATGAAAAAAACATGAAAATGCTTCGACTAAAATTCAAGTGCAAAGCAATGAAATCTCACACAGTAAAAAAAATACAAAAATTTCATACATCTTATGAATAGAAACACTACATAGGTTTCACTGGAGTATGCAAATTTATCTCTCCAGGGTACTATCTCATTTATATCACTTAGTTTCAGATCATATTTCACACTCTTATCTACAACATTATCATTATTAGAATTGTCAAGAAAGGTAGCTGCTTTCACACAGTTATCACGGCAATTTATCTTTCTATCTGTTGCTACTATTTCTCTGAGATCAGTCCCATATTTCCAATTGATCCATTTTCTATATGGTGACATTTTCCAAGACAGACTCCCTTTCCCATTACTCCCTTTTTCTGGAGCTGAACTGCTTAATTGAAGCTGACTGGATGTTGAGTAGATTTGGGACTTCTCCTGGGTATGCTCTGACACAGACATCTGCTCTTCATCCCTCTTGATCCTCTGTGGAACACATACTCTCGCCCAATGGATACTAAAATTAGAGAAATTAGCATTAAACCTCACAATTATGTATAAAACTTTCCCATTCATAGAACCTTCCGAAACACAAGACACCGACTTAGCAAACCTTTGACCTTCAAACCAAGAAATACAACCCAAGATAAGTGCAAAGACTACCTGATCGAACTGACTCAGATGATCCATAAGGAACACAGAAATCAATTGCCTCATAACTCTGTCATAACGATCAGTGAAAGAAAACAGGCATATGCCTAGGCACCATATCTCAATCATAACTCTCAAGACAAGTTCACACCTCCTGATGGTGAACTTGAACACAACACACACTATCATCAACCTTCTAGTCTTCCAAAAGACTAAGTAAAACATGCCGAAAACTTGACAACCCTCACCATCACTTCCCAAGTGATTTACGTCTGATGACAAACAATCAACCAAAGGTTTAAGGGTCTTAACATCTTGAAGATGCACAGCAGATTACCTGAGAAACGCCCAAGGACAATCTGAAACCCTTCACAATGATTAACACTAGGTAGGATAACCTTATCCCCCAACTTGAAATACACACCTGGAGCCTCAAACATCTGCTCCCCAGTATGATTTAATCCTTCACCCACAATATGACTCTGAAAGTCAACACCACACTTGAGTGGAACATACACTTTTATCACTCGTGCATCAAAATTACCTGGATCTGAATATAGAGATACTGCTCTAGTATAACTCACCACTTCCTCAGAACTACTGGTTGCACAACCTACTTGAGTAAACTCTCTCTGCTCAACCACAAGGCTGGACAAAGATGTCCCACAGTCCATTACTTCACAAGAAAATGCTCCTGCAGAATAAAAGTAGATTTCAACATCCTACACACACTCTGACTCAATGTACACAATGAGAAATACTTACTCCACATGGAATAAGAATCACAACCCACAAATCTCCGCAACTTAGATCCAAATGCTACTTTACCACTCTTAATGATTTTACCAAAATTTCCTCCCATGACTTCTGGAGCTGCTTGGAGTACTGTCTGCTCACAATCAATAATACACTACCAAGCTGGGTCACATCCTCACAGACAACTGAAGAGGGAGGCTCACTGGGTCTCCATCTACTCAACAGAAGCTGATCCTCTGGCTGCTTTCCCACACTCTCCAAAACTGGATCTACAGTACAGACTGTCTCCTTGCTTCTCTCTGAAATCTTAGGGTCAGTTCTACTCAATGCACTTAAATTAAGGGAATCTGAAACGAGCGGGCAAGTAACAGGTAGTTTGACCTCCTCCCCTATACTATCACCTTGACTAGGGTGAGGCGGGGCCTCTACAACAGACTTACTCTCGACAACTGATTCTAAACTTGGAGTGAGCGGGAATACTTCTGCCAACCCGACATCTTGTCCTAAACCATTCACTTGGCTGGAATACAGAGTCGTGGCTTTTAAGTTTCTCTCAACTCCTGGCACAACGTTCGTAGTGAGCGGGCAAGACAATGGTACATGGACATCCTTTCCCAATTTATTGGAATAAAGCAGAGTCATAGTATCAGGCTTACTCTCAACAACTAAATCGGCCACACAGGAATCTGGAACAACCACATCCCACTTCTCCACTGAAGGGGTACTGGTTACTGGAACAAATGCTTGAGTAACAACATCAGAACTGACAACTGGATTTATATTAGTACTGACATCAGCACAGGTAGAATGGCAAAACCATCTTCTACAACAGGTTCATTCATAGAACTAACTTCAGCACAGGCAGAATAAACATGGTCTGCAACTGGCTGTTTACACAAACGGGGATCAATCTTACCCACAACATGATTTATGGCCACATCATTACCCAATATAACATCCACACCTGGGATGGGCAACTGGGTACTAACACCCACAGTGCATACACTTGGAGTAATGGTGGATCTTAAAGTAACATCTATCAGAGGTACAGTTTTACATCCTGCAACACTCTGAAGAACTACAGACTTCCTAGTATCTCTCTTTTCAACATTAGAGAGTATACTGGCAGAAATTAAGGTTTGGGAAGCACCAGTATCACGAAGAAGAACCACTGGCTTCCATTTCCCATTAACACAAAACTTCACCTGAAGACATATATGGAGAATACTGTTTCACCCAATTGGGGTTTACAGTTACATGTTTATTAGTAAATTTATTTTGCACACCTCTACAATAAATGAGACCAGTTGGTCTTAACTCTGGGTGCAAAGCATAACATGAATTTACCACATGACCTCTTCTCCTGCAATGCGTGCAATACCTGCTAGTGGTCGGAACAGCCGAACCCACTGCAGGCTTAATCACTACATTACTTGAGGTTGACAACCCTGTCTGTTCCTCAGATTTAGGCTTTACAGGAGAAGGGTTAAGGGGAGAAGGTGAAGTAGCTGGTCGAGTCTGGAAAACATGATTTTTATGAGCATAATGATTAGTTTTAGCATTAAAATGGTTAATTGGTGCTCTGAAAGGTACTTTAGTAAGTAGTTCATGTTCATCAGCTAGCTTGGCTAATTTGATAAGATCAGTGGTTTGTTTATTTTCAGCCATAAATAAAGCTAATTTCTCTGGTAGACATCCCACTACTTCCTCAGTTACTATGAGGTCTCTTAAAGTCTCAAACTCTGTAATATTAAGTGCTTTAATCCATCTGTCAAAGTGATTTAATTTTACTCTTACAAAGTCAGAAATAGTCTGGTCATGTGCTCTTTTTAAACTTCTGAATTTATTCTATGTGCCTCTGGGATCTGCTGGTAAGCATTCAAAATACTCTGCTGAACAAATTTAAAATCGAAAGAATTCTCAGCCGGCAAAGATGCAAATACCTCTTGAGCTTTACCCTTAAATTGTCCTTGTAATATGCTAACCCATTGATCGACAGGCCAGTTCATGCTGACTGCTAGTTTCTTAAAGTGCAAGAAAAATATTTCTGGATCTTCTTCATTAAACTTAGGTAATTCTACATGTTTACTGTACTTGGAAGAACTATTTGTACTCTCTGGATTATTACTAGTGTTACCTTGCCCTGCTGCAATTCTCTGCTGTTCTAACCTGTTATTATTTTCAATACTCTGCTGAATTTCTAATTGTCTAGTCTGCTGCTCGGTTTGTTTCGTTTGTTGCTCTGCTAGTCTTAACTGAGCCTCCAACCTCTGCTTGTCTGCTTCCAGCCTAGCCAATTCTAATTGAGTCTCCAACTCCAACTTTAAGATTGCCACCTTGTCACTTGACTCTTCTTCTAACTCTCCCAAACACTCTTCTTCAAGTCTCTCCTCCTCCACCAAGTGTGTGACAATCACTCTTAACACTTGAGCTTTCAACATTTTACTGGAAACTGCTATGTTCAATTTATCAGCCAGCAATAACAAACCAGACTTCTTTAAGTCTTTAATTTTACCAAAATTTGGCTGATCTACCAGCGCAGCAACCTGATCCTCCATGGTTGGCTCAATAATCACAACTTACACTTGAAACAACACTGAAAATTATGCTTGGCCCCTGGCACAAGCTAAACACTTACCTCAAATCGTGAAGCGTTGAGAAGTTTTCACAGCAGCTCAGATTGAACAGATAATTTCACAGGCTTGATTAGGTGTCACTAGATAATCACAGAGTACCTAGGAAGGCAATTGCTATTAATAATTAGCACTGTTAATTGTACAACATTACAGGGAATTAAGGCTTATTCTCCCGGACACAGGCCCTCATTTGTTACCACCCTTGAGACTAAATAAGGTTCTTCTCCCCGCAGTGCAATAAAAAGATAATAAATCGGCCTTGCCAACAACTGTCTAGGGGTAAATATACATCACTGCATAAAATGGAGAACAATATATTTATGCTAAGGGGGACAATCATAACAACACTTAATGTATAAATAATAACCAGAAATATTCTTCAGCATGCAAATCATAGAATAACCTCCTTATTGAGACATGAGCACTATCACTAAGACATGGATTAATTAGAGAGATATATACAATATCATCTAACCAGATAATTAACATTTATATGGGCTAAAATAACAGTGACCAATGACTTAACTTAGAACACATCTCCTCTCGACTTCAGCCGCCACGCTTCTGCCCACGCCTTGGACCGCAGGCCAAGCGTCTACCAAAAAATCAACTAACCGTCCCACAAAACATTGTGGAAAATCTAATAATAAAACGCAGCACTAATATTCAAAACATTGGTAAACTAAAGAGTAGTAAACACTGGTACAACATTCCATACAATAATACAGAAACCAAATATGGGAATAATCAATGTACAACTATAAACACTCGATTGACAACAATGTTCCCACACTGGCCATATCCAAATATGGTCAACCGCCCACACGGAGAAACTACATGAGAAATTAACACCAAAAGCCTCACACAATATAATGTAACTCATGCACACTACTGCATGCTATATATATATAACATACAAAATCTTATATCATACAACTAGATGCTATATTAAAGAACAAGACAATAAAGTAATATGAGAATCAAGAGTAATGGCAGAATCCTAGTGGGATTCGTAACACTTACGTACAGTCAGGTGTGTAAGTTTGATGCAAATCGCCCGAAAACAAATGAAAAAAAAATATTGAAAAAAAAAATCCTTTTTTTTTTCTTAAAATTTTTTCCCAATTAAACTAATTATAATATTTGTTTATATATACTATTGTGATAGCAAAGAGTCATAGCTATGATTTCAGTTGACACTTTTGATTGATAATCGATTTTGACCATTTTTGCATAATTTTCACAACTACTTCAATATTTTTTTCTCCCTTCCTATTTATGCTACGATTCTAACACTTGGACCAGATGAAACACTTTTCATATGAAACTTACCAAAAAAGTTTGATTGAAATCGAACGAGTTTTCATTTTTGCATTTTTGGACCCAGATGCCAATCAGATGCCCCCTTAAACATCTTCGATTTTATGCATGCATTTGGGTGAGGTGATATGTTACAACAGTTTTGGATGAGGTGAAAACAAACTTTCAACACAAGACAGAACACGAAACAATGGGTATAATATTTTGTAAGTTAAAGGGAAGAATGGAAGTAACTGCAAAGGGCCTATTGGCCCATATTTCTTGATGCTTCTATATTGGTGCGGAGTCTTGAAGTGGGTAGAATATAGTTGTGCATTAATTGGCTGTTGATTGCTGGTGTCGACTTCTTAATGTGTAGTGCCTTGCAGATATCAAGCCGCCTGCTATCGCTGTATCTATCGATGATTTCCGTGTTTTTTGTTCAGACTTCTCTGGTGATGGTCTGGTTGTGGGAAGAGATTATATGTTCCTTAATAGAGCCCTGTTGCTTATGCATCGTTAATCGCCTGGAAAGAGATGTTGTTGTCTTGCCTATATACTGAATTCTTTGAGGCTTACAGTCCCCAAGTGAGCATTTGAAGGCATAGACGACATTGGTCTCTTTGAAAGCGTTCTGCTTTGTGTCTGGAGAGTTTCTCATGAGTAGGTTCTTGGTTTTATAGTAAATCGTCAATTGTATCTTCTGATTTTTGTCTGTAGGGATAACGTTTCTATTAACAATATCTTTCAGGCCCCTTTCCTCCATTTTATGAGCTGTGGAAAAGAAGTTCCTGTAAAATAGTCTAATAGGGAGTACAGGTGTTGTGTTAGTTGTCTCTTCAGAGGTTGCATGGCGTTTCACCTTCCTTCTTATGATGTCTTCAACGAAACCATTGGAGAAGCCATTGTTGTCAAGGCCTTACCCTAAAGAGTTCTTCATCGACTTGCTTCCATCCTGAGCTGTGGCTGAGAGCTCGGTCGACATAAGCGTTAACGATTTGTAATCTTCTTGCATCTTGGGTTTTGTCTGTTATACAAAACCCAAGATGCAAGAAGATTACAAATTCTTGAAGCAATTCACATAAGAATAGAACAACCTATCATGAACAGCCAAATTACAGAACTATTTACTCTACCCACCATGAGAGTAAGGACAAGACCAGAACATAACGATGCCAACACAGAAGACACTGTTCAACATAACAGGCCAATTCCACTTGATTAATCTTTGTATGTAGATAGCAGCTGCCTCGTATGGTTCAATAGGCCTTCCGCAGTTACCTCTATTCTTATGTATCCCCCTATGTTTTCACCTTTATTGTCTTATCACCTGACCCAGTGCTGGTATAAAATCAACCAAACCTGAAAATTCCTTTCACTTGAGAATGAACCACGGAGGTTCGAAACGTTGTGCAAATTGCATAAATAAGTGTAATACATTCTATAGTAATTCACTTCTTTTCTTCACCTTAAAATTACGAAAATGAGTTTTGGAGAACTCCTATTTCAGCTAAGCCCTGATGCTAAGAAAGTAGTTAGAGGGATAGAAGCCCTAAATCAGAAAATAGTAAATACAGAATATGCGGTCATATTCAATGAGACAAGTTTGAAAGAAAACCTGCTGCCAGTATATATATATATATATATATATATATATATATATATATATATATATATATATATGTCGTACCTAATAGCCAGAACGCACTTCTCAGCCTACTATTCAAGGCCCGATTTGCCTAATAAGCCAAGTTTTCATGAATTAATGTTTTTTCGTCTACCTAACCTACCTAACCTAACCTAACCTAGCTTTTTTTGGCTACCTAACCTAACCTTACCTATAAATATAGGTTAGGTTAGGTTAGGTAGGGTTGGTTAGGTTCGGTCATATATCTACTTTAATTTTAACTCCAATAAAAAAAAATTGACCTCATACATAGAGAAAAGGGTTCCTTTATCATTTCGTAAGAAAAAAATTATAGTAAATATATTAATTCAGGAAAACTTGGCTTATTAGGCAAATCGGGCCTTGAATAGTAGGCTGAGAAGTGAGTTCTGGCTACTAGGTACGACATATATATATATATATATAATATATATGCAATTGACGATCACAAAACACTGATCATTTTATGCGGAAAATCCACAGAGAAATATGAAATGAGGTGAACGTTTCGGTTTTGTTAAAGCCTTTGTCAACACCAGACTCAAACCAAACACCAGAGTCTGGTGTTGACAAAGGCTTTAACAAAGCCGAAACGTTCACCTCATTTCATATTTCTCTGTGGATTTTCCGCATATATATATATATATATATATATATATATATATATATATATATATATATATATATATATATATATATATATATATATATATATATATATCGTACCTAGTAGCCAGAACGCACTTCTCAGCCTACTATGCAAGGCCCGATTTGCCTAATAAGCCAAGTTTTCATGAATTAATTGTTTTTCGACTACCTAACCTACCTAACCTAACCTAACCTACCTTTTTGGGCTACCTAACCAAACCTAACCTATAAAGATAGGTAA
>NC_091160.1:27117689-27157689 GCF_040958095.1 Procambarus clarkii
TAGGAGAGAGGAGAGAGAGAGAGAGAGAGAGAGGAGAGAGAGAGAGAGAGAGAGAGAGAGAGAGAGAGAGAGAGAGAGAGAGAGAGAGAGAGAGAGAGCACTGAAAGAGTGGCAAAAAAGAGACACAGAAAGACATGGTCAGAGACAGCTAGAGACAGAGAGAAAGAGGTTACTCAGAAAAGGACACAGAGATAAAGACAAAGAGACAGATAGACACAAGGTGAGAGACACAGATATAAATAGAAAAACAGCGAATATTGATTGAGACACACACAACAGGAAAAACAGACACACACATTGAGATAGTGATACACAGAAGCAAATACAGAGAGATGGAGAAAGACACAAAAGCACAGACGGAAAGACACAGACACGGTGACAAAGAGAGAGACACACAAGCTGACACACTGAGAAATGCAGGCCGAGAGACTTAGAGAAAAAGACACAGAAATATAGAGACACAGACTGAGAGAATGAATTGATTACACAGAGGCAGAGAGCAGAGAGAGAGAAAAAATAAGAGAGAAAGACAGAAAAACGCAGATTGAGTGACAGAGATATACAGAGACAGAGAGAGATACAGAGAGACCGAGATAAAGAGATAGAAAGACAGAAACGGAGACTGAGTGACAGAGATAACCCGCGGTAGAGAGACAGAGAGAGAGAGAGATACACACACACACACACAGACAGGAATACAAAGAGATAAAAACAAAGAGACAGAGAGATTTATAGACATAGACACAGTTAAAGATTCATAGTTAAAGAGATATCAAGTGACAGACATATTCAGAGAGAGAAAAAAACTGACTTAAAGATAGAGGGAGACTCAGGCGGAGAGAGAGGCACAGATAAAAAAATGAGAGAGAAAAACTCAGAGACATAGAAATACACAGAGAGTGTCCCAGAGAGAGAGAATGGGAGACACAGACAGAGAAATATACAGACAAAGTAAGAGACACAGACAGAGAAATATACAGACAAAGTAAGAGACACAGACAGTAAGTTAAAGAGTGACTTAGAGAGGCTGAGAAAAGCACAGTCTGAGAGACAGGGAAAGGCACAGAAATACAGATAGATAGAGACAAAAAAAGACAGAGTGAGGCACACACACAACACACATACACACACACACACCACACACACACACACACACACACACACACACACACACACACACACACACACACACACACACACACACAACACACACACACACACACACACACACACACCACACACACACACAACAAACACACACACACACACACACACACCACACACACACACACACACACACACACACACACACACACACACACACACACACACACACACACACACACACACACACACACACACACACACAAAAACACACACACACACACACACACACACACACACACACACACACACACACACACACACACACACACACACACACACACCACACACACACACACACACACACACACACACACACACTTTGGAATTGACGGGTGAGAGGCAGGACCAAAGAGCCAGAGCTCAACCCCCGCAAACACAGCTAGGTGAGTACAACTAAGTGAGTACACACACACACACGCACACACACACACACACACACACACACACACACACACACACACACACACACACACACACAGAAAAAGAGCAGTAGTAGTAGCAGGCATTAAAGAGCAAACAGGAACCAGCCTAAAGGAGCAGAGAGACAAGAACAAAAACATAGTTACTGAGATCCTTAAAGACGTAAGGATGGAGGAAAATGACAAAAATGTTGAAAAGATTACCAGGCTTGGAAAGTACAACAAGGACAGAGACCGAATGATAAAGGTGGTATTCATGAGCGAAATCACGAAAGAGGAACTTTTAGCAAGGAAGACTATATCTAGCAAATGTACAGAAGTTCAAAAAAGTATTCCTGCAGAGGGATATGACAAGGGAAGAGAGAAAGCAGGCAGCAGAGGCGAGGACGGAGCGCAGATAGAGAGAAAGGAATCAGAGAACCACAACCCCGAACCCTACAATCCCAGAGGGAAGTGGGGAACCCCCCTCAAAGAGTGCAACAGCCACAGGGAGTGGGGCACCACCCTCACATTCTACCCAACAGACTCCCTATCTGCCCCATCCCCTGTCAGCCCCCCACTAAGTAACCACCTAGTGCACCCCCCCACCAACCCCCCTCCTCCCACTCACCCCTCTCCCCAGGACCTCCATTCTCCCCCATCCCCCAAGCCCTCCCTTCTCCTACATGTCCTCCCGGCTCTCCCACCCCCAAGCCCTCCATTTTCCCCTGCCCCCCTAAGTCCCCCACTCTTCCCCACCCTACCTAAGTCTTCCTCTCTCAACCACTCCCTTAAACCCTCCCCTCTTCCTCGCCCACCGCAGCCTTCCTTTCCCCCTTGCCCCTCCAAGCCCTTCCCCCTTTTCTGTCCCCCATCTCAAAAAGCCTCTCCTCCCCCCCATGCTCCCCCAACCTCCCCCTCTCACCCCCACAACCCGCCCCCTCTCACTCTCCCCCAACCCTCCCTCTCTCACTCTCCCCCCTACCCTCCCCCTCTCATCCCCCTCTACCCTCCCCTTCACCCCCACCCCCCCAAGCCCTTCCTCCTCCACCAGTCTCCCCATACCAGATCCTCCCAGCTCCCACTCACCCCAGATCCCACAGGTCCACCCCAGAGGAGAAGCAAAAGAGAGTCAGTTTCAGGGTGATGTACTCGAACATAGATGGGATCACAAACAAGACAAGTGAACTAAGGGAACGAGCACAAGAAGTGAACCCAGATGTAATCGGACTCATGGAAACAAAACTCTCAGGAATCATAACGAATGCCGTATTTCCCCAGGAGTACACAGTAATAAGGAAAAAGAGGGAAGGTAGGGGAGGAGGCGGAGTGGCCCAACTCATGAGAAAGGTATGGAGTTTTAAGGAGATGGCTATCCTGGGCTGTGAGGGGTTCAGAGACTACATAGCAACCTGCATACCATGCAAACTGATCGAGAAGATTGTGCGAAGAAAGCTAGTGGACCATCTGGACCGAAAGAACTTTGTAACACAACATCAACATGGGTTCAGGGATGGCAGGTCCTGCCTCACAGGGTTACTTGAATTCTACGACCAGGCAACAAAAATAAGGCAAGAAAGAGAAGGGTGGGCAGACTGCATATTTTTGGATTGTCAGAAAGCCTTTGATACAGTGCCACATAAGAGGCTAGTGAAAAAGCTGGAGATGCAGGCTGGAGTTAAAGGGAAGGTACTCCATTGGATAAAGGAGTACCTAAGAAACAGGAGACAACGAATCAGTGTGAGGGGTGAGGTCTCAGATTGGCGAGACGTTACGAGTAGAGTCCCGCAAGGGTCAATACTTGTACCTATACTGTTTCTGATATATGTAAATGATCTCCCAGAGGGAATAGAATCGTTTCTCTCAATGTTTGCCGATGATGCAAAAATTATGAGGAGGATTGAAACTGAGGATGATAGTAGGAGGCTACAAGATGACCTAGAATGACTGAGTGAATGGTCCAGCAAATGGCTGTTGAAGTTCAACCCGAGTAAATGCAAAGTAATGAAACTAGGCAGTGGAAACATGAGGCCAGATATAGGATACAAAATAGGAGATGAACCGGACAGAGAGAAATATCTAAGAGTTGATATCACACCAAACCTGTCTCCTGAAGCCCACATATAAAGAATAACGTCTGCGGCATATGCGAGGTTGGCTAACATCAGAACAGCGTTCAGGAACCTGTGTAAGGAATCATTCAGAATCTTGTACACCACATATGTAAGACCAATCTTGGAGTATGCGGCCCCAGCATGGAGCCCGTACCTTGTCAAGCACAAGACGAAGCTGGAAAAAGTCCAAAGGTATGCCACTAGACTAGTCCCAGAACTAAGAGGCATGAGTTACGAGGAAAGGCTGCGGGAAATGCACCTTACGACACTGGAAGACAGAAGAGTAAGGGGAGGCATGATCACAACCTACAAAATCCTCAGAGGAATCGACCGGGTAAACAAGGATAAACTATTCAACACTGGTGGCACGCGAACAAGGGGACACAGGTGGAAACTGAGTACCCACATGAGCCACAGAGACGTTAGAAGGAACTTTTTCAGTGTCAGAGTAGTTAACGGAATGGAATGCATTAAGCAATGATGTGGTGGAGGCTGACTCCATACAACAGTTTTAAATGTAGATATGATAGAGCCCAGTAGGCTCAGGAATCTGTACACCAGTTGATTGACAGTTGAGAGGCGGGACCAAAGAGCCAAAGCTCAACCCCCGCAAGCACAAATAGGTGAGTACAAATAGGTGAGTACACACACACACAAACACACACACACACACACACACACACACACACACACACACACACACACACACACACACACATGTGTTTACTAGAGTTTGATGTGACAAAGGCTATTGGCCCTGATGGAATCTCCCCTTAGATACTAAAGGAAGGAGCGGAAGAACTGTGCCTACCACTCTCCATAGTGTATAACAAATCACTTGTAACAGGGGAACTGCCAGATAATTGGAATGCAGCTAACGTAGTCCCGATATACAAGAAAGGGGATAGACAGGAGGCACTGAACTACAGGCCAGTGTCCCTAACCTGCATACCATGCAAGCTGATGGAGAAGATTGTGCGAAGAAAGCTAGTGGAACATCTGGAGCGAAAGAACTTTGTAACACAGCATTAACATGGGTTCAGGGATGGCAGGTCCTGCCTCACAGGGTTACTTGAA
The DNA here is from genome assembly GCF_040958095.1 of Procambarus clarkii. Taxonomy (NCBI): domain Eukaryota; kingdom Metazoa; phylum Arthropoda; class Malacostraca; order Decapoda; family Cambaridae; genus Procambarus; species Procambarus clarkii. The sequence goes on from NC_091160.1 coordinate 27,122,446, forward strand.
TTCTACGACCAGGCAACAAAAATCAGGCAAGAAGAAGAAGGGCGGGCAGACTGCATATTTTTGGATTGTCAGAAAGCCTTTGATACAGTACCACACAAGAGGCTAGTGAAAAAGCTGGAGATGCAGACTGGAGTAAAAGGGAAGGTACTCCATTGGATAAAGGAGTACCTACGCAACAGGAGACAACGAGTCAGTGTGAGGAATGAGGTCTCAGATTGGCGAGACGTTACAAGTGGAGTCCCACAGGGCTTAGTCCTTGGACCTATCCTGTTTTTGATATATGTAAATGATCTCCCAGAGGGTATGAATCGTTTTCTCTCAATGTTTGCTGATGATGCAAAATTATGAGGAGGATTGAAACAGAGGACGATAGTTGGAGGCTACAAGATGACCTAGAATGACTGAGTGAATGGTCCAAACAAATGGCTGTTTGAAGTTCAACCCGAGTAAATGCAAAGTAATGAACTAGGCAGTGGAAACAGAAGGCCAGACACAGGCTACAAAATAGGAGATGATGTACTTAATGAAACAGACAGAGAGAAAGATCTAGGAGGTTGATATCACACCAAACCTGTCTCCTGAAGGCCCACATAAAAAGAATAACGTCTGCGGCATATGCGAGGCTGGCTAACATCAGAAAAGCGTTCAGAACCTGTGTAAGGAATCATTCAGAATCTTGTACACCACATATGTAAGACCAATCCTGGAATATGCGGCCCCAGCATGGAGCCTGTACCTTGTCAAGCACAAGACGAAGCTGGAAAAAGTACAAAGGTATGCCACTAGACTAGTCCCAGAACTAAGAGGCATGAGTTACGAGGAAAGGCTGCGAGAAATGCACCTTTCGACCCTGGAAGACAGAAGAGTAAGGGGAGGCATGATCACAACCTACAAAATTCTCAGGAAATCCACCGGGTAAACAAGGATAAACTATTCAACACTGGTGGTACGCGAACAAGGGGACACAGGTGGAAACTGAGTACCCACATGAGCTACAGGGACGTTACAAGGAACTTTTTCAGTGTCAGAGTAGTTAACGGATGGAATGCATTAGGCAGTGATGTGGTGGAGGCTGACTCTATACACAGTTTTAAATGTAGATATGATAGAGCCCAGTAGGCTCAGGAATCTGTACACCAGTTGACTAACAGTTGAGAGGCGGGACCAAAGAGCCAAAGCTCAACCCCCGCAAGCACAAATAGGTGAGTACACACACACATACGCAAGGGGTCTAGTAGCTGGGCGGACATCGCGCAGGGCTCGTAATTCTGTGGCCCTGGTTCGATTCTCATACCAGGCAGAAACGAATGGGCAAAGTTTCTTTCACCCTGATGCCCCTGTAATCTAGAAGTAAATAGGTACCTGGGAGTTAAGTTAGACAGCTGTTACGGAGCTGTTTCTTGGGTGTGTGTGTGGGGGGGGGGGGAAATATTAGTTAGTTAGTAGTTAGTTACAGTTGATTGAGTGACAGTTGAAAGGCGGGCCGAAAGAGCAGAGCTCAACCCCCTGCAAAAACAACTAGGTGAATATACACACTCACACACAGGAAGGAACAAGGAACTTTTAAACCGCAGGAAGGAACGGTTTAATCAGAGGTGTAAGGTAGTAAAGCAAATAAGCAAAAGAGTGTGAAAAACTACAGAAATAATTGGACACTAGTGAGCAGAGAAAGATACCAGAGTGCCAAGAATGAATACGTCAGGGTGAGAAGGGAGGCAGAAAGACAATATAAAAATGACATAGCAAGCAAGGCAAAGACTCAACCTAAATTGATGCATAGCAACATCAGGAGAAAAACATTTGTGAAGGAATCAGGTAATGAAACTGAGGATAGGGGAAGACGAATTCCCTACAAACGATAAGGAGGTGTGCGAGAAACTCAATAAGAAATTTCAGGAGGTCTTCACAGTAGAGCAAGGGGAAGTCACAGAGATATGAAAGGGAGGGTCTAACCAAACATCAATAGATGGGTTTGCAATTACCAGTAGGGAGGTGAAGAAGCATCTGCTAGAGTTGGAAGTGACAAAGGCTACAGGCCCGGATGGAATCTCACCTTGGATACTGAAGGAAGGAGCTTTAAGCTCTGTGTCAGCATCTAGACATGGTGTGTAACAAATCACTGGTGACAGGTGAACTGCCAAAAATTTGAAAGACGGCTAATGTAGTCCCGATATTCAAGAAGGATGACAGACAGGAGGCACTGAGCTACAGGCAATTGTCACTAACTTGCACACCATGCAAAGTGATGGAGAAGATTGTGTGAAAAAAGTTAATGGAACATCTGGAGTGGAAGAATACTGATGGTCAAGCGGTTAAGGTACAATGTACCCCAGTTGCAACGTGCTCCTGGTGGTCTGGGTTCGAGTCACTTCTGGTGTGTGGAGTTTTCAGTCACATATATGTGCATGGGAACCATTCAAGTTAGTTCGCATTTGTGTTGTTCACATGACCCCAGAAAATTAGGTGATTTGATGAAATAACTATGCCCAAGATTACCATCAAAGTGCCGTCGGGGCGATAGGGAATTTTTTTCTTATGAAATGATAAAGCATATATATATATATATATATATATATATATATATATATATATATATATATATATATATATATATATATATATATATATATATATATATATATATATATATATATGTTGACTCTTGACAGGCAGAGTCAACAACACCCCCGCCCACAGGCAGAGTCAACAACACCCCCCGCCCACAGGGAGAGTCAACAACACTCCCGCCCATAGGGAGAGTCAACAACACCTCCGCCCACCGGGAGAGTCAACAACACGCCCGCCCACAGGGAGAGTCAACAACACCCCCGCCCACAGGGAGAGTCAACAACACCCCCCGCCCACAGGGAGAGTCAACAACACCCCCGCCCACAGGGAGGGTCAACAACACCCCCGCCCATAGGCAGAGTCAACAACACCTCCGCCCACAGGGAGAGTCAACAACACCCCCGCCCACAGTCACTACCTTTATCGCCACAATATAATTCACAAAACTCGATAAGAAATATTTCACTTGAAAACCAGAAGATATGTTTACCCGTGACCTATAACTTAAGTTAGATGTCAAGCTATTCATAGGAGCAATATGTACATTCTGCAAGCATATTTTACCCGGCAGGGTGAACGGGTCGACCCGGCACCATACCAATATATATATAATATATATATATATATATATATATATATATATATATATATATATATATATATATATATATATATATATATATAGATATATATATATATATATATATATATATCTATATATATATCGCCAAACGTTTTGCCCAGGAAGCAAATCGTACCATGCACACCCCGACACCCGGCTACAGCCCGCCGTAACCAGCAAACTGCTCATACTCCGCCTGCCTGTTGCTGATTGGCTGGTGTCTCGCCGCCCCTGCACTCACGCCACCACCAAGAGTCGTCGTCTGGACAGCAGCACGCCGTACTCGTCAGAATATCTCTGTGCTCCTTGGAGTTGACATCTCTCGCTAGTAGACTACGCCTTTTCTTTCGTGTACTAAGGGAGGTGGCAGCTTGAAGCCAGTATTCCAGCACCTCACTTATTGATTTATATTGCTATCACTATTTTTGCATTCTTGTCTTAGAGTAACTTTTCATTACCAATAATTATTCATGTTGTTTTGTTTGTTGACCTGTGTTGAATTTTATGAGATTATCTTTATTCATGTCTTGTTTTCTAGAGTAATTAAAATTTCATTGTTTATATACTTTGTGTTTGTGTGTCTTCCCATTACCTTACCACAGACGAAAGGACCAACTTCTCTTTTTTTTTTGTTATGTGACGAGGCCCTGCCCCCAGCTTTTGAAACAGCCGAACACCAACGCCTTACCGTCACAATATATATATGTATATATATATGTATATATATATATATATATATATATATATATATATATATATATATATATATATATATATATATGTATATATATATATATATATATATATATATATATATATATATATATGTATATATATATATATATATATATATATATATATATATATATATATGTATATATATATATATATATATATGAATATAAATATATTTGAAAGGACTCTGTATATTACAGGTATATTTACTTTGCTACTGAATAACTGCTCCCCCACCCCCGCCCCCACACATAGAGAGAGTCAACAACACCCCCGCCCACAGGGAGAGTCAACAACACCCCCGCCCACAGGGAGAGTCAACAACACCCCCGCCCACAGGCAGAGTCAACAACACCCCCGCCCACAGGCAGTCAACAACACCCCCGCCCACAGGGAGAGTCAACAACACTCCCGCCCATAGGGAGAGTCAACAACACCTCCGCCCACCGGGAGAGTCAACAACACGCCCGCCCACAGGGAGAGTCAACAACACCCCCGCCCACAGGGAGAGTCAACAACACCCCCGCCCACAGGGAGAGTCAACAACACCCCCGCCCACAGGGAGGGTCAACAACACCCCCGCCCATAGGCAGAGTCAACAACACCTCCGCCCACAGGGAGAGTCAACAACACCCCCGCCCACAGTCACTACCTTTATCGCCACAATATAATTCACAAAACTCGATAAGAAATATTTCACTTGAAAACCAGAAGATATGTTTACCCGTGACCTATAACTTAAGTTAGATGTCAAGCTATTCATAGGAGCAATATGTACATTCTGCAAGCATATTTTACCCGGCAGGGTGAACGGGTCGACCCGGCACCATACCAATATATATATAATATATATATATATATATATATATATATATATATATATATATATATATATATATATATATATATATATATATATATATATATAATATATATTAGTATATTTTGGTAGCAGTCTTTCCTGTAGACATATATTATTAAATATGACCGAAAAAGTAAGATTAATAATTCTAACACGAATTTTCTCAATCTTTCGTACATTACGCTTCACTGTTGGAGGTAAATCAAAAATCACTTCTCCAAAATTCATTTTTATTTCTAGTCTGACGCGACACGGGCGCGTTTCGTAAAACTTATTACTTTTTCAAAGACTTCACAAATACACAACTGATTAGAACGTATCTCTGATTTTATATCTACATTTGAGTGAGGTGGTAAGGATGATGTGGCATTAACACAAGATAGAACAGGAGGGGATATTAGTAGGGTATTAAAAGTATCAACACAAGACAGAACAGAAACAATGGGTATTGAATAGAAGTGTTTGTAGAAAGCCTATTGGTCCATATTTCTTGATGCTTCTATATTGGAGCGGAGTCTTGAGGTGGGTAGAATATAGTTCTGCAATAATTGGCTGTTGATTGCTGGTGTTGACTTCTTGATGTGTAGTGCCTCGCAAACGTCAAGCCGCCTGCTATCGCTGTATCTATCGATGATTTCTGTGTTGTTTACTAGGATTTCTCTGGCGATGGTTTGGTTATGGGAAGAGATTATATGTTCCTTAATGGAGCCCTGTTGCTTATGCATCGTTAAACGCCTAGAAAGAGATGTTGTTGTCTTGCCTATATACTGGGTTTTTTGGATCTTACAGTCCCCAAGTGGGCATTTGAAGGCATAGACGACATTAGTCTCTTTTAAAGCGTTCTGTTTTGTGTCTGGAGAGTTTCTCATGAGTAGGCTGGCCGTTTTTCTGGTTTTATAGTAAATCGTCAGTTGTATCCTCTGATTTTTGTCTGTAGGGATAACGTTTCTATTAACAATATCTTTCAGGACCCTTTCCTCCGTTTTATGAGCTGTGGAAAAGAAGTTCCTGTAAAATAGTCTAATAGGGGGTATAGGTGTTGTGTTAGTTGTCTCTTCAGAGGTTGCATGGCTTTTCACTTTCCTTCTTATGATGTCTTCGATGAAACCATTGGAGAAGCCGTTATTGACTAGGACCTGCCTTACCCTACAGAGTTCTTCGTCGACTTGCTTCCATTCTGAGCTGTGGCTGAGAGCACGGTCGACGTATGCGTTAACAACACTCCTCTTGTACCTGTCAGGGCAGTCGCTGTTGGCATTTAGGCACATTCCTATGTTTGTTTCCTTAGTGTAGACTGCAGTGTGGAAACCTCCGCCCTTTTCCATGACTTTTCCATGACTTCTTTTCCACAGCTCATAAAACGGAGGAAAGGGTCCTGAAAGATATTGTTAATAGAAACGTTATCCCTACAGACAAAAATCAGAGGATACAACTGACGATTTACTATAAAACCAGAAAAACGGCCAGCCTACTCATGAGAAACTCTCCAGACACAAAACAGAACGCTTTAAAAGAGACTAATGTCGTCTATGCCTTCAAATGCCCACTTGGGGACTGTAAGCTCCAAAAAAAACAGTATATAGGCAAGACAACAACATCTCTTTCTAGGCGTTTAACGATGCATAAGCAACAGGGCTCCATTAAGGAACATATAATCTCTTCCCATAACCAAACCATCGCCAGAGAAATCCTAGTAAACAACACAGAAATCATCGATAGATACAGCGATAGCAGGCGGCTTGACGTTTGCGAGGCACTACACATCAAGAAGTCAACACCAGCAATCAACAGCCAATTATTGCACAACTATATTCTACCCACCTCAAGACTCCGCTCCAATATAGAAGCATCAAGAAATATGGACCAATAGGCTTTCTACAAACACTTCTATTCAATACCCATTGTTTCTGTTCTGTCTTGTGTTGATACTTTTAATACCCTATTAATATCCCCTCCTGTTCTATCTTGTGTTAATGCCACATCATCCTTACCACCTCACTCAAATGTAGATATAAAATCAGAGATACGTTCTAATCAGTTGTGTATTTGTGAAGTCTTTGAAAATGTAATAAGTTTTACGAAACGCGCCCGTGTCGCGTCAGACTAGAAATAAAAATGAATTTTGGAGAAGTGATTTTTGATTTACCTCCAACAGTGAAGCGTAATGTACGAAAGATTGAGAAAATTCGTGTTAGAATTATTAATCTTACTTTTTCGGTCATATTTAATAATATATATATATATATATATATATATATATATATATATATATATATATATATATATATATATATATATATATATATATATATATATATATATATATATATATATATATATATATATATGTATTATTAAATATGACCGAAAAAGTAAGATTAATAATTCTAACACGAATTTTCTCAATCTTTCTTATATTTCTTTTCACTGTTGATGGTAACTGAAAAATCGATTCTCCAAAATTCATTTTTATTTCTAGTCTGACGCGACACTTGAACGCGTTTCGTAAAACTTATTACATTTTCAAAGACTTTAGTTTACACACACACAACTATAACTGAACAGAGTTTAAGGGGGCGTCTGAGGATTATAGATGAAAGTTGTTCAATGTCAACCAATATTAATTTTCTAGTTATATATGAAAAGTGCTGAAATTGTCCCAAGTTTCAGTACTGCAGCGTAAATAAAAAGGTAGTTTTATTTTTTCAACGTTTTTTACACATTTTCAAGTCCACACTTCAGAACACACGTTTCAGATATAATTATTCTGTGACACTTTTCTAACACATTAGCATATAATAAAGGATTTGGGGTTTTAGAATTTCCAAAACATCTTTAGTTTTCCTAATACAAATGTTCAAAGTTCCCCAAATTTTTTTTGCAAATATGGCATATTTATTGCTATTATAAAATCAATAAATGAACTTAGAGAAAAATGAAAGCCCCCCAATGTAGAGACATGCCCTCCACATATACTGTGTAAGTTTCATGTAATTTGAATAAAAAATGATTCAGTTTTGTAAACGTTTGTGTCAATTAGAAAAAAACAGAAATGAATAAAGTCTAAGGTTCTAAAATCTGTGGCTGAGGTTGACATCAACCAATTTTCTCCAAAATTGGCATGCTTACAGATAGGCTTACTGTTACCACCCTTGAGACTAAATAAGGTTCTTCTCCCCGCAGTGCAATAAAAGATAATAAATCGGCCTTGCCAACAACTGTCTAGGGGTAAATATACATCACTGCATAAAATGGAGAACAATATATTTATGCTAAGGGGGACAATCATAACAACACTTAATTGTATAAATAATAACCAGAAATATTCTTCAGCATGCAAATCATAGAATAACCTCCTTATTGAGACATGAGCACTAGCACTAAGACATGGATTAATTAGAGAGATATATACAATATCATCTAACCAGATAATTAACATTTATATGGGCTAAAATAACAGTGACCAATGACTTAACTTAGAACACATCTCTTCTCGACTTCAGCCGCCACGCTTCTGCCCACGCCTTGGACCGCAGGCCAAGCGTCTACCAAAAAATCAACTAACCGTCCACACAAAACATTGTGGAAAATCTAATAATAAAACGCAGCACTAATATTCAAAACATTGGTAAACTAAAGAGTAGTAAACACTGTTACAACATTCCATACAATAATACAGAAACCAAATATGGGAATAATCAATGTACAACTATAAACACTCGATTGACAACAATGTTCCCACACTAGCCATATCCAAATATGGTCAACCGCCCACACGGAGAAACTACATGAGAAATTAACACCAAAAGCCTCACACAATATAATGTAACTCATGCACACTACAGCATGCTATACTATATATATAACATACAAAATCTTATATCATACAACTAGATGCTATATTAAAGAACAAGACAATAAAGTAATATGAGAATCAAGAGTAATGGCAGAATCCTAGTGGGATTCGTAACATCCCTCCCGTCCCCTAAGAAAAAAAAAAAATGAAATTAACTGAAGGTTGATTTCATTTTTTTGACTGCATGAAATATAACATGTAATATAACATGAAAATAAACATGAAAATGCTTCGACTAAAATTCAAGTACAAAGCAATGAAATCTCACACAGTAAAAAAAATACAAAAATTTCATACATCTTATGAATAGAAACACTACATAGGTTTCACTGGAGTATGCAAATTTATCTCTCCAGGGTACTATCTCATTTATATCACTTATTTCAGATCATATTTCACACTCTTATCTACAACATTATCATTATTAGAATTGTCAAGAAAGGTAGCTGCTTTCACACAGTTATCACGGCAATTTATCTTTCTATCTGTTGCTACTATTTCTCTGAGATCAGTCCCATATTTCCAATTGATCCATTTTCTATATGGTGACATTTTCCAAGACAGACTCCCTTTCCCATTACTCCCTTTTTCTGGAGCTCAACTGCTTAATTGAAGCTGACTGGATGTTGAGTAGATTTGGGACTTCTCCTGGGTATGCTCTGACACAGACATCTGCTCTTCATCCCTCTTGATCTTCTGTGGAACACATACTCCCGCCCAATGGATACTAAAATTAGAGAAATTAGCATTAAACCTCACAATTATGTATAAAACTTTCCCAATCATAGAACCTTCCGAAACACAAGACACCGACTTAGCAAACCTTTGACCTTCAAACCAAGAAATACAACCCAAGATAAGTGCAAAGACTACCTGATCGAACTGACTCAGATGATCCATAAGGAACACAGAAATCAATTGCCTCATAACTCTGTCATAACGATCAGTGAAAGAAAACAGGCATATGCCTAGGCACCATATCTCAATCATAACTCTCAAGACAAGTTCACACCTCCTGATGGTGAACTTGAACACAACACACACTATCATCAACCTTCTAGTCTTCCAAAAGACTAAGTAAAACATGCCGAAAACTTGACAACCCACACCATCACTTCCCAAGTGATTTACGTCCGATGACAAACAATCAACCAAAAGGTTTAAGGGTCTTAACATCTTGAAGATGCACAGCAGATTACCTGAGAAACGCCCAAGGACAATCTGAAACCCTTCACAATGATTAACACTAGGTAGGATAACCTTATCCCCCAACTTGAAATACACACCTGGAGCCTCAAACATCTGCTCCCCAGTATGATTTAATCCTTCACCCACAATATGACTCTGAAAGTCAACACCACACTTGAGTGGAACATACACTTTTATCACTCGTGCATCAAAATTACCTGGATCTGAATATAGAGATACTGCTCTAGTATAACTCACCACTTCCTCAGAACTACTGGTTGCACAACCTACTTGAGTAAACTCTCTCTGCTCAACCACAAGGCTGGACAAAGATGTCCCACAGTCCATTACTTCACAAGAAAATGGTTCCTGCAGAATAAAAGTAGATTTCAACATCCTACACACACTCTGACTCAATGTACACAATGAGAAATACTTACTCCACATGGAATAAGAATCACAACCCACAAATCTCCGCAACTTAGATCCAAATGCTACTTTACCACTCTTAATGATTTTACCAAAATTTCCTCCCATGACTTCTGGAGCTGCTTGGAGTACTGTCTGCTCACAATCAATAATAACACTACCAAGCTGGGTCACATCCTCACAGACAACTGAAGAGGGAGGCTCACTGGGTCTCCATCTACTCAACAGAAGCTGATCCTCTGGCTGCTTTCCCACACTCTCCAAAACTGGATCTACAGTACAGACTGTCTCCTTGCTTCTCTCTGAAATCTTAGGGTCAGTTCTACTCAATGCACTTAAATTAAGGGAATCTGAAGCGAGCGGGCAAGTAACAGGTAGTTTGACCTCCTCCCCTATACTATCACCTTGACTAGGGTGAGGCGGGGCCTCTACAACAGACTTACTCTCGACAACTGATTCTAAACTTGGAGTGAGCGGGAATACTTCTGCCAACCCGACATCTTGTCCTAAACCATTCACTTGGCTGGAATACAGAGTCGTGGCTTTTAAGTTTCTCTCAACTCCTGGCACAACGTTCGTAGTGAGCGGGCAAGACAATGGTACATGGACATCCTTTCCCAATTTATTGGAATAAAGCAGAGTCATAGTATCAGGCTTACTCTCAACAACTAAATCGGCCACACAGGAATCTGGAACAACCACATCCCACTTCTCCACTGAAGGGGTACTGGTTACTGGAACAAATGCTTGAGTAACAACATCAGAACTGACAACTGGATTTATATTAGTACTGACATCAGCACAGGTAGAATGGGCAAAACCATCTTCTACAACAGGTTCATTCATAGAACTAACTTCAGCACAGGCAGAATAAACATGGTCTGCAACTGGCTGTTTACACAAACGGGGATCAATCTTACCCACAACATGATTTATGGCCACATCATTACCCAATATAACATCCACACCTGGGATGGGCAACTGGGTACTAACACCCACAGTGCATACACTTGGAGTAATGGTGGATCTTAAAGTAACATCTATCAGAGGTACAGTTTTACATCCTGCAACACTCTGAAGAACTACAGACTTCCTAGTATCTCTCTTTTCAACATTAGAGAGTATACTGGCAGAAATTAAGGTTTGGGAAGCACCAGTATCACGAAGAAGAACCACTGGCTTCCATTTCCCATTAACACAAAACTTCACCTGAAGACATATATGGAGAATACTGTTTCACCCAATTGGGGTTTACAGTTACATGTTTATTAGTAAATTTATTTTGCACACCTCTACAATAAATGAGACCAGTTGGTCTTAACTCTGGGTGCAAAGCATAACATGAATTTACCACATGACCTCTTCTCCTGCAATGCGTGCAATACCTGCTAGTGGTCGGAACAGCCGAACCCACTGCAGGCTTAATCACTACATTACTTGAGGTTGACAACCCTGTCTGTTCCTCAGATTTAGGCTTTACAGGAGAAGGGTTAAGGGGAGAAGGTGAAGTAGCTGGTCGAGTCTGGAAAACATGGTTTTTATGAGCATAATGATTAGTTTTAGCATTAAAATGGTTAATTGGTGCTCTGAAAGGTACTTTAGTAAGTAGTTCATGTTCATCAGCTAGCTTGGCTAATTTGATAAGATCAGTGGTTTGTTTATTTTTAGCCATAAATAAAGCTAATTTCTCTGGTAGACATCCCACTACTTCCTCAGTTACTATGAGGTCTCTTAAAGTCTCAAACTCTGTAATATTAAGTGCTTTAATCCATCTGTCAAAGTGATTTAATTTTACTCTTACAAAGTCAGAAATAGTCTGGTCATGTGCTCTTTTTAAACTTCTAAATTTTATTCTATGTGCCTCTGGGATCTGCTGGTAAGCATTCAAAATACTTTGCTGAACAAATTTAAAATCGAAAGAATTCTCAGCCGGCAAAGATGCAAATACCTCTTGAGCTTTACCCTTAAATTGTCCTTGTAATATGCTAACCCATTGATCGACAGGCCAGTTCATGCTGACTGCTAGTTTCTTAAAGTGCAAGAAAAATATTTCTGGATCTTCTTCATTAAACTTAGGTAATTCTACATGTTTACTGTACTTGGAAGAACTATTTGTACTCTCTGGATTATTACTAGTGTTACCTTGCCCTGCTGCAATTCTCTGCTGTTCTAACCTGTTATTATTTTCAGCAATACTCTGCTGAATTTCTAATTGTCTAGTCAGCTGCTCGGTTTGTTTCGTTTGTTGCTCTGCTAGTCTTAACTGAGCCTCCAACCTCTGCTTGTCTGCTTCCAGCCTAGCCAATTCTAATTGAGTCTCCAACTCCAACTTTAAGATTGCCACCTTGTCACTTGACTCTTCTTCTAACTCTCCCAAACACTCTTCTTCAAGTCTCTCCTCCTCCACCAAGTGTGTGACAATCACTCTTAACACTTGAGATTTCAACATTTTACTGGAAACTGCTATGTTCAATTTATCAGCCAGCAATAACAAACCAGACTTCTTTAAGTCTTTAATTTTACCAAAATTTGGCTGATCTACCAGCGCAGCAACCTTATCCTCCATGGTTGGTTCAATAATCACAACTTACACTTGAAACAACACTGAAAATTATGCTTGGCCCCTGGCACAAGCTAAACACTTACCTCAAATCGTGAAGCGTTGAGAACTTTTCACAGCAGCTCAGATTGAACAGATAATTTCACAGGCTTGATTAGGTGTCACTAGATAATCACAGAGTACCTAGGAAGGCAATTGCTATTAATAATTAGCACTGTTAATTGTACAACATTACAGGGAATTAAGGCTTATTCTCCCGGACACAGGCCCTCATTTGTTACCACCCTTGAGACTAAATAAGGTTCTTCTCCCCGCAGTGCAATAAAAGATAATAAATCGGCCTTGCCAACAACTGTCTAGGGGTAAATATACATCACTGCATAAAATGGAGAACAATATATTTATGCTAAGGGGGACAATCATAACAACACTTAATTGTATAAATAATAACCAGAAATATTCTTCAGCATGCAAATCATAGAATAACCTCCTTATTGAGACATGAGCACTATCACTAAGACATGGATTAATTAGAGAGATATATACAATATGATCTAACCAGATAATTAACATTTATATGGGCTAAAATAACAGTGACCAATGACTTAACTTAGAACACATCTCCTCTCGACTTCAGCCGCCACGCTTCTGCCCACGCCTTGGACCGCAGGCCAAGCGTCTACCAAAAAATCAACTAACCGTCCGCACAAAACATTGTGGAAAATCTAATAATAAAACGCAGCACTAATATTCAAAACATTGGTAAACTAAAGAGTAGTAAACACTGTTACAACATTCCATACAATAATACAGAAACCAAATATGGGAATAATCAATGTACAACTATAAACACTCGATTGACAACAATGTTCCCACACTAGCCATATCCAAATATGGTCAACCGCCCACACGGAGAAACTACATGAGAAATTAACACCAAAAGCCTCACACAATATAATGTAACTCATGCACACTACTGTATGCTACTATATATATAACATACAAAATCTTATATCATACAACTAGATGCTATATTAAAGAACAAGACAATAAAGTAATATGAGAATCAAGAGTAATGGCAGAATCCTAGTGGGATTCGTAACACTTACGTACAGTCAGGTGTGTAAGTTTGATGCAAATCGCCCGAAAACAAATGAAAAAAAAATATTGAAAAAAAAAATCCTTTTTTTTTTCTTAAAATTTTTTCCCAATTAAACTAATTATAATATTTGTTTAATATATACTATTGTGATAGCAAAGAGTCATAGCTATGATTTCAGTTGACACTTTTGATTGATAATCGATTTTGACCATTTTTGCATAATTTTCACAACTACTTCAATATTTTTTTTCTCCCTTCCTATTTATGCTACGATTCTAACACTTGGACCAGATGAAACACTTTTCATATGAAACTTACCAAAAAAGTTTGATTGAAATCGAACGAGTTTTCATTTTTGCATTTTTGGACCCAGATGCCAATCAGATGCCCCCTTAAACATCTTCGATTTTATGCATGCATTTGGGTGAGGTGATATGTTACAACAGTTTTGGATGAGGTGAAAACAAACTTTCAACACAAGACAGAACACGAAACAATGGGTATAATATTTTGTAAGTTAAAGGGAAGAATGGAAGTAACTGCAAAGGGCCTATTGGCCCATATTTCTTGATGCTTCTATATTGGTGCGGAGTCTTGAAGTGGGTAGAATATAGTTGTGCATTAATTGGCTGTTGATTGCTGGTGTCGACTTCTTAATGTGTAGTGCCTTGCAGATATCAAGCCGCCTGCTATCGCTGTATCTATCGATGATTTCCGTGTTTTTTGTTCAGACTTCTCTGGTGATGGTCTGGTTGTGGGAAGAGATTATATGTTCCTTAATAGAGCCCTGTTGCTTATGCATCGTTAATCGCCTGGAAAGAGATGTTGTTGTCTTGCCTATATACTGAATTCTTTGAGGCTTACAGTCCCCAAGTGAGCATTTGAAGGCATAGACGACATTGGTCTCTTTGAAAGCGTTCTGCTTTGTGTCTGGAGAGTTTCTCATGAGTAGGTTCTTGGTTTTATAGTAAATCGTCAATTGTATCTTCTGATTTTTGTCTGTAGGGATAACGTTTCTATTAACAATATCTTTCAGGCCCCTTTCCTCCATTTTATGAGCTGTGGAAAAGAAGTTCCTGTAAAATAGTCTAATAGGGAGTACAGGTGTTGTGTTAGTTGTCTCTTCAGAGGTTGCATGGCGTTTCACCTTCCTTCTTATGATGTCTTCAACGAAACCATTGGAGAAGCCATTGTTGTCAAGGCCTTACCCTAAAGAGTTCTTCATCGACTTGCTTCCATCCTGAGCTGTGGCTGAGAGCTCGGTCGACATAAGCGTTAACGATTTGTAATCTTCTTGCATCTTGGGTTTTGTCTGTTATACAAAACCCAAGATGCAAGAAGATTACAAATTCTTGAAGCAATTCACATAAGAATAGAACAACCTATCATGAACAGCCAAATTACAGAACTATTTACTCTACCCACCATGAGAGTAAGGACAAGACCAGAACATAACGATGCCAACACAGAAGACACTGTTCAACATAACAGGCCAATTCCACTTGATTAATCTTTGTATGTAGATAGCAGCTGCCTCGTATGGTTCAATAGGCCTTCCGCAGTTACCTCTATTCTTATGTATCCCCCTATGTTTTCACCTTTATTGTCTTATCACCTGACCCAGTGCTGGTATAAAATCAACCAAACCTGAAAATTCCTTTCACTTGAGAATGAACCACGGAGGTTCGAAACGTTGTGCAAATTGCATAAATAAGTGTAATACATTCTATAGTAATTCACTTCTTTTCTTCACCTTAAAATTACGAAAATGAGTTTTGGAGAACTCCTATTTCAGCTAAGCCCTGATGCTAAGAAAGTAGTTAGAGGGATAGAAGCCCTAAATCAGAAAATAGTAAATACAGAATATGCGGTCATATTCAATGAGACAAGTTTGAAAGAAAACCTGCTGCCAGTATATATATATATATATATATATATATATATATATATATATATATATATATATATATGTCGTACCTAATAGCCAGAACGCACTTCTCAGCCTACTATTCAAGGCCCGATTTGCCTAATAAGCCAAGTTTTCATGAATTAATGTTTTTTCGTCTACCTAACCTACCTAACCTAACCTAACCTAGCTTTTTTTGGCTACCTAACCTAACCTTACCTATAAATATAGGTTAGGTTAGGTTAGGTAGGGTTGGTTAGGTTCGGTCATATATCTACTTTAATTTTAACTCCAATAAAAAAAAATTGACCTCATACATAGAGAAAAGGGTTCCTTTATCATTTCGTAAGAAAAAAATTATAGTAAATATATTAATTCAGGAAAACTTGGCTTATTAGGCAAATCGGGCCTTGAATAGTAGGCTGAGAAGTGAGTTCTGGCTACTAGGTACGACATATATATATATATATATATATATATATATGCAATTGACGATCACAAAACACTGATCATTTTATGCGGAAAATCCACAGAGAAATATGAAATGAGGTGAACGTTTCGGTTTTGTTAAAGCCTTTGTCAACACCAGACTCAAACCAAACACCAGAGTCTGGTGTTGACAAAGGCTTTAACAAAGCCGAAACGTTCACCTCATTTCATATTTCTCTGTGGATTTTCCGCATATATATATATATATATATATATATATATATATATATATATATATATATATATATATATATATATATATATATATATATATATATATATATATCGTACCTAGTAGCCAGAACGCACTTCTCAGCCTACTATGCAAGGCCCGATTTGCCTAATAAGCCAAGTTTTCATGAATTAATTGTTTTTCGACTACCTAACCTACCTAACCTAACCTAACCTACCTTTTTGGGCTACCTAACCAAACCTAACCTATAAAGATAGGTAAGGTTAGGTTAGGTAGGGTTGGTTAGGTTCGGTCATATATCTACGTTAATTTTAACTCCAATAAAAAAAAATTGACCTCATACATAATGAAATGGGTAGCTTTATCATTTCACAAGAAAAAAATTAGTGAAAATATATTAATTCAGCAAAACTTGGCTCATTAGGCAAATCGGGCCTTGCAAAATAGGCTGAGAAGTGAGTTCTGGCTACTAGGTACGACATATATATATATATATATATATATATATATATATATATATATATATATATATATATATATATATATATATATATATGTTGTACCTAGTAGCCAGAACGCACTTCTCAGAATAATATGCAAGGCCCGATTTGCCTAATAAGCCAAGTTTTCATGAATTAATGTTTTTTTCGACTACCTAACCTACCTAACCTAATCTAACCTAACTTTTTCGGCTACCTAACCTAACCTAACCTATAAAGATAGGTTAGGTTAGGTTAGGTAGGGTTGGTTAGGTTCGGTCATATATCTACGTTAATTTTAACTCCAATAAAAAAAAATTGACCTCATACATAATGAAATGGGTAGCTTTATCATTTCATAAGAAAAAAATTAGAAAAAATATATTAATTCAGGAAAACTTGGCTTATTAGGTAAATCGGGCCTTGCATAGTAGGCCAAAAAGGGAGTTCTGGCTACTAGGTACGACATATATATATATATATATATATATATATATATATATATATATATATATATATATATATATATATATATATATATATATATATATATATATATATATGTCGTACCTAGTAGCCAGAACTCACTTCTCAGCCTACTATTCAAGGCCCGATTTGCCTAATAAGCCAAGTTTTCCTGAATTAATATATTTACTATAATTTTTTTCTTATGAAATGATAAAGCAACCCTTTTCTCTATGTATGAGGTCAATTTTTTGTTATTGGAGTTAAAATTAACGTAGATATATGACCGAACCTAACCAACCCTACCTAACCTAACCTAACCTATATTTATAGGTAAGGTTAGGTTAGGTAGCCAAAAAAGCTAGGTTAGGTTAGGTTAGGTAGGTTAGGTAGACGAAAAAACATTAATTCATGAAAACTTGGCTTATTAGGCAAATCGGGCCTTGAATAGTAGGCTGAGAAGTGCGTTCTGGCTACTAGGTACGACATATATATATATATATATATATATATATATATATATATATATATATATATATATATATATATATATATATATATGTCGTACCTAGTAGCCAGAACGCACTTTTTGGCCTATTATTCAAGGCCCGATTTGCCTAATAAGCCAAGTTAGGTAAATTTGCCTAATAAGCCTAATTTGCCTAATAAGCCAAGTTAGGTAAAGTTAGGTAAGGTTAGGTAATTAGGTAAATCGGGCCTTGCATAGTAGGCCAAAAAGTGAGTTCTGGCTACTAGGTACGACATATATTATATATATATATATATATATATATATATATATATATATATATATATATATATATATATATATATATATATATATATATATATATATATATATGTCGTACCTAGTAGCCAGAACGCACTTTTTGGCCTATTATTCAAGGCCCGATTTGCCTAATAAGCCAAGTTTTCCTGAATTAATACATTTTCTCTAATTTTTTTCTTATGAAATGATAAAGCTACCCATTTCATTATGTATGAGGTCAATTTTTTTTTATTGGAGTTAAAATTACCGTAGATATACGACCGAAACTAACCAACCCTACCTAACCTAACCTAACCTATCTTTATTGGTTAGGTTAGGTTAGGTAGCCGAAAAAGTTAGGTTAGGTAGGTTAGGTAGTCGAAAAACAATTAATTCATGAAAACTTGGCTTATTAGGCAAATCGGGCCTTGCATAGTAGGCTGAAAAGTGCGTTCCGGCTACTAGGTACGACATATATATATATATATATATATATATATATATATATATATATATATATATATATATATATATATATATATGTCGTACCTAGTAGCCAGAACGCACTTCTCAGCCTACTATGCAAGGCCCAATTTGCCTAATAAGCCAAGTTTTCATGAATTAATTGTTTTTCGACTACCTAACCTACCTAACCTAACCTAACCTAACTTTTTCGGCTACCTAACCTAACCTAACCTATAAAGATAGGTTAGGTTAGGTTAGGTAGGGTTGGTTAGGTTCTGTCATATATCTACGTTAATTTTAACTCCAATAAAAAAAAATTGACCTCATACATAATGAAATGGGTAGCTTTATCATTTCATAAGAAAAAAATTAGAGAAAATATATTAATTCAGGAAAACTTGGCTTATTAGGCAAATTGGGCCTTGCATAGTAGGCCGAGAAGTGCGTTCTGGCTACTAGGTACGACATATATATATATATATATATATATATATATATATATATATACATATATATATATATATATATATGTGTGTGTGTGTGTGTGTGTGTGTGTGTGTGTGTGTGTGTGTGTGTGTGTGTGTACTCACCTAGTTGTGTTTGCGGGGGTTGAGCTCTGGCTCTTTGGTCCCGCCTCTCAACCGTCAATCAACAGGTGTACAGATTCCTGAGCCTATCGGGCTCTGTCATATCTACGCTTGAAACTGAGTATGGAGTCAGCCTCCACCACATCACCCCCATGTGTGTGTGTGTGTGTGTGTTTGTGTGTGTGTGTGTGTGTGTGTGTGTGTGTGCGTGTGTGTGTGTGTGTGTGTATGTGTGTGTGTGTGTGTGTGTGTGTGTGTGTTTGTTTGTGCATAATCGCTAATCTCCGGAAGTTCTTTCCCGATTGCTTTGAAATTTTCACACAACGTTCTATTGGCATTCGAGCAGGGTTTTTTTTTATATACATACTATATAGATGTCACGTCTGTGGCGGTAAAATAAAACATGCTTTTCCTGAAAAACTATGTTTTTCAAGTGAAGGAAATCTTCGAAACCTCTTTACCGATTGCTTTGAAATTTTGATACAACATTGCATTCGAATAGGCACTTCTTTTTATATACCTACTATTTAGATGCCACCACTGTGACAGGTAAAAACATGCGTTTTTGGAAAACAGCGCCATCTGTTACACATATGACCAACACATGTACTAAATATGTTACGATTCCATTTTAATGATTCCGATTTCATTTTTAAATTGAATTGCCATCAATTTAGATTTATTTTTAAATTTTTATTTAATTATTTTGTGTGACATTGCCTTTCAATTGAGCTTTGTGGTTTACTTTACCGTTCATTTCGTGAGTATAGTTTGTTTTTATATTTTTTTTATTTTTTCATTGTTTTTCATTTCGTTTTTTGAACAGTTTTTCTTATATTTCAGTGATGGGAACATCTGGGGAGGGAGGGAGATTGGAGCTTCACGAAGCACTTACGCAAGTACTTACGAACGTGTACATCGTTCGTCAATCTTTGATGGCTTTGGTTCCATTTATTTAACAGCTTACAAGCATGAAAACTTGCCAATGAACTGTTGTTATTGTTATAAATAGCCTCCTGGTGCTTCGGAAATCATTAACTATATAATAATTTTAAACAAAGTTGCCGTAGATTGAGAAAAGGTGTACAAGTTCGGAAGTGTTTGCACAACTTCTTCGTGAATCTAGCCCTAGATCATTTGATGTTCCCAATTTTCTGATGGGAACATCAGACCATTTGCTCATCAGACAAGGGAATGGAGAATGGTGGAAAGGACGATGGGACGGGAGTAGGGGATGGTGGGTAGGACGAAGGGAAAGGGGAGGGGGTAATGGTGGGGAGGACGAGGTGAAAGGGGAGGGGGTAATGGTGGGGGGAGAACAAGGAGTCTGGGGAAGGGGGTAATGGTGGTGGAGGACAAGGGGACAGGGGAGTTGGGGATTGTGGGGACGAGGGGAATGGAGCATGGTTGGGACGACAAGGGGATAGGGGAATGGGGGATAGTAGGGAGGACGAGGGGATGGTTGAGTGGAGGATGAAAGGGAGGAAAAAGGGA
The DNA here is from genome assembly GCF_040958095.1 of Procambarus clarkii. Taxonomy (NCBI): domain Eukaryota; kingdom Metazoa; phylum Arthropoda; class Malacostraca; order Decapoda; family Cambaridae; genus Procambarus; species Procambarus clarkii. The sequence continues at coordinate 27,143,215 of NC_091160.1, forward strand.
CGAGGGAGTTAGGAATGGTTGGTAGGAAGAGGGGACGGGGGGAGAGTGGAATGGATGGGAGGACGATGGGGACCGGGGGAAGGGGGGGAATAGTGGGGAGGACTTGGAGACAGTGGATGGCTGCTGTGGCTCAGCAGTGCACATGCGTTGCTGAGCCACAGCAACGCGTGGCCGGATACTGCTAGTCTATATAAATAAAAATGTATATGGTCGTTTTTTCCAAATAGCTAATCTCAGAAAGTTCTTCACCGATTGCTTTGAAATTTTCACACAACGTTCCATTCGCATCCGAGCGGGTTTATATATACATATTATATAGATGTCACGTCTGTGACTTTTTTTAAAAAACTGTATTTTTTAAAGTGTTTTTCATGGTATGGAAATCTTCGAAACCCCTTTACCGATTGCTTTGAAATTTTGACACAACGTTGCATTCGTGTTTTTATATACCTCTTTTATGCATGCCACACCTGTGACAGGAAAAATCATGCTTTTTTGAAAAACAGCGCCATCTGTTGGACGTAAGAGCAACACACGCTGATATGTCCAAAAGTTCTTCATCGATTGCTTTGAAATTTTGATACAACGTTCCATATGAATACACGCATGTTTTTATATACCGATTATATAGATGCCACACCTGTGACATGAAAAAACAAGCTTTTTTGAAAAACAACGCCATCTGTTGCACGCAATAGCAAATCACGCTAGACTAAATATGTTACAATTCCTTTTCAATGTTTCCGATTGCATTGATAAATTAAATTTTCATAAATTTCGATTTATTTTCATTTTGATTTCATTTATTTTGTGTGACATTGCGTTGAAATTGAGCTGTGTTGTTTACCATACCATTCATTTCCTGAGTATAGTTTATTTTTGTATTTTTTCATTTTTTTCATTTCGTTTATTTATCTGTTTTCTTATATTTCAGTGATAGGAACATCAGATCATTTGATATTCTTAATTTTCTGTTGGGATCATCAGATCGTTTAGGAATGCATCGAACAAGGGAGTGGGAATTGTTGGGGAGGACGAGAGGACAGGGGAGTGGGTAAAATTGGGGAGGACAAGGAGACAGGGCAGTCGGGGACGAGAGAATAGGGGAATGGAGAATGGTGGGGAGGACAAGGAGACAGAGGGGTGGGGGTTGGTGGAAAGGACGAGGGGACGGGGGAGGGGGGAATGTTAGGGAGGATGAGGGGATGGGGGAGTAGAAGATGGTGGGAAGGAGGATGGGATGATGGAGTGGGGAATGCTTAGAAGGACGAACTGACGCTGGAGTGGGAATGTTGAGGACAGAGGGACGGGAGAGGGGAGGAATAGTGGGAAGGACGAGGGGACGGGGGAGTGGGGAATTGTTGGGAGGAAGAGGGGATGGGTGAGAGAGGAATGGTTCTGAGGATGAGGGGACGGGGCATGGGGAATGGTGGAGAGACTATGAGACAGGGGAAGGTTGCTGTGGCTCAGCAACACACATGCGGTGCTGAGCCACAGCAACGTGTGGCCGGGTACAGCTAGTGTATATATATATAAATGGAAATGTTCGTTTGTTCAAAATCGCTAATCTCCGAAAGTTCTTCACCGATTGCTTTGAAATTTTCACACAACGTTCCATTCGCATCCGAGCAGGTTTTTATATACATGTTATAAAGATGTCACGCCTCTGACGGGAGAAAACGTGATGTTTTGAAACCTGTATTTTTCAAGTGTTTTTTCATGTGAGGGAAATCTTTGAAACCTCTTTACCGATTGCTTTGAAATTTTGACACAACGTTGCATTCGAATAGGCGCGTGTTTTTATATACTTACTATATAACTGACTCACCTGTGACATAAAAAAATTATCTTGTTAAAAAACAACATGAAGGTTTCTTTTCTAAAAAAAAACTGTTGGACGTAAGATCAAGACACGCTCTAGTCTCCGAAAGTTCTTCACCGATTGTTTTGATATTTTGACACAATGTTCCATTCCAAGAGTCTCATATTTTTATTAACCTACTATAAAATGCCACACCTGTGATAGATAAAAACGTCTTTTTTTTTAAACAGCGCTATCTGTTTCACGCAATAGCAACTCACGCAACTACTAAACATGTCACGATTCCATTTCAATGTTTTCGATTGCATTGACAAATTGAATTTTCATAGATTTCTATTAATCTTCATTTTGTTTTAATTATTTAGGGTGAAATTGCATTGGAATTGAGCTGTGATGTTTACCATACTGTTCATTTCGTAAGTATAAGTATAGATGTCAAACCTGTGACAAGTAAAAACATGCATTTTTGAAAAACAGCGCCATCTGTTGCACGTAAGGTCAACACACGTTTAAATCTCAGAAAGTTCTTCACAGATTTCTTTGAAATGTTGACACAAAGTTCAATTCTAATACCCGCATAATTTTATATACCTACTATATAGATGTCATACCTGTGACAGGTAAAAACATTTTTTTTCTAAACATTTTTTTCTTTGTTTTTCATTTCGTTTTTTTTTAACTATTTCTTATATTTCAGTGATGGGAACATCAGAAAATTTGGTGTACCCAATTTTCTGATTGGAACATCAGATCATTTGGGAATGCATCGGACGAGGAAGTGGAGAATTTGGGAAGGACGAGGGGAGGGTAGTGGGAGATGGTGTGGAGGACTAGGGGATATGGGTGCGGGTAATTGTGGGGAGGACGAGGAGACGGGGGAGTTGGGGATACTGGGGACGAGGGGACAAGGGAATGGAGAATGGTGGGGAGGACGAGGGGACGGGGGAGTGGAGAGATGGTGGGGAGGACGAGAGGACGGGGGAGGGGGGAATGGTAGGGAGGACTAGGGGTGGAGGTGTGGGAGATGGTGGGGACGAGGAGGGGACAGTGGAGAGGGGAACGGTTAGGAGGACAAAGGGATGATGGGGTGGGGGATGGTGGGGAGGACAAAGGGACGGGGGAGGTTGGGAATGGTGAGGAGGACGAAGGGACGGGGGAGGAGAGAATAGTATGTAGGACGAGGGGACAGTGGAGTGGCGGATGGTGGGGAGGACAAAGGGGCGGAGAAGGGGGGGAATGGTGGGGAGGATGAGAGGACGGGGAAGTGGGGAATTTTTGGGAGGAGGAGGAGACAGGGGAGTGAGGATTGGTTCCTCACTCTCCTGTTCCCTCGCAACGCACATGCGTTGCTGAACCACAGAAACGCGTGGCCGGGTACAGGTAGTGTGTGTATATATATATATATATATGCGGAAAATCCACAGAGAAATATGAAAGGAGGTGAACGTTTCGGCTTTGTTAAAGCCTTTGTCAACACCAGACTGACTAAGGAGAAGGGAGAAGGGGAGGATATATAGGCCGACACCTGACCAACCCATCCCTAGGGTTGGTCAGGTGTAATTAACCAAAAAAGGTATAGCTTAGCTTAGAATGGTCAAAGAGGATTAAGCGGTCAGAGAATAAGGATGAAAGATTAAAGAAAAGCCTCGTGAACACACAATATATGAATATACAATTATAATGAGACATTGTAAGCCTCTATCAGAGTTGTTTCTTAAACTGTTGTGCAATATTATAACTTAAAAATGGATCAAGTTTGTACATTCCAGTACTAACATTAAGAAGATTTGGACACTGACTGATTAGAGCAGACTCAATCAAATTCCGTTCCACGAAATCCCCACAATTGGTAATGGTTTTTGCCCCATTCCAGTTAATATTGTGATCGCATAAACTCGTATGTAGATACAATGCATTAGACGTTTGGGCAGTTCTTATACTATAAGCATGTTGTGACAACCGCAATTGTAAGGACTTTCCTGTTTGTCCAAGGTACACAGAATCACAATCATTGCAGGGAATCGAATACACACAACCTGCTGTATCAGGAGAGTTTTTTATTAAATTGGATTTGATCGTACTATTAGTAAACACCAAATTTATATTAAGTTTCTTAAAAATCAGAGACAATTTTTTAAGTCCACTCGCATAAGGTACCACCAATGAGTTAATAATTTTTGGTTTCGCCTTAGGGACGTGATTATAAAACGTACGCTTGGCTTGTACAAACGAGAAATCCAAAAACCTCTTAGGATATTGTAAACTCTTCCCAATTTCATATATTTTAGCAATCTCTTCATCAAAAAACTCAGGGCTGCAAATCCTCAAAGCTCGTAGAAACATTCCTGAAAATACTGTCTGTTTAACTTTACTATGATGAGTCGAATAATACAACCTGATACGAATAATACAACCTGATACGAATAATACAACCTGATACAGCAGGTTGTGTGTATTCGATTCCCTGCAATGATTGTGATTCTGTGTACCTTGGACAAACAGGAAAGTCCTTACAATTGCGGTTGTCACAACATGCTTATAGTATAAGAACTGCCCAAACGTCTAATGCATTGTATCTACATACGAGTTTATGCGATCACAATATTAACTGGAATGGGGCAAAAACCATTACCAATTGTGGGGATTTCGTGGAACGGAATTTGATTGAGTCTGCTCTAATCAGTCAGTGTCCAAATCTTCTTAATGTTAGTACTGGAATGTACAAACTTGATCCATTTTTAAGTTATAATATTGCACAACAGTTTAAGAAACAACTCTGATAGAGGCTTACAATGTCTCATTATAATTGTATATTCATATATTGTGTGTTCATGAGGCTTTTCTTTAATCTTTCATCCTTATTCTCTGACCGCTTAATCCTCTTTGACCATTCTAAGCTAAGCTATACCTTTTTTGGTTAATTACACCTGACCAACCCTAGGGATGGGTTGGTCAGGTGTCGGCCTATATATCCTCCCCTTCTCCCTTCTCCTTAGTCAGTCTGGTGTTGACAAAGGCTTTAACAAAGCCGAAACGTTCACCTCCTTTCATATTTCTCTGTGGATTTTCCGCATAAAATGATCAGTGTTTTGTGATCGTCAATTGCATATATATATATATATATATATATATATATATATATATATATATATATATATATATATATATATGTCGTACCTAGTAGCCAGAACGCACTTCTCAGCCTACTATGCGAGGCCCGATTTGCCTAATAAGCCAAGTTTTCATGAATTAATTGTTTTTCGACTACCTAACCTACCTAACCTAACCTAACCTAATTTTTTCGGCTACCTAACCTAACCTAACCTATAAAAATAGGTTAGGTAGGGTTGGTTAGGTTCGGTCATATATCTACGTTAATTTTAACTCCAATAAAAAAAAATTGACCTCATACATAATGAAATGGGTAGCTTTATCATTTCATAAGAAAAAAAATTGAGAAAATATATTTATTCAGGAAAACTTGGCTTATTAGGCAAATCGGGCCTTGCATAGTAGGCCAAAAAGTGCGTTCTGGCTACTAGGTACGACATATATATATATATATATATATATATATATATATATATATATATATATATATATATATATATATATATATATGTCGTACCTAGTAGCTAGAATGCACTTCTCAGCCAACTATGCAAGGCCCGATTTGCCTAATAAGCCAAGTTTTCCTGAATTAATATATTTTTCCTAATTTTTTTCTTATGACATGATAAACTACCCATTTCATTATGTATGAGGTTAATTTTTTTTTATTGGAGTTAAAATTAACGTAGATATATGACCGAACCTAACCAACCCTACCTAACCTATCTTTATAGGTTAGGTTAGGTTAGGTTGCCGAAAAAGTTAGGTTAGATTAGGTTAGGTAGTCGTAAAACAATTAATTCATGAAAACTTGGCTTACTAGGCAAATTGGGATTTGCATAGTCGTTATCTATAGCCTGAACTGCTTCTGTTATGATTTTCGTTGATAACTGTTGAAATATTTTAGATTGTATGCCGACTTTCGGTATTGCATTTCAGAAATTGATTGATTGATCATTAATCGAGTCGGGAATTTGTTTAACATTTTGATGACGTTCACTAAGATAATTGTTTTAGGATATTACTAAAATAGGATAATAGATTTTTTCAAGTTGTGTGGACCTGCCTCTGTTCCGGCATTGACAACCTCATCAGTGCACTCAACACGTGCCTCCATTCCGTCTCTGACAACCTCATCAAAGCAGCCAGCGCACACGGAGGCATCAAGGGCTGAAAGAGAAGATTCTGCCCATGGGAAATCAGTGCAAAAGATGACATCAATCTCGCCTGATTTTAAAGTCACAGAAAACGTTTTGAGCGAGTGATGAGAGTGCGTGTACTGTATAACAAATGAAGGACGTAGGAATATACATAGAAGAGCGTCAAGTAGGAGTGAATAACAATCGTGTGTCTACGAGTAGATTTGATGAATTCAAGAGAAAGGACGATTGTAGGAGAATTACTTACTGGTAGTCATTGACTGGTAGTTGCTAACTGGTTGAGTCAATGTGACTGTCACTGCCTGACGGATTCACTCACTAGCAGAGTCTATGACTGAGAAAGCAAGTGACTGAGGGCGCCAGTGACTGAGAGAGCCAGTTACTGAGAGAGCTAGTGACTGAGAAAGCCAGTGACTGAGAGAGTCAGTGAGTGAGAAAGCCAGTGACTTAGAGAGCCAGGGACTGAGAGAGCCAATGATTGAGAGAGCCAGTGACTGAGAGCCAGTTACTGAGAGAACCAGTGACCGAGAGAGCCAGTTACTGAGAGAGCCAGTGACTGAGAAAACCAGTGACTGAGAGAACCAGTGACTGAGAGAGCCAGTTACTGAGAGAGCCAGTGACTGAGAAAGTCAGTGACTGAGAGAGCCAGTGACAGAGAGTGCCAGTGACTGAGAGAGCCAGTGACTGAGAGACCCAGTGACAGACAGCCAGTGACTGAGAAAGCCAGTGACTGAGAGAGCCAGTGACTGAGAGAGCCAGTTACTGAGAGAGCCAGTGACTGAGAGTGCCAGTGACAGAGAGAGCCAGTGACTGAGAGAGCCAGTGACTGAGAGTGCCAGTGACTGAGAGAGCCAGTGATGAGAGTGCCAGTGACTGAGAGAGCCAGTGACTGAGAGAGCCAGTGACTGAGAGAGCCAGTGACTGAGAGAGCCAGTGACTGAGAGAGCCAGTGACTGAGAGAGCCAGTGACTGAGAGTGCCAGTGACTGAGAGAGCCAGTGACTGAGAGTGCCAGTGACAGAGAGAGCCAGTGACTGAGAAAGCCAGTGACAGAGAGAGCCAGTGACTGAGAGTGCCAGTGACTGAGAGAGCCAGTGACTGAGAGAGCCAGTGACTGAGAGAGCCAGTGACTGAGAGAGCCAGTGACTGAGAGAGCCAGTGACAGAGAGTGCCAGTGACAGAGAGTGCCAGTGACTGAGAGAGCCAGTGACTGAGAGTGCCAGTGACAGAGAGAGCCAGTGACAGAGAGAGCCAGTGACTGAGAGAGCCAGTGACTGAGAGAGCCAGTGACTGAGAGAGCCAGTGACAGAGAGTGCCAGTGACTGAGAGAGCCAGTGACTGAGAGAGCCAGTGACTGAGAGAGCCAGTGACTGAGAGTGCCAGTGACTGAGAGAGCCAGTGACTGAGAGAGCCAGTGACAGAGAGTGCCAGTGACTGAGAGAGCCAGTGACTGAGAGAGCCAGTGACTTAGAGAGCCAGTGACAGAGAGTGCCAGTGGCAGAGAGTGCCAGTGACTGAGAGAGCCAGTGACTGAGAGTGCCAGTGACAGAGAGAGCCAGTGACAGAGAGAGCCAGTGACTGAGAGAGCCAGTGACTGAGAGAGCCAGTGACAGAGAGTGCCAGTGACTGAGAGAGCCAGTGACTGAGAGAGCCAGTGACAGAGAGAGCCAGTGACTGAGAGTGCCAGTGACTGAGAGAGCCAGTGACAGAGAGAGCCAATGACTGAGAGAGCCAGTGACTGAGAGAGCCAGTGACTGAGAGAGCCAGTGACTGAGAGAGCCAGTGACTGAGAGAGCCAGTGACAGAGAGAGCCAGTGACTGAGAGTGCCAGTGACTGAGAGAGCCAGTGACAGAGAGAGCCAGTGACTGAGAGAGCCAGTGACTGAGAGAGCCAGTGACTGAGTGAGCCAGTGACTGAGAGAGCCAGTGACAGAGAGCCAGTGACTGAGCGAGCCAGTGACTGAGAGAGCCAGTGACTGAGAGAGCCAGTGACAGAGAGCCAGCGATTATCATTGTTAATGGTGCTTCTTGGAACTGTTAATCAGGTGTTTGCTAATTTATTCCGTATAATTAACATGTAATTATAATGATAATAATTATAATTATAATAATTATTATAATAATTATAATAATTTATTCCGTATAATTAACATGTAAACATGCTTCCCAGCCTCACTCGGAATGAATCAATCCGCTATTCACGGTATATATGAAAGTTACCACCGAATTTCCTCCCATCCTGAAAAAAATAAAGAAAACCTAGTAAGATACATTCTCGTTCACATTCCAGTGCTTGATACATGCTTGATGGGGTTCGGGGAGTTCTTCTACTTCCCAAGCCCGGCCCGAGGCCAGGCTTGACTTGTGAGAGCTTGGTCCAACAGGCTGTTGCTTGGAGCGGCCCAAGCCAAAGCCTGTTGGACTAGTGCCATCAATGAAAATAATCTTTGGCCAAGGGTCGAGGACAAATGCTTGAGACTCTTCCCACAAAACTCTGTAAGATGATTTGTGGTTAACTGGCGAGTGTCGTAACGGGTGGTTAGGGCCCGCCTCCATGCCCATCTGTAAGTAGGATTGGCGCCCAACCGCTTTGGGCTGGACGGTAGAGCGATGATCTCGCTTCATGCAGGTCGGCGTTCAATCACCGCGACCGTCCAAGAGGTTGGGCACCATTCCTTTCCCTTCGTCCCATCACAAATCCTTATCCTGATGCCTTACATGTGCTATACAGTCGTAATATCTTGGCGCTTTTTCCTGATATTTCCCTCCCACCCTCCTATTGCGACAACAAACGACTCCTATTAAGCGCTAAATGTGTGTTTGACGTCCATGTTGACGTTACATTATCAACATGGACAATCGACATCAGCTGTTACTGATGTTGAATCATTGTTGATAACGTTGATTTGACATTACTCGAGCAGACTTTGTCCAGTGGGACAGAGAATGCGAGAGGAAGGGTTGGGGGGGTGGGAAGTATGGCAGAGAGAATGGGAGGGAGGGAGCGATAGAAGTAGGTAGAGAATGGAAAAGAAAGAGAATGAAAGGGAGGAAACAGGAGGCGGGGTGAATGGGACGGAGAGAGAGAGAGATACACACAGACAGACAGGTGAAACAGGAAGACCCGAGCACCGCTGGGTACCCAATCTCTCAATAATAATATTAAAACATAGTTTATAATTGTCCAAGTCTTGGAGTCGGACTAATGGTATTAGCTTCCTACAACTTTCAATGTTTATGGGCGGCTTTGGAGAGTCTTAAAGTGGTCGAGTCTTAAACCGCTTTGTCTCCCTCGTAGGGCAGTAGTCCTCAGCATCTCCTTCAAGATGTCGATAAGAAATGTACCAACAAAAGTCTGTCGAGATGAATCATTTATTAACATATTAGTGAATTATGATATTGAACTACAAAACGGCTTTTCTGATGATATATTTTTTTTTTAATGGGCAAAATCTTTTGATTACAGTGATAAAGATAGGGCATAGTGTAAATAGTTTCAGAAATCTATACTATAAGAGAATGTCGGTTTATGTCTTTTTGTGTGTCTAAAGTTTCAGGTCAGATGCTTGAGGCTAGCCTCACTCATTGCTGCAGCGCGGACTGGTCTGGGGTACGGGACTGACATTGGCTGGTACGGGTTAAATACTTTAAGAAATTAAGAGGTGGGATGTGTCTGTGTGTTTGTGTGTGTGTTCGGGGGGGGGAGAGATAGGGAACTTGGGTGAGGGCAGGAAACCTGGGAGGGTGTGTGGGAGAAACTAGGCTCGACCCGGCACTGGGTACCCCATCTTATAATACAGAAAAGACAATTGTTCAGACGCAATAACCAGCTATTGGTAATTGGGAGAAGACCGAGCTAGATGAGGGAGTACCTAATGGACAGGAGAGAGGGAAAGAGACAATAAGAAAAGAGAAATTTGAACAGGCAGTGAAAACAAATTAGGGCATTGCATTATAAGTACTTGGTCTTAATGCCTTGGCCTTGGTCCTGGCCTGCACGGGTGGCTTAGTCTTTAAGTCCGGCGGAACTGCTTTTACCGACAGGAGAAGGGGCGAGGGCGTGCCTCTGGCGCCTTAAAACCAGCTGCTCCGGGTAGATGGGACTCGATAGCCTGGGAAGGCAGCCCTTCTAGGGGAAGGAAAACCATGATTTTAAACCTCCGTTGCTGGAACCATGTGTATTGGTATTTGCCTTTCTATTGGATAATTTCAGCAACGTGGAGAGAGGGGGACCTGCTGCATGGGTAACAGCTTCTCCTCCATATCTACCTACACAGGCTTTGCGCCCTGTCAGGGCGCAACTCCATAGTCTTCCGAGACTGAAGGATGCCTACTACTACTACTACTACTACTTGGTCCTATTATATTCCCTAGTCAAGTATAGTACTCCAGTACTATAACAGTGAAAGTACCCGACAGACCACTGGAACATTATCTAACACAGTGCAGAGTTACAAACCAAATAAATTTGCTGGTGGACAGGTGCAGAGCTCCTGAGGAAGGTTATGACGGGTGAGGAGACAGACAGATTGTACGTGACAGGTGACAAGACGGGCCGTGACGTCCCTTTTAACATTCACATCACCCGTCTCACTTCATCTCCATCCTGCCAATATTCCTAATCTTTCTCTTCGTCTAATCCGACCATAACAGCTTCGTTTTCCCATTGAGTCTCACGTCAAGGCATAAACACAAACAACAACATACAGCCCTTACCACTCACCTTGTATTTACATTCCTCCACACGTACTCACCTAGTTGTGTTTGTGGGGGTTGAGCTTTGTCTCTTTGGTCCTGCCTCTCAACCATCAATCAACTAGTCATGAGCCTACTGGGCTCTATCATACCTATATTTGAAACTGTGTATCGAGTCAGCCTCCACCACATCACTTCCTAATGCGTTCCATTTATTAACTACTCTGACACTGAAAATATTATTTCTAACGTCTCTGTGGCTCATCTGGGTTCAAAGTTTCCACCTGTGTCCCTCATGTGTGCATGGTAAAATTTCTAGGAAGAGATTCGGCCTGCTCCATCATCACTAATTCTATCATACCACGTCTCTATATTCAAGTACTGCAGCCACAAGAACAACAACACCTACTTTGCAGACGTCTAGATAATACCACCAGTCTACCTACCTCACGGCCTGTCACCCTCCTCGCACCTGGTGAAGCCTCGAGAGCTCACGCCATCTCAAACAAGCAGTTAACGAGCCGGATCATAGTTAAAGAAGCTAGCAGCACCACCTGCACGGCCGTCGTCGTGTATATATTGGGCTACCTAACCCACTACGATTCAGATTACTCCTGAGTGCTCTACTGAGTAGACCTGTTGACATACCCTGGTGTGGTAACAGAGTTATTCAGTCTGGCTCACAGTATTCCCGCAGCATATTTTATTTTGCACATTAACGTAAAGTGAATTTGATTGTTTGTTTGTCTTGTTCATTTGGCATACTTAGAATATAGCCAAGCTTTGGATATTATTTTTATTTTTATGTTAGTGTTTTTCATTTAAGTAAACTATTTTAAATGTATTTTCTCTTCTGTGCTTTATCCTACAGTTTTCACACAGTGAAGTTCAACGTGCAGTCTAACTTTTTTTGCCTTTTTTTTGCTTTCTTCATTTATATGACTGGCATTCCATCTGCCTTGGAGAGACTGTGATACCATCTATTTTTCTCGTTATAACATACATGTGTGACCTATGCTTGAAACATTCTCACGCCTAACATGTAACCCATCCACTCACTCGTCCTCGAAACCAATAAAAAAAATGAACATTTAGGGCAGGTACACGAATACACGAATAGGAATGCAAACGAAGCCAGTGAATAAAGGAAAAAAATTATGAAGGCTGAAACTCGTTGATGCAGCTCCTCTCGCAGAAACCAAGCAGTCGAGGGGGTTCGTAAATGAGCACAATGTATATGAGAGGGCTTATGCATACTAATGGAAGAGGAGCAGAGAGCTGGAGACACACCAGCTGGGGAGAGATGATGAAGAATTGTATATTCTTATTTAAATGAAGATTCAGAATTGTGGGCAACTAAATGACTACATAACACCTATTTGTATTTATATGAGAATGTTTGTCTGTTTCTATGGCTGCCTTTCTCTCTGTCCCCCAGGGCTGGAGGCCAGGTGCATTGGGGCTAGCCTGACCCAAACTTGCAGTGTGAATGTACTGGGGTTACAGACGGCCATAGGATGGTTGGGGTCGGTTCTATTTCTCTCATTAAAAGGGGGTGGAACTCAATAGTGCAACCCGTTCTCGCACTTTCGTATAGTCAATATTGACTTATTAAATACGTGCATATGTGACATTCTAAACATACTAGTTTACCTTGAAAAGCTTCATAGAAAACACCGACCTTACCTAACCTTCTTAGTATGTTAAGATAAGCATCTTATTGCTTCATAATTACAATTATTACTTAACCTATACCTATAATAAGGTTAAGTAATAATTGTAATTACGAAGCAATAAGATGCTTATCTTAACATACTAAGAAGGTTAGGTAAGTCGGGGTTTTCTATGAAGCTTTTCAAGGCAAACTAGTATGTTTAGTAGGTCACATATGCACGTATTTAATAAGTCAATATTGACTGTAAGAAAGTGCGAGAACGGGTTCAATAGTGACACCCTCTCACAACTTAATTAGTGAAAGATTGCTGGTCATGTCCCTAGATTTCGTCACTAGAAATGGACAGTAATAAATGTTATGCACGAGAGATAAAGGAGGGGGCCAGAGAGGGGGTAATGGTATATTCAGAGAGTGGAGGGAAGTTGTGGGAGAAATATGGTGAAGGTGGGAGATTCCCGCCAAACACACACCGAAACTACGACGTTGGTACAACGTTCGAACAAGTTTTAACACCTCCTAACCAGTTCTAACAACCAATATAGCAAGTTGTAATAACGTTCTAATACGTCATAAACACGTTAAGTCAAGATGTAGCAACTTTATTACAAGTTGTAACAAGCGGAAAATAGAGACAGTTTCGGTTTGTGTTTCCAGGGTTGGGAAAGAGGGTACACAGGCAGAAAGGGGGGGAGATCCAGTGGAAAAAGTAGGAGATGGGGGATGGAAAGAGAGGGGGCGTATAGGGAAACAGATGAGAGGGGAAGGAAGGGGGGACCAATGTGCAGCCATTTACCTCCGTATCCTTAACCCCCCCCCCCTCCCCATCAAGAGATGATGTTTGTCCAGTGTTGGAGGGAAAATGCTGGAGGTTAACCTTGCCCAACTTTTACACATGAGGCATGTGTGGTGTGGAAGTGGCATAGGCCAGTCAGAGTCGGATTCAGTGCCACACTTCAAGAAATATTAGCATCTAACATAACACCCGACCCGCTCCCCCCACCCCCCATGAGATTTTCATGAGGTTAAGTCACTAATATTAATTGTTGCCCATAGACTTGTCAATTTAAGTTCTTTGATATAAACGTTTTCAGAGAGAAAGAAGGAAAAGTGGGAAGGAGGAAGGAGGGGGGGGGGATTTTTGAAGAGATTGAAGGAGAGGGGGATGATAAAAAGTGGAATAGTTAGTGTGGAAAGGGGATGGGAGTGGGAGAGGTGAGTGGGGGACACAGAGGATGGAAAAGATGTACCCAATAGGAAAATGGAGAAATATGAACAGCACAGAGGGAGAAAGAGTGAAGTGAAAGGAAAGAGGAGAGGTGGGATGAAGAACAGTCTTGAGAAGAGGGACAGAGCGGTAAAAGAAGAGTACAATGAGAAGAACGAGTTACAGAAGATAGATGTAGATTTGCCACCATTCATTCACAAGCTTACCAGGCTCGATGGAATGGAAATCGACTCTGTTCCCCACTTATTATAATCAATGTTAACAGTTAAGAAACCAAAAGCATATAAAGCATAAAGTCACTGGTGAAGTCTGAGTCTTTATAGTAAGTAATCTTCAGAGTGCTCACCACTCTAGCTTTCACTTTGCATAAGTTTAGAAATGTATCCAAGATTTTAGGAAGGGGGGGGGGGTCAGAATTAAAGATAATTAATAACTATTTTAAGAGATTATTCATTTATTGTATCAACACCAATTAGGAATCAGTCTCTACACAAGCAATTGAGAGCCATACGGCTGACTGCCCATGGAATGATAATTTAAGAACACAAACTACGTCACCAAGCACTCAACCCACGGAGGTCTTTGAGTAAGTTGATTAGAGAGAGGGAGGTGGGTTGAGTTATGGTTGACAGTCAAGGCATCCCGCCGGGAGCGAGGACCCTCTGTCTCTTAATGCTCAACTTTTCGAGTATATGATGGGGAACCAAGAGCTAAGCTCCACCTACCGGAGATAGCCCCTGGCTCTCTTACTATCATACCAAGACAGTAGCGGTTTCGTTGATAAAAAG
>NC_091160.1:27162689-27411729 GCF_040958095.1 Procambarus clarkii
TTATCCTTGACTAGATATGGACTCCATGCTGGGACTGCATACTCCAGGATTGGCCTGACATATGTGGTATACAAAGTTCTGAACGACTCTTTGCACAGGTTTCTAAATGCCTTTCGTATGTTGGCAAGCCTGGCATATGCCGCTGATGTTTTCCTTTTGATATGTGCTCCCTACACCTAACTTCATTAAATTACATTTGATTGGGTTAAACTTTAACAACCATTTGTTCGACCATTCCTTCAGCTTGTCTAGGTCTTCTTGAAGCCTCAAACAGTCCTCTTCTGTTTTAATCCTTCTCATAATTTTGGCATCGTCCGTAAACATTGAGAGAAAGGAATCGATACCCTCCGGGAGATCATTTACATATATCAGAAATAAGATAGGACCGAGAACAGAGCCCTGTGGGACTCCACTGGTGACTTCACGCCAATCGGAGGTCTCACCCCGCACCGTAACTCTCTGCTTCCTATTGCTTAGGTACTCCCTTATTCACTGGAGCACCTTACCAGCTACACCTGCCTGTCTCTCCAGCTTATGTACCTGCCTCTTATGCGGTACTGTGTCAAAGGCTTTCTGACAATCCAAGAATATGCAGTCCGCCCAGCCCTCTCTTTCTTACTTAATCTTTGTCACCTGGTCATAGAATTCTATTAAGCCCGTCAGGCAAGATTTACCCTACCTGAACCCATGTTGGCGATTTGTCACGAAGTCCCTTCTACCCAGATGTGTTACCAGGTTTTTTCTCACGATCTTCTCCATCACCTAGCATGGTGATGCTAAGGGGCCTCGTAGTCTGGTGGATAGCGCGCAGGACTCGTAATTCTGTGGCGCGGGTTCGATTCCCGCACGAGGCAGAAACAAATGGGCAAAGTTTCTTTCACCCTAAGTGCCCCTGTTACCTAGCAGTAAATAGGTACCTGGGAGTTAGTCAGCTGTCACGGGCTGCTTCCTGGGGGTGGAGGCCTGGTCGAGGACCGGGCCGCGGGGACACTAAAGCCCCGAAATCATCTCAAGATAACCTCAAGATAAGATGGTATACAAGTCAAGGACACTGGCCTGTAGTTCAGTGCCTCTTGCCTGTCGCCCTTTTTGTATATAGGGACCACATTCGCCGTCTTCCATATTTCTGGCAGGTCTCCCGTCTCCAGTGACTTACTATACACTATGGAGAGTGGCAAGCAAAGTGCCTCTGTACACTCTTTCAGTACCCATGGTGAGATCCCATCTGGACCAACAGCCTTTCTAACATCTGTGTGTGTGTGTGTAATTACCTAAGCGTAGTTACAGGATGAGAGCTACGCTAGTGGTGTCCCGTCTTCCCCGCACTCTTTGTCATATAACGCTTTGAACGGAGAACTTTGAACTTGAACTTTGTGTGTGTGTGTGTGTGTGTGTGTGTGTGTGTGTGTGTGTGTGTATGTGTGTGTGTGTGTGTGTGTGTGTGTGTGTGTGTGTGTGTGTGTGTGTGTGTGTGTGTGTGTGTGTGTGTGTGTGTGTGTGTGTGTGTGTGTGTGTGTGTTTGTGTGTGTGTTTGTGTGTGTGTGTGTGTGTGTGTGTGTGTGTGTGTGTGTGTGTGTGTGTGTGTGTGTGTGTGTGTGTGTGTGTGTGTGTGTGTACTCACCTAGTTGTGTCTGCAGGATCGAGCATTGACTCTTGGATCCCGCCTTTCGAGCATCGGTTGTTTACAGCAATGACTCCTGTCCCATTTCCCTATCATACCTGGTTTTAAAATTATGAATAGTATTTGCTTCCACAACCTGTTCCTGAAGTGCATTCCATTTTCCCACTACTCTCACGCTAAAAGAAAACTTCCTAACATCTCTGTGACTCATCTGAGTTTCAAGCTTCCATCCATGTCCCCTCGTTCTGTTACTATTTCGTGTGAACATTTCGTCTATGTCCACTCAGTCAATCCCTCTGAGTATCTTATATGTTCCTATCATGTCCCCCCTCTCCCTTCTTCTTTCTAGTGTCGTAAGGCACAGTTCCCTAAGGCGCTTCTCATACCCCATCCCTCGTAGTTCTGGGACGAGTCTCGTTGCAAACCTCTGAACCTTTTCCAGTTTCATTATATGCTTCTTCAGATGGGGACTCCATGATGATGAGGCGGCATACTCTAAGACTGGCCTTACGTTGGCAGTGTAAAGCGCCCTAAATGCCTCCTTACTTAGGTTTCTGAATGATGTTCTAACTTTTGCCAGTGTGGAGTACGCTGCTGTCGTTATCCTATTTATATGTGCCTCAGGAGATAGATTAGGTATTACGTCCACCCCCAGGTCTCTTTCACGCGTCGTTACAGGTAGGCTGTTCCCCTTCATTGTGTACTGTCCCTTTGGTCTCCTATCTCCTAGTCCCATTTCCATAACTTTACATTTTCTCGTGTTGAATTCCAGTAGCCATTTCTCTGACCATCTCTACAACCTGTTCAGGTCCTCTTGGAGGATCCTGCAATCCTCATCTGTCACAACTCTTCTCATCAACTTTGCGTCATCCGCAAACATCGACATGTAGGACTCTACGCCTGTAAACATGTCGTTAACATATACAAGAAATAGAATTGGTCCCAGCACCGATCCTTGTGGTACTCCACTTGTTACTGTTCGCCAGTCCGACTTCTCGCCCCTTACCGTAACTCTTTGGCTCCTTCCTGTTAGGTAGTTCCTTATCCATGCTAGGACCGTTCCCCCCACCCCCGCCTGCCTCTCGAGCTTGACAACAGTCTTACAGGATGTGTGTGTGTTTGCGTGCGTGTGTGTGTGTGTTTGCGTGTGTGTGTGTGAGTGCTGATTGTTATTGGAAGTACTTAAAAAAATTACCATTTGTCTGCTATTCGTGGCATCCTTATGAAAGTTCAGTTAGATCAACTTGCAAACACCTGGAACGGGTTGTTTGAAGTCACTAGAGAGAGTGGAGGGACTTTTTGTTTACCTGGACCGGCGTGCCATCCGAAGTAGGGCAGGCGTTGTGAGTGCACAACCGCACTCAAATATTTATACTCTTTCCAGTTTTCTGACCTCATTTTTCGTGCTACCTCGTTCATTTTAATAAAACATTGTTGGCAATAGAATATCGCGCATTTTAAAACAAGTCCTATAATAATCTAACACTAAATAGAATTATTATTTGTAATAATTCTTTTTAGTGTTACTTTAGTATGGGACTTGTTTTATAATGCGCGATTTGCTCTGTTGCCAACAATGTGATACTAAAATTAACGAGGCAGTTGAATTGTGGACGGCGATAATATCCTCACCCAAACTGAGTGAATTAATTGATTTATGGACAACAATAACGTTATCATGCAGCCAAAGTGTTATGAACCAGCTGGAGTGAAGTCTCTCACGAGTACCGGTTGAAGCATCGATCACATGAGTGTGTGATTATTTACCACTACATGCAAGACTATAATATTGTGCATGCAAATTAATGTCTCGAGCATTCTGCTGAGCTCCTGTGTAAAATCCTTTGAACACGGCAGTGATACGTAGCCTTGTATTGGAGTATGAAGTTATAATATCACTGTTAGGTACATGACTGGGGTTGAATATCGTCTACAGTATCGTATCGTATTGTCTTTTATTGTTTTGTGTAAGATGTTTCAGAGAGTTAAGACAATTCAAAACTATACCAATAGGATTATGGGAAGGTAAACTAGTTACTTTAATTCACGCATGGCTGCATTAGTGATCTCATCTCCATCACATATAACTCTGCCGTCCCTATTAAAGGGAGTCACATTATTACAAGCTGTTTATCATGTTAAATTTTATGGAACCGGTACTCTGATTCCCTGCCTAATAGGTTGAGAATGAGACCGGAACTCAACCTTCCTGACAGGTTGAGTTAAACCACTACCAATAATCTGGCGGAATTCATTTGATCCTCTGCTCTTGAGTTTTTACTATTGTTGATAACGATTTGTGAGTAATTGGCCATATTGCATTGGAGCTATTGCACACAGAGGTGGTCCTAGAAAAAGTAATTTTGCACACCCACAGTACACAGATTACTGCTTATTGCTGTTCTCAGATAATGATACACTAAAACCAGAAAAATAAGTGCATTGAGCAACCGTAAGTAACAGCATAGTGACCTGGACAGATTACAGTAATAGTCGAACTAGGAGTTGTTAGTTTATATCTTGAGTAAATACTGAACTGAGGGCTATAACGAGAACTGATATTTTGAACTTTAGTAAACTATGATAAAGAGCGAAAGAATGTTACCCTTAATGTATTATGCATGATAATTTCCTTATAGCAGCAACCTAGAATTGTTGGGAGGGAGGTTAAGGACTTCATGTTACCCCAGTATACACGGTTACTTGGTGTCTTGGGGCTCATCGTATTACGTCTCGTTCTAAATTTGCCGTTGGTAAAACTAGCGTCACCTACCCGTCCTCGACTCAAGTCCATTACATCCAGGGGTCGTCCCCACCCTCGCATTCAAAAATTTTTACATGCTGTTCGTTCTAAATGTGAATTTTTTTCAAATGTAAATTAATATTATAATATATTAACATAATGTACATATATAAGCATAGGTTAGGTTAGGTGTTTAGGTTCTGTTGGCAATTATTTGTAGTACGTGAGTGAAGCATTTACAGTGTTGTGGTTCGAACAAAATTCGTCAGTGAAGCACTTACACTACCGGGAAGCCCAAGCCCGACGTGAAGAACGTGAAACCCGGTGCGAGGAAGTTGAACGTGAAGTGCAAGCCCGACAGGATGAACGTGAATCCTAATTCTGATGTTAGGAAGCTAAACATGAAGTCCGAACCCGGATCCAACTCATACAGGAGGAGAACAGGTAGAGAGAGATTGAAGCGAACATCGCGTTGGAAGAGAGAGGAGTCCAGCTCTGGCTACCGTGGGGTCAGGACCTGTTACCTGGCCTTTCCGATAGTTGGTGGAAGTTTGCCGACCTGACTGCCAGAGGGCTCCAACGTGTCTACCTGACCTGCCAGTTGTTACCTGGAGTTGCGTGAGGGAGGGTGCTGTTTGGCGTGTCGGCCCCATGGGGCCATCCCTTCCCCCTGTTCGCCGGACGGAAACCGTTGGTTTGGAGTTTTCAGGCCGTGCTTCATACCTTGCTCTTGAGGTTGTGTTGTTGGACATGTTACTTGTTCGTGTGGCCGAGGTGTACGGGTTCCAGCTCCTAACGACCCACCAAGCACAAGTGAAGTTTAACTCCACGGCGGTATATGAGGAGATTGTTGCCCGCTATGATGGGCAAACATTGACCCTCCCTGGGGACGGCGGTATGGTCGCCATTTCCGACCGCTGCTGCTCAATTACCTATGTGACCTTGCATGATGTGCCCTTTGAGTTTTCGGAGAGCCTGCTTTGGAGATACTTTGGCCAATATTTTACGGTGGTATCCCTCCATATGAACTCCATCTCTTCCGGCAGGTGGCATGGGGTCTCCTGTGGTACACAAACTCTCGCCTTGAGACTCAAGTCTCCGATTCTTTCCACGGTTACCTTGCTGGGGTACACTCTGCAGGCATTCTATGCATGGTAGCCACGCTCCTGTTTTCGTTGTGGCCTTAAGGGGCATCTGGCAGCCGATTGCACTGGGGTCGCGGCTGCATCTGTTAATCTGTTCCGGGAAGAGGATTTTTTCTTGTTGGTGGTGCAGGACCTGTCGCCTCGTGATGGAGTGGGTGGGGAGGTTCCGCTGCTGCCTGCTGACCCGGTGGTGGTTCTGCATTCCTCGGCTGCTGGCCTGGTACGTGTGGATGGTGCTGTACACGAGGAGGTTTTGGTGTGTGCAGCTCCGCCCCCGCAGTTTGTCTCTTCGCTTCCGACGGCTTCTGCACCTGTTTTTCGCCTCTGTGCCTCTGTCGCCTTTGACGTTCCTGCAGGCTCCCTCACCTGTATTGATCCCTTCCCCTCCCCTGGCCGTGCCTGTTCCTTCTCCTGTCTCCTCTGTGGGTGGCGGTCTCGTTCCCCTTGTCGTTGAGACTAACTTTCTGCAGGGCCGTGCACCTCCGGTTGTGGGGGCGGCCTGCCACCGGCTCCTCTCGGGTGCCTCCTGCAGGGGATGACAACTCCGATAACCAGCGGCCTGTCCCCAAGCGTTCACGTACGGATATGGGTGCTTCGCCTCCTTGTACATGGGTAGAGGAATGTGAGGATGCGGCGAGTGTTGATAGTTCTTCTGCAAGCTGTTCCTCTGTGGAGTGCGAGGACGGTGCATCTGGTGCTGGTGTAGTTCGGGTGGATGGTGTGGGCCCTGGTGTGGCTCCTGCTATAGGGGTGGGGGCCGGTGTGGGGTCTGTGACTCTTGGTTTGAGTGCATCACCCGTGTCGGATGGTTCCGGTTCCTCGTGGAGGGTGGTTTCCCCTTGCGAGGTTGAGAGTGGGTGTGGCGACCTGATGGTGGTGCTGAAGAAAACTGTTCGCTCTATAGGTTCCGTGCCCCCTCCCCAGTCCCCTGTTTCGTCGGCGGCGGTTTTGCCACCCACACGTCACCCCACACGTCTCTGGCCATTTCTTCTGAGTCTCCTGCTTTTTCGGAGGTAGTGTTCCGGCCTTACCTGACTAGTTGTTCGTCTTCAGTGTCCTCTGGTTGGGAGCGAACACTTCCGCCAGATTTGGTGGTCCCTGAGTATATGACGTACCCGCGGTGTCGTGAGGGCCGTTCCCCTACCGAACAGGAGTATTTGATATGGGAGGCTTATAAGAGGAAGTATCCATCGTGGAAGTTCCCTGAGAAATATCCTCCAATTTGATTACTGTGTGTTGGGTGTTGCTTGCACATGGGTGCGTGGTTGTGGGGTGGGGTTGCATCTGTGTGTCTGGGTAGGGCGGGTTTTGTTTTCCAGTTCCTGCGTGTTCCGTTTTTTTATGGGTTTGCTTGTATTGGGTTTGCATGTGTGTTTGTGTGTCCATGTCTTTCTGTATATGTTCTGTTTGGTTTTGTACTTCCGGCTCTGTGTGTCTTATGCGTGGCTGGTTGTGCCATTGTGCTACTGTATTGGTGTGTTTGGTGTGGTAATAGTTTATATTATGTACTTGTGTCCTTACAGACTTCTGGTCGTTTGCATGTGTTTTTTTTATACTTTTTTGTTTGTTTTTGTACTTAGGATTTACTGTGTGGTTCTGTTCTCGGTTATTAATGCTTTGTGTTTCTTGTCCTGTTCTGATTATTGTTTTGTATTATGTGCCCGTGTTGGGGTTTGTTGTATGCTTTGTATTATGTGTATTTTACTTTTGATTCTTGTGTTTAGGTTCTTAACATGTTGTATTACTGTATTCTGTGTATCCTGTATGTACTCTTGTTTTTATTTGTATGTGGTTTTCTGTTTGTACATTGTGGTTTCTTTTATAAATAAAAATAAAACTACCAATAATCTGGCGGAATTCATTTGATCCTCTGCTCTTGAGTTTTTACTATTGTTGATAACGATTTGTGAGTAATTCGCCATATTTTACTTTGATGCTATTGCACACAGAGGTGGTTCTAGAAAAAGTAATTTTGCACACCCACAATACACAGATTACTGCTTATTGCTGTTCTCAGATGATGATACACTAAAACCACAAAAATAAGTGCATTGAGCAACCGTAAGTAACAGCATAGTGACCTGGACAGATTACAGTAATAGTCGAACTAGGAGTTGTTAGTTTATATCTTGAGTAAATACTGAACTGAGGGCTATAACGAGAACTGTTATTTGAACTTTAGTAAACTATGATAAAGAGCGAAAGCATGTTACTCTTAACGTATTATGCATGATAATTTCTTTATAGCAGCAATCTAGACTTGTTGGGAGGGAGGTTAAGGACTTCATATTACCTCAGTAAACACGGTTAGTTGGTGTCTTGGGGCTCATCGTATTATGTCTCATTCTAAACTGGCCGTTGGTAAACTAGCGTCCCCAACCCGTTCTCGACTCAAGTCCATTACATCCAGGGGTGAATCTGGCCTTAGCTTCGGTAAGGGTCGGACGTGTTGCATTGGCGCTCCAGCAGTTGGTGTTGTTTGCCAGTTCGGCTGGTTGAGGGCGGGGGTGTCTCTGCCCGTGCTGTGCTGACGTGGCGTTACGATGGGGGTCCCTCTACCCCCTGTCGTCCGGGCTCAGTCTGTGGGACTAGAGTTCTCTGTGCGGGCTTGTTACCCGGAGATTGCGCTGGCTTGTGAGATGTTCTCTGTCCCTGTGTTTGCGATTTATGGGGTCGAGTTGGTAACGGCCCGTAGGGCGATTAAGAAGTTCACAGAGGAGGTGGCGTATCGCGATTTTCTCCGGCGATACGAGGGGCGGACATTACCCCTGTCGGATGATGCGGGCACTGTAACCCTCTCTGATAGAAGTGGTGCACTTACTTACGTCAGTGTGCATGGGGCTCCCTTGGAGTTTCCAGAGGGTCTGCTACGGCGGTATTTCGGCCGGTTTGACGCAGTAGTTAGTGTGAGGGTGAACGTGGTGTCTTCTAGTCCTCTTAAGGGTGTGAGGTCTAACATTCGCACCCTGGGCATGAGACTCCGGGCGGATATTCCGTCCTCTGTGTGGTTTATGGGGTACAACGTTCGGATGTTTTACGCCCGCCAGCCGCGGACGTGTTATCATTGTGGTCTTTTGGGCCATCAGGCTGTTGCCTGTTCTGCGCCTGCCGTTGCACCAGTGAATCTCTTCAGTGAGGAGGATTTTCCGCCACTTCCTGTGGGGGGATGATTCGGTGGATGTGGACGTCTCTTCGGCTGATGAGGTGCCCTCTGTTTCAGCTGTTGCTCCGCCTGTTGCACCCCCTGTTGTTGTCGCCTCTCCTCCGGTGGTTGTGTCCTCACCTAGTGCTCAGCCTGTTCTGGCTGGTGTCCCTGAGCCTCTTCCGTCTGCCGTCTGCTCGGGCCCCTCGTCTTCCGGTTCTTCCTCTGCTGCGTCTGTCCTGGTCCCTGCATCCTCGCCGTCTGTGCTGGGTGATGGGGTGACTGCAGAGCCTCCTGCTGTGTGTGGTCCGGTTCCCCCTGTGGTAGAGGCTGCTGCCGTTCTGAGTCGGGCGTCGGTTCGTCCGGCTAGTGGTGCCCATGCATCTGGATCTGCTTCCGGCTCTGACGATATCCGGCCGAAGCCCAAACGTTCCAGGCATTCGTCTACGGCCTGGGCTGATGTTGGGGACTTTAGTGACTGTGGGTCTTCAGGTGTTGACGGCGTGGATCCGGCTGAGTCATTGGTGGTGGCGGAGGTTCATGTGCCTGCTGGTGCTGATGCCCGTGTCTCGGGTGTGTCTCCTGTGTCTTCCTCGCCCGGGGGCTCTCCGCAGTGGGGTGTGGTGGCTTCCGCTACCAGGGATGGTGAGGATGCTGGTGCTGGGAGTGGCTTGGTGGTGACTTTATGTAAGGATACGCACCGCCGTGATTCCCTGCAGTCGTCTGGTGGTGTGCCCGTGGCCGCTGGTGCCCCTGTGGTGGTGCCCTCTGTTGAGCCCTCTGTCGAGCCCCCCTCCTGCGGTGTTGTGCCTTTTAGACCTGGAGGCCCGGGTTGCCGAGTTCCTGCTGCTTGCTCAGCCGGAGGACTTCTCTGGTGGTCGGGTTCCGGGTGTATGGGATCGGTTGGCGGCTACTGGCGTCCGGAGGGACACCGTGTGGGTTCCAAGTCTACGAGTGATTGTTTCCGAGGTTCCGGTTCGCATGGTGCGCCCGGTGATAGGTCACGCCTCCTGAACAACGTGGCTGCTTTGGGAGGCGTTCAATGTGCGGTTTCCACCGGATATGTTCCCGGGCAAATATGTATGCTGATTTCATGTTACTGTAGGCTAGTTGGGTGCTGAGCGAAGTGTCTTGTTCTGTTTCTTGATGTGCTTTATGTAGTGTTTTATTCTCGGTCCTTCAGGCCAATGCATGTATGTGTTGTGTTTGTACCTGTTTTGTTTTCTGGTTTGCATGGTTTGCTTGTTTATTATTATTGTTTATTTTGGCCTCGCCCTTTGTTTGTTACGGGGCGGATGGTTTGGTGTGAGTGTTTTTATTCCTGTATTGTTTCTGTGCTGTACGTTTGACTTGGTGTTTTTATATTGCTTTACCTGTTGTACGTGTTTGTTCTTTGTTTTGTTTGGAATGTATTGTGATTTCCTGTTATGTTTCCTGTTATGCCTCTTGATGTATGTTTTGTTTTATGAAGGTTTTGTTTTGTGATGTTACTGTGATTGCTAGTTTGCCATTGTATTATGTTTTGTGCCTTGATGTATGCTGTATTTTTCTATGCATTTATCGTGTTTGTGTTTTGTTGTGCTATGCTGTCGGTCCTTCTGGCCGGTGGTCCATTGTTTTATTTTGTTCTGTTCTGTATTCTTGTTGTTTTTATTGTATTTAATTTGCATGGTTTGCATGTAAAAAAAAAAAAAAAAATTACATCCAGGGGTCGACCCCACTGACGCATTCATAAATGTATACATGTTTTTCATTCTAAACGGGATTTTTTTCAAATATATATTAATATTATAATATATTAACATATTGTACATATATAGGCATAGGTTAGGTGTTTAGGTTCTGTTTGCGAATATTTGTAATACGTGGGTGAAGCATTTACAGCATTGTGGTTCGAACAAAGTTCGTGAGTGAAGCACTGTTCTACCGGGAAGCCCAAGCCCGATGTGAAGAACGTGAAGCCTGGTGCGAGGAAGTTGAACGTGAAGTGCAAGTCCGACAGGATGAACGTGATTCCCAAGCCTGATGCGAGGAAACTAAACATGAAGCCCAAACCCGGATCCAACTCATACAGGAGGAGAACAGGTAAAGGGAGAGTGAAGCGAATATCGCGTTGGAAGAAAAGAGAATTGAACGCAGTCTAGTCGAATCTAGAAAAGAATGCCAAGCCCACCCACCAATGCCACTCATTAAGGTGAGAGACATCCCGACATTTATGCCACAGGAAGCCGAGGAGTTCTTTGAGCAGGTTTAGAGGTGATAACGGAAAAGAGATGGCCCGAAGATGAGTGGGCCCCAGTTGACCGAAGGCTGATGGGTGAGGCCAGAGGGGCATATTACAAGCTAGCAGTGGACGAATACATGGATTATGAAGCTGTTAAGAAAGCAGTGCTAAGATCGTTCCAGCTCACCCCGGAAGCTTACGGAAGAAAATTTAGAGACCTAGTGAGATCTCTGGTGAGAACGTTTGCCGAGACAGCCCGAGAACTAAACCAAACGTTCCATAGGTTGTTGAAGGCTAAGGGAACTGAAACGTTTGGGGATCTCAAGCAGGTGTTTTTGCTACCAAAATTCATAGAATTGTTAAACCACAATACGATTTTGCAAATCCAGGAACCGGACTTAAGGATTTGAGAGAGACAGCTGATAGAGCGGATATGATGGCTGAGGCATAGCGTGCGTACAAGGAATACTCGAGGCAGTATAACAAGCAGTATGCCCATCTCATTCCAGCAAGCCCGAAAAAGCAAAGCTTCTTTAAATCACAGCAGCAGCAGCAGAATAAAATAGAGAACAAAAACTAATTTCAGACAACAGTATAGAGAGAGAGAGAGAGAGAGGATCCCTGAGAAAGCAGTCCGAAGCAAATAGCAAAAATTCAAATCCTAGTGCAAGGAATTTTAACAAAAGTTATGGAGGAAATAGAAATTACAATGGAGGATCATACAAATCGCCTACTTGGTCTACAGGAAGAAAGAATACCTCTTGGATGACGTTTATCATTGTGGAAAGCAGGGACATTGTACCTACGAGTGTGACAAACCTAATAAATCGGTTTGTCGTGGCTGTGCACGGGAAGTTGTCTGAAGAGAAACGCTAGGTCATGGTACAGTAAGAACCAGAAGTTGGTTCGAATGAAATTTTTGCATGAGGATGTGCATGTTATAATTGTGGAAAGAGTAGTCGTTATGCCAGGGAGTGTGTGACCAGCCAGTGAAAACGATGGCGCTGGCAGTGGCAGAGACTACGAAGCCTAGTATGACCCCAGGGATCCAATGAAACTCTGGTAATCTAGCGCCAGTTCCTCACCCTTCATGAGCAAAGGAACTGTAATAGTTGGTGACCTACCACCAGCCAAAGTGCGCATCTTGAGAGATACGGGGGCTGACCAAAGCCTCATGGTGAGGCCCTGTTGTTGCCAAGTGAGAGCAACGTACGACCCGTACGGGGCACCTCGAGTGCACAGTTTAGATGCAAGGAAACATTTGCCGCTTTACGAGGTCACGATGAGATGCGACTATTTCGAGAGGAAGGTGACTGTAGGCGTCTGCCCGAGCCTTCCCATTGATGATATATATATACAGGTGGTTTTTGGGATTCATGTGTGTGGAATGACTGTCCTACCGCAGAAGCTATTAGAGTACCAGGAGAAATCCCAGTGCACAGGAGGTAGTGGCAGTAGTAGGATCACGCTGGCAGGAGTGTCGAAAACCCAACCCATGTGGCGTAGGAACGAGCAGAGGACTAATGAGTCTATGCACGCCAGAGGCGGGAAAAGAAACAAATTAGTGGAGAAGCCTCATGAAGTTTACAAGCAGCAGATTCCTGGAATGATTTGAAGAGCTAATGTGAATGTAGTCACAGTCGAGCAGACAAATGATGGCTAGGATGTGAGAGATTGGAGACTAGGCACAAGAAGGGCATGGGAGCACGCTAGGGCAACCATTTGTTCCACGATGGACAAATGGCAGAGCAAGATGTATGGTGCGTTGGTGGGGTAAAAACAGCAGAAAGTAATGCCAGGTGGCATGGGGTAATTGCCCTGTCGACAAGAAATGGCATAATTACAAGGATTTCACAGCAGAAATGATTAGTAGGACATGTCTGAGACGTATCAAATTGTAACCTGGAAACCTAACTCCAAATAAAGAGGTCACGGTCACAGAGGTGAGCAGAAGCAGGTATGCCAGATCAGCTGATGACTCGGGGTCGTGGAGGCATGTTAACTGTAGTAATTGGAGGGGGAGAAACCATTACTTTTAGATCAAGAGGAAAGTGTAGATATGCTTGTGTGAAACGAGATAAAGGACACCATTGGTCTGGTGTGTATGAACCTCCAGCCTCTTTTGAAATCTCCAGAGGCAAGGAATGCAGACCAGAGTACAGTATGATGTACTGTACTTTAGGAAGAGGTCAGATTCCAGTGGAAGTGCACCATGGAAAGAAAGAGGGCATGATTCCCGACACCATCCTAGTGCTTACCTGTAAAGGACTCTTGATTCCAGGGGGGGGGGGGAAGGTACTGTTATGATCGTCATCAAATAATAGTCCTTTCCAGATTCAAGAGTCAGTTTTACCCACCTCGAAAGATCGGCAGACAGCCCAAGCTGTATTTTAAGTTAAGAACTAACGAGTCCTATACACAATCTTGCATGATATTTGGCTGTAAATGGGTAAATTGTGGCATATTGCACAACAAAATGGGTCCCAGGCGGGCAGTGACACATCCAGGAACTGCTGGACTGCAGCAGCACTTGCCTAAAGCTTATATAAGGTGAGAGATGATTAGCAGAGACTCAGATTCTCACCCAATCAGTGACGAACTTTTTGAGACATCATCGGCGGGCACCAAGCCCACCACACGGAGCGGAGCCCTGCTTACTGTTTGGATAGACTTTGGACGAGGAGGTTGTGACCTTGGACGCTCCTGCGAAAATTGGCAAATTTGGAGCCTAAGTGCCGAGTTGAGCCTAGAAGAGAGGCAACAGTACTCCGACCACATTAAGACACCATGGGACCTTTATAGAATAACGTCAAACGAGTATTATCGACGAAGGAACCTGCTGAAAGTGGAAGAGACACAATAGCATGCCAGATTCAGTGGGAAGGGGGCTACACGTACCTTCATTTGGACCTTGGTGGGTCAACGCGAATGGACTGATTGTTGAAGCCTAGTGACAGTCCCAACCAGTGAGCATCGGAAGTAGTAACGACTCGGTGTGTGTAACTCCATAAGAAGTAGCCTTTGAAGAGGCTATTGAAAACACGACCTAAGTCATGGTAAACAAGAGCTCTTTTAATTTTGCCTATGATGAGACAAGTGGAATGTTGACTGTGACCCTGGAAAAGGAGGGATTTATTTAACTGTGTCAACGAAGAAGCTGTGAACAATTGTGCATCGATGTTAAACAATCCTATAGTAACCAGTGAAGTGAGCTAGGGAAACAGAATTTAATGTCTCCGGTTACCTTATAAAGACAGTGAATACATTAAACAGACTGTGATGGCTTCCTGTGATGACACACACACATAACATAGTCCCCCTTAGTCTGTAATGCCTTCAGGATGGAAAATGGGAGACTCCATGACGTCACCGACGTCATCGTATATTTACATTATTAAATATTGTTTATAGAATAGTTTTGTATCTAGATTTAACAAAAAAGTAATCAACAAGACTGAATATAATAATTAACTTCATAAGGTAGCTAGGTTCCCTTGTTAATGTAAAATTACTTTGAGGAATGAACAAGCCTCAGGGCGTTAGCGAGTCACTGGCCGACGCTCCCAGCTACAGAACCATAACAAAGAAACAGCCCTACGCTGTACTTGGCTCCAGAGCTGGTGAAACAACTAGACACCCCAATTACGTGTCAACAACCAGCAACACAGCCTATCAACATCACAACAACGACCGTATCCAGCTTATCAAGTATTGTATTTGAAATTAGTGCGCACATTTTTTCATTTATAAATAAGTCGGTCATAATACAGGACAAAAACAAACACAATGTACGTGTACTCCATTACAGCCCTCACACTTCATGTCATACCTGTAATCGATATGTTTGGGGAACTTTGATTAATTCCTTGCATTCCCATATAGGTAAATTGTGAGAGGAGCAGCAAGAATCTATGCAGACAGTTGGTTCATACACATTATTAACTACTTGTTTGCCAAGCCTTGTCCTTCCCACCAGCCGCCATTACGTGGCACAAGGAGGCACAGAGCCACACCCAATCTAGATGCAACAACAAAACGCCTTAGCAGGCCCCCACTACTGGCACAGCTAAGCCATTTATATCAGTATTAGTAGTCATAATTAGTAATTATTACTAGTAGATTAGACCACCATATGTGGTATGATAATGATAAGTGAACCACCACATGTGGTATAATATTATAATAATAAAAGGTAAACAATTGGTAGTTTAAGAAGGAGCCATAGCAAAGTGGTTTAGGCTACCAATTGTCCCTCCCATTAGTGTGTGAGATAATTTCAGGCAGTTTACAAGTATATACAGTTCACTCAATTAATTCTTACTAAGAAAAATAAATAAGACATAACTTTATCTTATTAAAGTCAATTTAAAAAGAGAGACTAGCTGCCTGGAGTTTCCCCACGTATCGAGATGATGGGTGACACGTCTGAGTTACTTATGGAAGGACGAGGATACATGATGCCAGGGAGCGGCCAACAGACCTGCAGAGAGCTGGCGACGCATAAAAGCTACAAAATGGGCGTTCCCAAGAGACCTAGTAGGAATTTATTATTATATATGTGTACACTCATGTGGTAGGATACATTGAAACTATACATGTAAATTGAGTAACGTTATTATTACTGAAGGTCAAGAGTTGCCGTTGATTGCATACTTAATTGAGGCTATCTAAGACAAATTATTTATTTGTGTATTTCTGTGGTTGGATAATGTTCTTTTTCATTTTAAACGCTGTTTATATGTACCTTCATTACAGCAATGCACGTTATATATATGTATATGTCTAGAGTACAGGAACAAAGATTAAATGAATTCGGGGAACGTAGCCTCATGTTCAAGAGGACTAGAGCAGAAAATTAAAGGCATTTCTTCCACACTGGGGGCAGATGAGAAAGCCGATGATTACAGTAGTTGGATGACCAGGTGTCCGAACTAGACACCTGCCGCTCTTCCTCCGGCTCTCTGGGGACAAAACGTAGTCTAGTAAGTTCCCAGAGGTGCTGCACGGTCCCTGTGTTCTGGGGCTGGTGTATACAGGGGGTTAAGCTCCAACTTCATCACGTGGTAAAGTGAGTACAGAGCCAACAGTAAGGACACAGTAAAGAGAGCAGTGACGGAGTGTCACCGGTGGAGCTCGACGAGGAATAAATGAATTATTGTTACTATTATTTGTGATTAAGCTGTGCCGAAGAAAATTTTGAACATAAGTTTGTTTGGTGAATCCACCGACCTCCAGAGGGATCGTCGTCTTGGCCACCTAGTACTGTGAGCCTGGCATGGGATCTAACCATCACCAGAGGAGTCATCCCTGTACCCACCTAGTACTGTGAGCCTGGCGTGGGATCTAACCATCACCAGAGGAGTCATCCCTGTACCCACTATTATATATTGACTGTGGGTTGGTTGGTGTTGTCGTCGTTGATCCTTCTCTATGGACAACCCAACCCACAACTCGGCAGAGTGCTTATACTAGGAGATCACCCTTGGCGCTTCTGGCTCTTGGAGAGGGGCTCAACGTCACACGTTCAGGGGATGCGGCTCCAACACTTAGCCTCGTTGTCACGTGCACACACCCACTCGAGCCGCTGTGACTCCCCACTCTCTCCTTATGAGATATGATCTCCTCAATCCCCCTATGACTTACCAGTATTACCTCCTACCCTGTCCACAGCAGTGGTTCATGGTTCTTCCTCTCTCTCTCTCCTTCTTTACTACCTCCTGGGAAGCCTCACTAGGACAAGGGCAAACACCAGCAAATTGTAACACATTTACTGAACAAAGCACATACACGATACATACACACATATAATAATAATGAATCCTATACTCTATAATATCCAAATCAGGTTGCACTCCAATACCATCAGAACTCTATTATCAGCTTATCAAGTGGTATCCCAACTCCTGGTTCACCACCTGGTACTATTAACCTCCTCAAGTTGGTCAAGCCCACACACTGTTGCACCATCAGCAAGATAACATATATATATAGAAAACCAGCATTTGAATGCAATAACATATACCAGTATAAATGTTCATTGATACTTCAATATAAGAAACTCCTTGACATAAGGATGCCAACAGTCACTCACCTCTCACTGCGTCTTGCACGCTACTGACAACCAAACACTATCAACTCCCTATAAGTAATCCACCAGAACTTCCCCTTCCACCTCTGGAAGTTCACAACCCTAATATCCTTAGGTTCTGCCGGGCTTCACTACCAGGATCCTCTGCAGCTCCTCCAGGCTGCTATCATGAAGTTTCCTTGTGCAACTACGGTGCTTCACCCTTCTGTTAGGTTCTTCCACAGCTCTCTTGGCTGCTACACCACCTCTACAGAAGCACGTGACACTCCTCTTCACTGCTGCTTCTCCTCACAGCTCGAGGTCCTCTGCTTCACTACCTTGGAGTCTCATCAGCTACTTCCTCTGCTGGCTTCGAAGTTCTCAGCAACTTCTTCCCCAAAGAACAAACCTGCAACCCATCGACACTCCAATAAAATGTTCCCCTTTAACACATAAACAAAAATAACCACACAATATGCTTGCCTCAAACCTCTATCTGTTCTCTACATACAGTGAGAGTGGACTCCCCCGTTTTGGGCGGGTCCATACTCCACCTCGCCTGGTGTCGGTCCTCACTCACTGGGAGGGTCTTCCTCCGTCAAGAGCCCGGCTCCCTCAGTCTTCCGCCAGCGCTCAGAGGGGGCGGACGTCGCTCCGTGTTCCTCCCTCTTCACTCTCCTATTTCAGGCTTTCTGCCTTATTAAAACATGTCTAACTTATACATAAACATTGCTACTGTCGCTGGGCACACGACCAAACTACAAGTAATCACTATGAACTGGCGTTTATCGTGCTTACCACAGATTAATTGGTCGAGGGCGCTTTCCCTCTGACGGCGTCTGGTCAGGGCGCTCCACACAGCCCACAATAATGCTTCTGGGCGATTTAATATCTGCTCGTCGACCAGGACTTGAGACCACAACGTTCCCAGCTCGATTCCACAGCTGGTACGTCCGCACACTTCTCTTCTCTGCGAGATATATCACTAGGGGTTCCCTTCTGGCGGGAGCTCAAACGGAGCGCGGCTTCCCCCTGCGATGTCTGGCACTCAAGTGAGGTCAAGGTCCTCCGGAAGCGAGCCTCACGCCTCCAGCAAAGTGTCCACATCTCCTAGCCAGTCATTTATCTATTTCCTTACTTACTGCCCATAATCTTAAATTGTTTTACATATCCAACCAGCCATTTTTCATATGGGTTATCACCTCAATATTTGCTAGACCTTCTAGTTAGGTCAGGCTTGCTGAATAACTCTCAAGAAGGGAGACTCGTTTCTCCTGCAGGCTGAGATCATAACACTCCCCTCCCCTTATTTTTGAGAGTTATTCCAGTGGCAAAGCTCGGGATAATACATCCGCCACCACACTGTCTCGTTCTTCACCCGATATACTCTCTTAGGAGTCTACAATTAGTTCGTTGCTCCTTGCAACATCTGGCTCACCTCTCTCCAGAACCATGATCTTCTCATAAACGATTTGACCTCTGACACCTCTTAGCTAGGCTGTCCTCCGTGGACGCCTGCACTCTATCGGTCCACTCTACTTATTGTCTCCACCCTCCGTTTCCTCGTCTTCTCTTCACGTCCAGAGTCAGACATCTGCTGTCCGTACCTCCTCTGTCGTCTTCACACTTCCATCTACTGCCATTATACTTTCGTCTCCTGCCATCATACTTCACTCCCTGGTCTTCACCGACGATCCTCCCTTTCGTCTCCTCATTTATCTGAGACCTTATCCTGTTCGACTCCCATCGAGTCCTCGGCTTTCTTCTATTCCTCCATGCTTGCATCATCATCCTCTTCCCACACTTCTCACCTCTATACCCCTCCATTTCTTCTCCTTCAACTCTTCTTCGTTCCCTAAAAGTTTCTTCGGGCACCATACTACAACCAACAGCACTCGACTGTGCATGTCGCTCTACCTCTCCTAGAGTGCTCGTAAGCATCTCTCCACACATACTGTCTCTTCTCCTTTCATTTTCCCGGCTATTACTCTTCTTCACTATCTCTCCTCCACGTCTTCTGTGAAACATGTCGACTCCTGACATCTCAAACAACTTAACTCCACTATCCATATGCCTCTGTGCTCGTGGACCACTTGACGCTCTATTCCCGTCCTCAGTCTGTCCACATCTTTCCTCATTCCTACTCAGCACAGTTGCATTCGCCTTCCGACTCTCAATTTCAGCAGTCTGGGCTCTCTTCAGGTCAACTCCCTTCACAGTATTCTTCTTCGGCTGGGCCATCTTCACTTTCGACCTCACCGAGACTCCATTTGCCTGGGCTGGACCTTCATCAAACAGCCATGCTATATCTACATCGATATCTTCCCCTGGTTGAATCGACACTGTATCATCTTCTCCAGCGTCTTCCTTGTCGGCCACCTCTGCCTTCCTCACTACCGAGACGGGGTACTCAATGGCTTGGCGGTCTCCTGACTCATCTCCTCGGATGTCAGTCAGGTTCACACTCTCAGGTGTCCCACCCGTGCAGTGGCCTTCTGGGCACTCCTCTGGCACAGTCTCCGCTATGACTCTTGGCAACACCTTTGTCCCGCACAAGTCATTCCCCAGGATCACTTGGACTCCTGGAACAGGTATGTCGGGGCACACTCCCAACATCACCTCCGCCGACACATATTCCGACCTTAGCTGGACAGTACAAACGGGCATGTCACTCTCCGACAATAACCCATATACTTTCATCTTCCCACTGCCAGCTAACCGTCGATCATTCCCAATCAGGCTTCTCGCAATCAAGCTCTGATTAGCTCCGGTATCTCTTAAGATACCAACTTCTACCTCAGGTTGGCCTCCTACACTGATCCAACCTTTGCTCATGAACGGTCTATACCTCTCGTTCACTAAGTTCATCTTCTGTGGTTTGTCTCGGAACACATTAGTATATTTACCTCGGGGGTCACACATGGCCAGGGTCACAACTCTCTTGCCCTGCCGACAATCTCGCATCACGTGACCCAATTCGTTACAATTGTAACATCTCATCTGGGAAAAGTCTCTTCTATATGTACCAGAGTAGCTCTGACTCTGCCCACTCGTATTGGAGTTCCTCGGGCCAGACGTACTACTCGTACTCTGTGGAGCTTTACTGGATTCTTGATTTCCTGGATACCGATCAGTTTCTCGTTTTGCTCCTCCATCTTCACTTTCAGACGAAGTGCGCGACCTACTCTTCTGAGTTTTTGGGTACTTACTTTTATCTGCCCATTTATCAAAATTTTTCTCACCCCAAACTCTTCTGGGTCTTTCATAATTTCTTCCTCCCCAGACTCCACTGGATCTGCCATTGCTGCGTCTCACCTCATTCTGCACTCTGTTCTCTCTTAAGCTCTTGTATGCTTCAGTAATCATATCCGCCCTATCTGCGGCATCTTTCACCTCCATTATCCCTGCTTCTTGGATCTTGAACTTTGTTTCGGGATGCATCATCTCCAAGAACTTCTCCATGACCATCAGTTGCTTCAGGTCAGCATAAGATCCAACTCCAGCAGCCTCAATCCACCTCTGGAATCGTCTTTCCAGATCTCTTGCTGTCTCAGCAAACGTACACGCTCCAACTTTGATCATCTCTCTGAAGCGCTTCCTATAAGCTTCTGGGGTTAACTGAAACGAGCGCAATATGCTGCTCTTTACTGTGGCATAATCCTGGCACTCTTCCAGTGACAATTGGGTGTATGCCTCCCTGGCTGCACCGGTCAATCTTAACTGGACCAGCTGGGCCCATTCCTCCTGTGGCCACTCCTTGATACTGGCTACTTTCTCAAAATGCTCGAAGAAGCTCTCTGCCTCTTCGGGAACAAACAAGGGAATGTCCTTCTCCCTAACCCTAACCTCTGGTGGGTGTGATACCTGGGTGGTGCTCTCTGGCAACCCATGTTCAATCCTCTGCTCAGCCAAGGTTCTATTCGCTTCTATCTGCATTTGTTTTGTTCTCTCTTTTTCTTTTTCGACCTGGGCTTTTTCTTTTTCGACCTGGGCTTTTTCTTTTTCGACCTCTAGTCTTGCTTTCTCTTTTTCTATTTCCAGTCTGGTTTTTTCTTTTTCCTTCTCTGCTTCATTTTTCATCTGGAGTTCTAATTTCATCTTTTCCAGCTGGAACTGTCTCTCCTTGTCCTCTCGTTGTTGCTGCATCTGGAGCTCTAACTGGAATCTCTCCAAGCTCCTATTTCGGCTACTCCTGCTACTGCGGCTACTCTTGCTGCTCCTACTCGATCCCTGGGATCTCACTTCATCCTGCCCATCATCCTCCTTTCTACTTTCAGCTCCTTCCTGGGCTCCTTGTTCTGCCGCTTCACTTCTGGCTCTCAACTGCCTCAGGATCTCATAATTCATCCCAGCTACTTTAGATGCTTTCAACCTGATGCCACATTTTTCTGCTATTTGTTTCAATTGATCCCTCGTGCAACCTTCTAAATCCTCAGGCTTGCCTGACTCCACAAACGCTTGCACCTTATCCATCTTTGTCCTGTGAGTCTTCCCAAGAGAGAGAGTATACACCTGCGATCACACAGTTTATCTATTTCAGCAAGGGTGTACAAATCCACTCTTGGACAGGGTGTGGGTGTGTCAGTTCACTCTCCCGGACAGGCCCCCAATTTATTATATATTGACTGTGGGTTGGTTGGTGTTGTCGTCGTTGATCCTTCTCTATGGACAACCCAACCCACAACTCGGCAGAGTGCTTATACTAGGAGATCACCCTTGGCGCTTCTGGCTCTTGGAGAGGGGCTCAACGTCACACGTTCAGGGGATGCGGTTCCAACACTTAGCCTCGTTGTCACGTGCACACACCCACTCGAGCCGCTGTGACTCCCCACTCTCTCCTTATGAGATATGATCTCCTCAATCCCCCTATGACTTACCAGTATTACCTCCTACCCTGTCCACAGCAGTGGTTCATGGTTCTTCCTCTCTCTCTCTCCTTCTTTACTACCTCCTGGGAAGCCTCACTAGGACAAGGGCAAACACCAGCAAATTGTAACACATTTACTGAACAAAGCACATACACGATACACACACACATATAATAATAATGAATCCTATACTCTATAATATCCAAATCAGGTTGCACTCCAATACCATCAGAACTCTATTATCAGCTTATCAAGTGGTATCCCAACTCCTGGTTCACCACCTGGTACTATTAACCTCCTCAAGTTGGTCAAGCCCACACACTGTTGCACCATCAGCAAGATAACATATATATATAGAAAACCAGCATTTGAATGCAATAACATATACCAGTATAAATGTTCATTGATACTTCAATATAAGAAACTCCTTGACATAAGGATGCCAACAGTCACTCACCTCTCACTGCGTCTTGCACGCTACTGACAACCAAACACTATCAACTCCCTATAAGTAATCCACCAGAACTTCCCCTTCCACCTCTGGAAGTTCACAACCCTAATATCCTTAGGTTCTGCCGGGCTTCACTACCAGGATCCTCTGCAGCTCCTCCAGGCTGCTATCATGAAGTTTCCTTGTGCAACTACGGTGCTTCACCCTTCTGTTAGGTTCTTCCACAGCTCTCTTGGCTGCTACACCACCTCTACAGAAGCACGTGACACTCCTCTTCACTGCTGCTTCTCCTCACAGCTCGAGGTCCTCTGCTTCACTACCTTGGAGTCTCATCAGCTACTTCCTCTGCTGGCTTCGAAGTTCTCAGCAACTTCTTCCCCAAAGAACAAACCTGCAACCCATCGACACTCCAATAAAATGTTCCCCTTTAACACATAAACAAAAATAACCACACAATATGCTTGCCTCAAACCTCTATCTGTTCTCTACATACAGTGAGAGTGGACTCCCCCGTTTTGGGCGGGTCCATACTCCACCTCGCCTGGTGTCGGTCCTCACTCACTGGGAGGGTCTTCCTCCGTCAAGAGCCCGGCTCCCTCAGTCTTCCGCCAGCGCTCAGAGGGGGCGGACGTCGCTCCGTGTTCCTCCCTCTTCACTCTCCTATTTCAGGCTTTCTGCCTTATTAAAACATGTCTAACTTATACATAAACATTGCTACTGTCGCTGGGCACACGACCAAACTACAAGTAATCACTATGAACTGGCGTTTATCGTGCTTACCACAGATTAATTGGTCGAGGGCGCTTTCCCTCTGACGGCGTCTGGTCAGGGCGCTCCACACAGCCCACAATAATGCTTCTGGGCGATTTAATATCTGCTCGTCGACCAGGACTTGAGACCACAACGTTCCCAGCTCGATTCCACAGCTGGTACGTCCGCACACTTCTCTTCTCTGCGAGATATATCACTAGGGGTTCCCTTCTGGCGGGAGCTCAAACGGAGCGCGGCTTCCCCCTGCGATGTCTGGCACTCAAGTGAGGTCAAGGTCCTCCGGAAGCGAGCCTCACGCCTCCAGCAAAGTGTCCACATCTCCTAGCCAGTCATTTATCTATTTCCTTACTTACTGCCCATAATCTTAAATTGTTTTACATATCCAACCAGCCATTTTTCATATGGGTTATCACCTCAATATTTGCTAGACCTTCTAGTTAGGTCAGGCTTGCTGAATAACTCTCAAGAAGGGAGACTCGTTTCTCCTGCAGGCTGAGATCATAACACCACCTAGTACTGGGAGCCTGGCATGGGATCTAACCATTACCAGAGGAGTCGTCCTTGTGGCCACCTAGTACTGGGAGCCTGGCGTGGGATCTAACCATCACCAGAGGAGTCGTCCTTGTGGCCACCTAGTACTGGGAGCCTGGCGTGGGATCTAACCATCACCAGAGGAGTCGTCCTTGTGGCCACCTAGTACTGGGAGCCTGGCGTGGGATCTAACCATCACCAGAGGAGTCGTCCTTGTGGCCACCTAGTACTGGGAGCCTGGCGTGGGATCTAACCATTACCAGAGGAGTCGTCCTTGTGGCCACCTAGTACTGGGAGCCTGGCGTGGGATCTAACCATTACCAAAGGAGTCGTCCTTGTGGCCACCTAGTACTGGACGACTGCGAGCCTGGCGTGGAAGCCCCAAAGGGAACAAGGTGTGCCACGCTGCATCAACTCTCGGTGCTCTCTCGTATTGTTGTAGTAATTGAGGACCTATTCCTCCTGAAGAGGAACAGGATATGTATAATCTGTCTTGCTCCTGGTTATCTATATAAATATAAATGTAAATGTTCGTTTGTTCAAAATCGCTTCTCTCCGGAAGTACTTCACCGATTGCT
Source organism: Procambarus clarkii (assembly GCF_040958095.1). Classification (NCBI taxonomy): domain Eukaryota; kingdom Metazoa; phylum Arthropoda; class Malacostraca; order Decapoda; family Cambaridae; genus Procambarus; species Procambarus clarkii. The sequence continues at coordinate 27,186,831 of NC_091160.1, forward strand.
TTGAAATTTTCACACAACGTTCCATTCTTATCCGAGCGGGGTTATTATATACATACTATATAGATCTCACGTCTATGATTGGAAAAAACATGCTTTAAAAAACTGTTTTTTTCAAGTGTTTTTCAAATGAGAGAAATCTTCGAAACCTCTTTACCGATTGCTGTGAAATTTTGACACAACGTTGTATTCATATAGGTGCATGTTTTAATAGACCTACTATAAACATGCCTCACCTGTGACTGGAAAAAACATGCTTTTCTTGAAAAACAGCGCCATCTGTTGGACATAAGAGCAACACACGCTATAATCTCTGAAAGTTCTTCACAGATTGCTTTGAAATTTTGACACAACATTCAATTCAAATATGTGTGTGTTTTTATATACCAACTATATAGATGCCACACCATTGACAGGTAAAACATGCTTTTCTTTTAAAAAACAGTGCCATCTGTTGCACATAATAGCAACACACGCTATACTAAATATGTTATGATTTCCATTTCAATGTTTCCAATTTCATTGATAAATTGAATTTCATAGATTTTGATTTATTTCATTTTGATTTTATTTTTGGTGTGACATTGCATTGGAATTGAGCTGTGTTATCTACCACACCGTTAATTTCGTAAATATAAGTATAGATGCCACACCTGTGCCTGGTAAAAACATTCTTTTTTATAAACAGCGCCATCTGTTGCACATAGAAGTATCACACACTATATTAAATATATTATCATTCGATATCAATGTTTCCGATTACATTGATAAATTGAATTGTCATAGATTTTGATTTATTTTCATTTTGATTTAATTATTTGTGTGACATTGCATTGGAATTGAGCTGTGTTGTTTACCATTCTGTTCCTTTCTTGGGTATAGTTTATTTTTTTATTTTTTCATTCTTTTTATTTCGTTCTTTTAACTATTTCTTTATATTTCAGTGAAGGTTATCAATTTTCTGAAGGGAACATCAGATCATTTGGGAATGTATCGAAAGAGGGAGTGAGGAATGGTAGAGGATGAGGGAACGGGATTGGGTGATGGTGGGGATGACGAGGGGAGGGAGAAATGGTGGAGAAGGACCAGGGGGATGGGGCAGTTGGGGATGGTGAGGAGGAGGGGATAGGGGAGTGGAGTATGGTGGAGTAGGACAAGGCGACAGGGAAGAGAGGGATGGTGGAGAGGACGGGGGGGGGGGGGGGAGGAAGGGGGATGGAAGTGAGGACTAGGGGACGGGCGAATGGGGTATGGTGGGGGAGGACGAGGGGACGGGTGAGTGGGACATGGTGGGGGAGGACGAGGGGACAGTGGTGTGGGGAATTGTTAGGAGGACGAGGGGACGGTGGAGTTGGGAATGGTGGGATGGACGAAGGGGTGGGTGAATGGGGAATGGTTGGGAGAACAAGGAGACGGGGGAGGAGAGAATGGTGGGGAGGACTGAGTGACAGGGACATGTTGCTGTACTGAGCCACAGCAACGCGTGGCCGGGTACAGCTAGTCTATATAAATCACAATGGAAATGTTCGTTTGTGCACACCCGCTAATCTCCGAAAATTCTTCACCGGTTCCTTTGAAATTTTCACACAACATTCCATTCGCACCCGAGCAGGTTTTTATATACATACTATATAGATGCCACGTCTGTGACGGTAAAAAAACGTTTTTTCTGAAAAACTAGGTCAACGTACTTCAGCTATGAAGTATGTTGTGACTCGTCGCCTGCAGTGGGGTTCCGTTCATTGGGTATAAACAGTGGGGTTCCGTTCACCGGGAATAAGCAAACGGGTACCGTTCACCGGGAATAAATAGTGGGATACCGTTCACCGGGAATAAGCAAACGGGTACCGTTCACCGGGAATAAATAGTGGGATACCGTTCACCGGGAATAAGCAAACGGGTACCGTTCACCGGGAATAAATAGTGGGATACCGTTCACCGGGAATAAGCAAACGGGTACCGTTCACCGGGAATATGCAAACGGGTACCGTTCACCGGGAATAAATAGTGGGGTACCGTTCACCGAGTATAAACAAAGGGGTACCGTTCACCGGGAATAAACAGTGGGGTACCGTTCAGCGAATATAAACAATGGGGTACCGTTCACAGGGTATAAACAGTGGGGCACCATTACACCGAGTATAAACAATGGGGTACCGTTCACAGGGTATAAACAGTGGGGCACCATTACACCGAGTATAAACATTGGGGTACCGTTCACTGGGAATAAACAATGGGGTACCTTCCACCGGGTATAAACAATGGGGTACCGTTCACCAGGTATAAACAAAGGGGTACATTTTGCCGGGTATAAAACATGGGGTACCGTTCACTGGGTATAAACAAAGGGGTACCGTCCACCGGGTATAAACAAAGGGGTACCGTTCACCGGGTATAAACAAAGGGGTACTGTTCACCACGAATAAACACTGGCGTACCGTTCATCGGGTATAATCAATGGGGTACAGTTCAGCGGGAATAAACAATAGGGTACCGTTGACCGGGTAAAAACATTGATCTACCTTTCACCGAATATAGGCAAAAGGGCACCGTTCATCGAGTATAAAAAAATTCACTGAGTATAAACAATAGGGTATCGTTCACTAGGAATAAACAATGGAATTCCGTTCACCGGGTACAAGCAGAGGGTATCGTTCACCGGGTATAAACAGGGGGTACCGTTCACCACGTATAAACTTTGGGGTACCTTTAGCCGGGAATAAATAATTGGGTACAGTTCACACGGTATAAATAAAGGGGTACCGTTCACCGAGTATTATAATCATTGGAGTTCCGTTAACCGGGTATAAACGAATGGGTATCGTTCCCCGGGTTTTAACAATAGAGTACGGTTCACTAGGTATAAACAATGGGAAAACATTCACTGGGTATAAACACTGGGGTACCTTCCACCGGATAAAAACAGATGGGTACCGTTCATTGGGAATAAACAAAGGTTTACCATTCACCGAGTATAAACAATTGGGTACCGTTCACTTGGAATAAACATTGGGGTACCGTTCACCGGGAATAAACAATTGGGTACCATTCACCGGGTATTACAAAAATTGGAATACCGTTTACCTGGTATAAACAAAGAGGTACCATTCACCGGGTATAAAGAATGGGGTACTGTTCACCGAGTATACACAATCGGGTACCGTTCACCGTCCATAAACTAAGAGGTACCGTTCTCCGGGTGAAAAGAATTGGTGGTACCGTTTACCGAGTATACACAATCGGGTACCGTTCACCGGGTATAAACAATGGGGGGTACCGTTTACCGGGTATAAACAGTGGGGGAGTGGTACCGTTAACCGGGTATGAACAATAGGGTACTGTTAACTGGGTATAAACAATAGGGTACCGTTCACTGAGTATGAAGAATGGGGTACCGTTCACTTGGTATGATCAATTGGGTACCATTCACTTGGTATAAACAATGGGGGTACCGTTCACAGGGCATAAACAATAGGGTACCGACTTGAGGATTATAATAATTGCTAAAAGCTCATACATAGCGACTTGAACACATGATGAAAACAATTAGCATTTTATCAGTCACTGAAAATTTAAAATCTAATTATTTATGCAGACAGGCTCCATCCAATGAGAATTAGTCACTAACTTTCAACATAAAATTTAATGGCATGGTTCAATACATTAGTGCAATCACAGCACCAACATCAGCGACATAAGCCCAACGCTGACACTAAAGTTGTTCACGGTAACTGGAGACCATCGGAGCCCCTGGGGTGTGATTCTGGCGCATATGTTAACCAAAAACTCTTAAACTCTTAAACAAAAAGATACCTTGTAATCGTATACACAGCCTGTTAGGATGTGTATACGATACTGTGTATACGAAACAATCGACTTGAGAATGGTCCAGGACGGACCGAAACGTCGTCGTCCCTTCAACTTCTAGTGTGTGGTCTGGTCAACATACTTCAGCCACGTTATTGAGACTCATCGCCTGCAGCCTGTTAGGCTATTACTAAAGTGTGTAGCATTGAAATAGAACCCGCTGTACGTGAAGCATAATATAAATCTTTAATCAAAGATGTTTACAACAGTGCTTGAGTTCAGAGAGCACAGGTATGAGGAGAAGATATAAGAATGCAGAGACACACACCATTTGAGAGAAAAGGGAACAAAACAGCAGAGGGGATATGATCATAACATACAAGTCTCCGAGAGTAACAGATGTGTGGGTTCAAGGACCACGTATTTATGCCGAGAAGAAGTAGGAGTGGACTTCGGTGCCAAGTAAGAGAAACATTTGGTAGTAGAGATACAAGGAAATTTTCGTAACCTGTGTAGTTCAGAAAATGTTTTTATTATATAATATCTATCTATATATATATATATATATATATATATATATATATATATATATATATATATATATATATATGCACCTGAAAACTCACACCCCAGAAGTGACTCGTACCCATACTGCCAGAAGCCATTCATCTGATGTACAGGATCCCTTAACCACTCGACCAACACGACCGAACAAAAGAGGATGGTAGCCGAGGATAATTCTCCATCCCCCGGCCGGCACTCTTTTCTTAATCTTGGTATTTTATCAAATCACCTCATTCTTTGGGGCACACGTGAGGAACACAAATGCGAACAAGCCAGAACGGTCTCCAGGCATATATGGAAACTGAAAACTCACACCCCAGAAGTGACAGCTCAGAATGGAAGCAAGTCGACGAAGAACTCTGTAGGGTAAGGCAGGTCCTAGTCAATAACGGCTTCTCCAATGGTTTCATCGAAGACATCATAAGAAGGAAAGTGAAAAGCCATGCAACCTCTGAAGAGACAACTAACACAACACCTATACCCCCTATTAGACTATTTTACAGGAACTTCTTTTCCACAGCTCATAAAACGGAGAAAAGGGTCCTGAAAGATATTGTTAATAGAAACGTTATCCCTACAGACAAAAATCAGAGGATACAACTGACGATTTACTATAAAACCAGAAAAACGGCCAGCCTACTCATGAGAAACTCTCCAGACACAAAACAGAACGCTTTAAAAGAGACTAACGTCGTCTATGCCTTCAAATGCCCACTTGGGGACTGTAAGCTCCAAAAAACCCAGTATATAGGCAAGACAACAACATCTCTTTCTAGGCGTCTAACGATGCATAAGCAACAGGGCTCCATTAATGAACATATAATCTCTTCCCATAACCAAACCATCGCCAGAGAAATCCTAGTAAACAACACAGAAATCATCGATAGATACAGCGATAGCAGGCGGCTTGACGTTTGCGAGGCACTACACATCAAGAAGTCAACACCAGCAATCAACAGCCAATTATTGCACAACTATATTCTACCCACCTCAAGACTCCGCTCCAATATAGAAGCATCAAGAAATATGGACCAATAGGCTTTCTACAAACACTTCTATTCAATACCCATTGTTTCTGTTCTGTCTTGTGTTGATACTTTTAATACCCTATTAATATCCCCTCTTGTTCTGTCTTGTGTTAATGCCACATGACCCCTCCCACCTCACTCAAATGTAGATATAAAATCAGAGATACGTAAGTTCTAATCAGTTGTGTATTTGTGAAGTCTTTGAAAATGTAATAAGTTTTACGAAACGCGCCCGTGTCGCGTCAGACTAGAAATAAAAATGAATTTTGGAGAAGTGATTTTTGATTTACCTCCAACAGTGAAGCGTAATGTACGAAAGATTGAGAAAATTCGTGTTAGAATTATTAATCTTACTTTTTCGGTCATATTTAATAATATATGTCTACAGGAAAGACTGCTACCAAAATATACTAATATATATATATATATATATATATATATATATATATATATATATATATATATATATATATATATATGTTCCAACCAGGGCATCGTAGAGAGAATAGAGGGTCTTCTGCCAAATATCCATAAAACTAAACCTGAAGACAGCACACTCCTAGGAGCTCCCCTGAAGTTGAAAGCCATCGATGAGGTCCTTGATAAGAAAATCGCCGACCTTAAGAGGATGGATGGGACGATTGAGGATATTGATGCTCATGATGCACTCTACCTCATCACCAGATGTCTGTCCCTCCCCAGGTTAACCTTCTTTCTGAGGTGTTCACCATCTTACAGTAGCCAAAAACTAAGTGAGTATGACCGGTTACTGAAATCAATGCTAGAAAAAGCCCTTAACCTCTCTCTCGATGACCTACAGTGGAAACAAGCCTCTCTTCCTGTAAGACTTGGGGGCCTCGGAGTTCGAACAGCAACGCAAATCGCTGTTCTAGCCTTCCTGTCCTCCTTATCAGCATCCGACGACCTTGTGAAGGAAATTCTACCTGCCCACTTACATCAGCTGGCAGGTGTACATGATCCCAATTTTACACGCTGTGCCACAGAGTGGGCCGCTCGTGCAGACCAATCACCTCAACCACCATGCCCAAAAGCCCACAAGCAATCCAGCTGGGATGGCCCCATTGTAGACCAAGTTTCTGCAGAGTGCCTGGGTGCTGCAACAACATAACACGACATTGCTCGCCTCACAGCAGTAGCAGCACCACATGCAGGGGATTTCCTGTTAGCAACCCCAATGTCGGCAACTGGCACGCGTCTCACACCACACGCCTTCCGAATTGCTGTGGCCCTCCGCCTTGCTGCCCCAATCAACACCAGATATAGGTGTATTTGCGGCGAGGTGGTGGCTGACAGGTATGGCCACCATGGCCTACTCTGCCAAAGCACAGGGGGATGGCACTCGAGGCACAGTGAAGTTAACGACATCATCAAGAGGAGCCTCACCACAACTGGATGCCCAGCTGAAAGAGAGCCCCGTTACCTAACGCCCCGTAACTCTGATGCTCTTATTGGTCGCCCGGATGGTATCACAGTGAACCCCTAGAAGAATGGCAAGCAGTTGGTATGGGATTACACGTGCGTATCAACCCTGGCTAACACCTACATTAACCTCAGTGTTGCACAACCAGGTGGCGCTGCCACCCACAGGGAAGCGGCCAAATCCCGTAAGTATAGAGAACTGGATCACCACTACAATTTTGTCCCCATTGCTTCTGAGACACTCGGCGCCTGAAGTAAAAGTGCTACCAGTTTTTTGAAGGAACTGGGTTCTAGGCTCATTGAAACAACAAGGGACCCAAGAGCTGCAAGCTTTCTTTTCCAGCGCCTCAGTGTGGCGATACAGAGGGGAAATGCCCACTGCATCCAGGGTTCCTGCCCGCCATCTGAGGAGCTGGAGGAACTCGACAACCTATGATAACCATCTTTGTAACCCATATGTAACTCCTTTTTTGTAACAAAGTTCAAATAAAGTAAATATATATGTGTACATACAAAAGAATGGGGGTGGTAGGAGAAGATAATATTAGTGTTCAGTGAGAAACCACAAGGTCTCCTCTGAATACTTTTTATTTTCTTCTCCGAGGCTTTGGGTCCCCACATTGGCACCAGAGGTGGTACCCTCACAACCACCACTGGGTACCACCTCTGGTGCAAGTGTAGGGACCCATAGCCTCGGAGAAGAAAATATAGAGTACTCAGAGAAGACCTTGTGGATCCTCACTGAACACCTTGATATTTTCTTCTCCTACCACCCCTATTCTTTTGGTATGTGTGTATATTTATCTAACTTTATTTGTAAATGTCATTACACAAAAAAAGTTACAATATTGATTACATGCAGGGTACAAGGCTGCTTGTCACAAGTTGAACAGCTCCTCCAGCTCCTCAGATGGCGGGCAGGAACCATGAATGCAGTGAGCATTTCCTCTCTGGATTGCCACACTAAGGCGCTGAAAAAGAAAACTGGCAGCTCTAGGGTCTCTAGTGGTTTCGATTAGCTTAGACCCCAACTCCTTCAAAAAGCTAGCAGCACTTTTACCCCAGGCACCAAGTGTCTCTGAGGCAATGGGGACAAAATTGTAGTGGTGCTCAAGGTCTCTGTATTTACGTGACTTGGCCGCTTCCCGGTGATTGGCAGCTCCTCCTGCTTGTGGTGTAGCACTGAAGTCAACATAAGTATTGGCTAAAGCTGAAACGCAAGTGTAGTCCCACACCAACTGTCTACCATTCTTCCAGGGGTTCACCGTGATTCCGTCTGGGCGATCGACAGGCTCATCAGAGTTGCGGGACATTAGGTAACGGGGCTCTCTCTCTGCTGGACAACCGGCTGTGGTAAGGCTTCTCTTAATAAAGTCATTGACCTCCCCGTGTCTTGCATGCCATCCTCCTGTCCTTTGGCAGAGAAGGCCAATCCGTCCGTATCTGTCGGCCTCTGCCTCGCCGCAAATACACCTGTATTTGGTGTGGATTGGGGCAGCGAGGCGGAGAGCCACGGCAATTCAGAGGGCCTGCGGTGTGAGACGGGTGCCGGTTGCTGACATTGGGGTAGCTAATAGGAAATCACCTGCATGGGGAGCTGCTACAGCTCTAAGTCGGGCAGTGTCATGTGGTGTTCTTGCAGCTTCTAGCAAAGTCGCAGCTTCTTGGTCTGCAATGGAGCGATCCCAGCTGGATTGCTTATGGGCTTCAGAAGGCGGTGGTTGGGGTGCTGGTCCTGCGAGAGAGACCCATTTGGTTGTGCAGTCTGTGAAACTGGGATCATGTACCCCTGCCTGTTGAACTAGGTGCTCAGGTAGGATGTCTTTCACCAAGTTGTCAGACCCCACTGAAGAGGACAGGAACGCTGGTACAGCAATTTGGGTTGCTGTGCGCACGCCAAAGCCCCCGAGTCTGACAGGAAGGGAGGCCTGTTTCCACTGTAAGTCGCTGAGCTAAAGATTGAGGGCTTTTTCTAGTGTTGATTTCAGCAAGCTGTCGTACTCTTCTAATTTAATATTGTTGAAAGATGGCGATCATCTAAGAAAGTAGGTCAGCCTGGGGAGGGACAAGCATCTGGTGATGAGGTAAAGTGCATCGTGAGCATCGATGTCTTCAATCCTCTCGTTCATCCTCTTCAGGTCAGTGATCTTCTTACCAAGGACCCCCGTCGATGGCATTCCTTCCAAGAGGAGCACCTAGAAGTGTGCTGTCCTCAGGGTTGGTTGTATGAATGTCAGGCAAAACAACCTTTATTTGCTCTATTATGTGCTGGTTGGTGGAGGTTATTTCGCACTTGGAAGGGTTCAGGGTGAGGCCTAGGCTTGCTCCTTGCTCATGAATTATTCTTATGTCGTCCAAGAGTGAGGCTGGGGAGCCGGCTAGAGTACCATCATCCAAAAACCAAATGTTGAGCTCACTGGACAGGTTATCGGTGACTTCCTTGATAACTAGGCAGAACAGAAAAGGAGCAAGGGGGTCACCATGTTGGACACCTTCTTGTGATTCAATTTCATGTTCCCCAAAAAGCAGAGTTAGATTCTTGCTGTAGCATGAGTTTACAAACCGGTAGATGGAAGGAAAAAGGCGATGAACCGCACTGAGTACTGCATCCCTTCTAACCAGATTGAAAGCATTTTTGAAGTCCAGCTTTATCAGGGCTTTTTCATTCGTAATGTTGGCAATGTAGGCTCTAGCTGCATGAGCCGCTGCCTCACACCCTTGGGGAATGCCAAACCCAAGCTGTTTTGGCTTCAGCATGTCGGCTGCTGCCTGACTAACTGCTCTAGCAGCAGCCTTAGCGACGAGACGCCGGAGTGAATTGCCCACAGCTATCGGTCTGATTCCTCCATCTTTTTTCCTCAGGGCACAGAGGGTAGCGCCAAAAAAGAGAGGCCGTATGGTCTCTAGTATGTTGCCAGCTAGACATGTGTTGGCGAATCTAGTTAGTTCCACCAGGAGGCCCTGTGCAATGTCTCCCAGTGCAGGGTTGAGCATTTGTTTGATGTGGTTGGGTCGTAGTCCTGTGAACCCACCTGCTGATCCTGGTGGGAAGGATAAAGCTGCTTTATGCACCATGGATTCGAGCACACACAGGGGTTCTGCTCTGGTGACACCGACTAGGGGAACACTGTCGTCACGAGGAGCTCTGGGTGGGTGTTTTTCCCTCAGGGCTTGTGCTGTATGGGCATCCCTGGAGGCAACTGTGTCTTCACTGGTGATGACTCTGATCGCCCCAATTGTGTTGCCTTCTTCTATTTTCTTGCTGACTGTTGCTCTGATTTTGGATGCCTCGGTTCTGCTGTTGATACCTTTCCTGCCGTGGTTGTTTTTGGCATGGGTGGGGAGGGGTGCCTGGTTGTCCTCTCTAGGAAAACTATTTATAGCCATAATGACCGACGAAGCTAGTGATTTGTCTCTCCTTGCAGGGACAGCTAGGTATATGTTTCCAAACAGGAGAAGGTTGCGCCATGCTTGGATGGTTCCAGGGGAGTCATTGACCTTCTTCAAGAGGCTGGATAGTTTGGCTGCTGCCTGGGGCCGGGCAGCTTTGGGGATGTGCTGCAAGGTTCCAACCGATGTTGCTTTGATGGCTTCTAGTAGATTCTCAGTCGAAATGAAGCTGTTGAAGGTGTTTTCCCTGACTGCTGGAGTGGGGCCTTGATTGATACCCTCTTTGGGAGGGTGCCACATACCCGGACAATCGGTTCCGTTGTGAGCATGCTTGCGCACATCTCCGTTACGCTTGAGTCTCCACACCTTGTCACACACTTGGCATGTGCCATACCTGTCGTCGATTGATGGCTCCTCTTGGCTGAGAGAAGCCTGGCTGTCAGTCGTGACCTGCGACATCGACGGGCGCTGGGCGGGCGCTGGGCGGGCGCTGGGTGGGCGCTGGGCGGGCGCTGGGCGGGCGTTGGGTGGGCGCTGGGTGGGTGCGGGGTGGGCGCTGGGCGGGCGCTGAGCGGGCGCCGGGCGGGCGCTGGGCGGGCGCTGGGTGGGAGCTGGGCGAGCGCTGGGCGGGCGCTGGGCGAAGGCTGGGCGGGCGCTGGGCGAAGGCTGGGCGGGCGCTGGGCGGAAGTAGCGTGAGGGGGTGGACACTGGGAGGTAGCGGTCACGGTTGGAGGTGGGGCAGGGGGGAGAGGGTGACTCTTGGGTTGGGTGACGGTACACACTGGCGGGTATGGGGAGGGGGGGGGGGTCAGAGGGGTGACACTAAAACGTTTGTATAATTTCGTGATATATCACTGCACAATATAATCTTATTCACTGTGGACTCGATGCACTTAAAACACGATATCTGGTTCCCGAGAGCTGAGGTATCTATTTTTCAGGGATATTTTCATAAACACTTACCCACTGGTCACCCCCCTTGACTGACAGCACAACAACACCCCATCCCCTCACCCCCCATCCCCACCACCATAACCGAGGGAGCCCCTCAGGGCGCCCTTGTTGGCCCTCACTGCAGTTCAAACGATTCCACACTGCCAATCCACTTGTTTGATTGTTTTTAGTTGCGATAGTTCACCCTGGACACTTCCCGCCACTCTCACACCTTCCCAGGATGTTCACACTGCACACTGTTGAGTCTGGGCCCCGTGGGGTCAGGATGTCACAAGATAATGGCACATGGCCGGCAGCGCCTCCTCTCAGCGTCCGTTCCCTGTGGCGAACGGACGCCACAGGGAACTTATATATATATATATATATATATATATATATATATATATATATATATATATATATATATATATATATATATATATATATATATAAATATATAAATATATATATATATATATATATATATATATATATATATATATATATATATATATATATATATATATATATATATTATTAAATATGACCGAAAAAGTAAGATTAATAATTCTAACGCGAATTTTCTCAATTTTTCGTACATTTCTTTTCACTGTTGGAGGTAAATCAAAAATCAATTCTCCAAAATTCATTTTTATTTCTAGTCTGACGCGACACGAGCGCGTTTCGTAAAACTTATTACATTTTCAAAGACTTTAGTTTACAAATACACAACTGAATAGAACTTACGCATCTCCGATTTTATATCTACATTTGAGAGAGGTGGATGGGGTGAGGTGGCATTAATAGGGTATTAATTTCATCAACACAAGACAGAACAAGAGGTGGCATTAATAGGGTATTAATTTCATCAACACAAGACAGAACACGAAACAATGGGTATTGAATAGAAGTGATTGTAGAAAGCCTATTGGTCCATATTTCTTGATGCTTCTATTTGAGCGGAGTCTTGAGGTGGGTAGAATATAGTTGTGCATTAATTGGCTGTTGATTGCTGGTGTTGACTTCTTGATGTGTAGTGCCTCGCAAACGTCAAGCCGCCTGCTATCGCTGTATCTATCGATGATTTCTGTGTTGTTTACTAGGATTTCTCTGGCGATAGTTTGGTTGTGGGAAGAGATTATATGTTCCTTAATGGAGCCCTGTTACTTATGCATCGTTAAACGCCTAGAAAGAGATGTTGTTGTCTTGCCTATATACTGGGTTTTTTGGAGCTTACAGTCCCCAAGAGGGCATTTGAAGGCATAGACGACGTTAGTCTCTTTTAAAGCGTTCTGTTTTGTGTCTGGAGAGTTTCTCATGAGTAGGCTGGCCGTTTTTCTGGTTTTATAGTAAATCGTCAGTTGTATCCTCTGATTTTTGTCTGTAGGGATAACGTTTCTATTAACAATATCTTTCAGGACCCTTTCCTCCGTTTTATGAGCTGTGGAAAAGAAGTTCCTGTAAAATAGTCTAATAGGGGGTATAGGTGTTGTGTTAGTTGTCTCTTCAGAGGTTGCATGGCGTTTCACTTTCCTTCTTATGATGTCTTCGACAAAACCATTGGAGAAGCCGTTGTTGACTAGGACCTGCCTTACCCTACAGAGTTCTTCGTCGACTTGCTTCCATTCTGAGCTGTGGCTGAGAGCACGGTCGACATAAGCGTTAACAACACTCCTCTTGTACCTGTCTGGGCAGTCGCTGTTGGCATTTAGGCACATTCCTATGCTCGTTTCCTTAGTGTAGACTACAGTGTAGAAACCTCCGCTCTTTTCCATGACTGTTACATCTAGAAAGGGCAGCTTCCCATCCTTTTCCATCTCGTAAGTGAAACGCAGCACGGAACTCTGCTCAAATGCCTCCTTCAGCTCCTGCAGATGTCTGACATCAGGTACCTGTGTAAAAATGTCGTCAACATACCTGCAGTATATGGCCGGTTTCAAGTTCATGTCGACTAAGACTTTTTGCTCGATGGTACCCATGTAGAAGTTTGCAAACAGGACACCTAGGGGAGAACCCATGGCGACCCCATCTACTTGCTTATACATGTGCCCATCCGGGCTCAAGAAGGGTGCCTCTTTAGTACAAGCTTGGAGTAGTTTCCTCAGAATATTTTCTGGTATGTCAAGAGGAGTACAGGCTGGATGACGATACACTCTGTCGGCTATCATCCCTATTGTCTCGTCCACAGGTACGTTGGTAAACAGCGATTCTACGTCCAACGAGGCTCTTATCCCTGTGGCCCGTGTGCCCCGCAGTAAGTCAACAAATTCCTTTGGAGACTTCAGGCTGAAGGCGCAAGGAACATAAGGAGTCAGCAGGCCGTTGAGTCGCTTCACCAGTCTGTACATGGGTGTGGGTATCTGGCTAATGATTGGCCGAAGTGGGTTTCCAGGCTTGTGTGTCTTGACATTTCCATACGCATTTCCAGGTTTATATTCCCCAATGATCTTTGGCAGGTAGAGTCCGGATTTCTTGGCCTTTACAGTTTCGATCAGTTTGTTGACCTTTGCTTTTAATTCGGCTGTAGTGTCCTTCGTTACCCTTTGGAACTTTGTTTGGTCAGAGAGTATGATGTACATTTTCGCCAGATATTCGTCTTTTTTTAAAATAACATATATTGGCGACTTGTCACCTCTCCTGACAACTATCTCCTTGTTCTCACGAAGGCTTTTAGCTGCGGCTCTGAGCTCGGGGGACAGTATGGTGCTTCTGTAATTGCCTCGATTCTTTCCTCCTTCTGCAATAAGTTCTGCTTGTAAGGTATCTTTGGTAGTGACCTTCTTTTGTGTCTCGAGGTCGAATATGTCGTCCAACAGAATTTCCAACTCTACTTTCCGGGCCATCTCACTCGGTCTGGACATAACATGACAGTTATGTCCAGACACAACACCTATACCCCCTATCAAACTATTTTACAGGAACTTCTTTTCCACAGCTCATAAAACGGAGGAAAGGGTCCTGAAAGATATTGTTAATAGAAACGTTATCCCTACAGACAAAAATCAGAGGATACAACTGACGATTTACTATAAAACCAGAAAAACGGCCAGCCTACTCATGAGAAACTCTCCAGACACAAAACAGAACGCTTTAAAAGAGACTAACGTCGTCTATACCTTCAAATGCCCTCTTGGGGACTGTAAGCTCCAAAAAACCCAGTATATAGGCAAGACAACAACATCTCTTTCTAGGCGTTTAACAATGCATAAGCAACAGGGCTCCATTAAGGAACATATAATCTCTTCCCACAACCAAACCATCGCCAGAGAAATCCTAGTAAACAACACAGAAATCATCGATAGATACAGCGATAGCAGGCGGCTTGACGTTTGCGAGGCACTACACATCAAGAAGTCAACACCAGCAATCAACAGCCAATTAATGCACAACTATATTCTACCCACCTCAAGACTCCGCTCCAATATAGAAGCATCAAGAAATATGGACCAATAGGCTTTCTACAATCACTTCTATTCAATACCCATTGTTTCGTGTTCTGTCTTGTGTTGATGAAATTAATACCCTATTAATGCCACCTCTTGTTCTGTCTTGTGTTGATGAAATTAATACCCTATTAATGCCACCTCACCCCATCCACCTCTCTCAAATGTAGATATAAAATCGGAGATGCGTAAGTTCTATTCAGTTGTGTATTTGTAAACTAAAGTCTTTGAAAATGTAATAAGTTTTACGAAACGCGCTCGTGTCGCGTCAGACTAGAAATAAAAATGAATTTTGGACAATTGATTTTTTATTTACCTCCAACAGTGAAAAGAAATGTACGAAAGATTGAGAAACTTCGTGTTAGAATTATTAATCTTACTTTTTCGGTCATATTTAATAATATATGTCTACAGGAAAGACTGCTACCAAAGTATACTAATATATATATATATATATATATATGTCGTACCTAGTAGCCAGAACTCACTTCTCAGCCTACTATTCAAGGCCCGATTTGCCTAATAAGCCAAGTTTTCCTGAATTAATATATTTACTATAATTTTTTTCTTATGAAATGATAAAGCAACCCTTTTCTCTATGTATGAGGTCAATTTTTTTTTATTGGAGTTAAAATTAACGTAGATATATGACCGAACCTAACCAACCCTACCTAACCTAACCTAACCTATATTTATAGGTAAGGTTAGGTTAGGTAGCCAAAAAAAGCTAGGTTAGGTTAGGTTAGGTAGGTTAGGTAGATGAAAAAACATTAATTCATGAAAACTTGGCTTATTAGGCAAATCAGGCCTTGAATAGTAGGCTGAGAAGTGCGTTCTGGCTATTAGGTACGACATATATATATATATATATATATATATATATATATATATATATATATATATATATATATATATATAGTTCGACACATATATATATATATATATATATATATATATATATATATATATATATATATATATATATATATATATATATATATATATATATGTCGTACCTAGTTGCCAGAACGTCGTAATCGGCCTACTATGCAAGGCCCGATTTGCCTAATAAGCCAAGTTTTCCTGAACTAATATATTTTCTCTATTTTTTTCCTTATGAAATGATAAAGCTACCCATTTCATTATGTATGAGGTCAATTTTTTTTACTGGAGTTAAAATTAACGTAGATATATGACTGAACCTAACCAACCCTACCTAACCTAACCTAACCTATCTTTATAGGTTAGGTTAGGTTAGGTAGCCGAAAAAGTTAGGTTAGGTTAGGTTAGGTAGGTTAGGTAGTCGAAAAACAATTAATTCATGAAATTTTGGCTTATTAGGCAAATCGGGCCTTGCATATTAGGCTGAGAAGCGCGTTCTGGCTACTAGGTACGACATATATATATATATATATATATATATATATATATATATATATATATATATATATATATATATATATATATATATATATATATATATATATGTGTCGAACTAGTAGCCAGAACGCACTTCTCAGCCTACTATGCAAGGCCCGATTTGCTTAATAAGCCAAGTTTTCATGAATTAATTGATTTTCTATAATTTTTTTCTTGTGAAATGATAAAGCTAATCATTTCATTATGTATGAGGTCAATTTTTTTTATTGGAGTTAAAATTAACGTAGATATATGACCGAACTTAACCAACCCTACCTAACCTAATCTATCTCTATAGGTTAGGTTAGGTAGCCGGAAAAGTTAGGTTAGGTTAGGTAGTCAAAAAAACATTAATTTTTGAAAACTTTGTTTATTAGGAAAATCGGGCCTTGAATAGTAGGCTGAGAAGTGCGTTCTGGCTACTAGGTACGACATATATATTATATATATATTATACATATTTTATATATATATATATATATATATAAATATATATATATATATATATATATATATATATATATATATATATATATATATATATATATATATATATATATATATATATATATATGTATATGTCGTACCTAATAGCCAAAACGCACTTCTCAGCTTACTATGCAAGGCCCGATTTGCCTAATAAGCCAAGTTTTCCTGAATTAATATATTTTCTCTAATTTTTTTCTTATGAAATGATAAAGCTACCCATTTCATTATATACGAGCTCAATTTTTTTTTATTGGAGTTAAAATTAACATAGATATATGACCAAACCTAACCAACCCTCCCTAACCTATCCTAACCTATCTGTATAGGTTAGGTTAGGTTAGGTAGCAGAAAAAGTTAGGTTAGGTTAGGTTAGGTAGGTTAGGTAGTCGAAAAAAAACTAATTCATGAAAACTTGGCTTATTAGGCAAATCCGGCCATGCATAGTAGGCTGAGAAGTGCGTTCTGGCTACTAGGTACGACATATATATATATATATATATATATATATATATATATATATATATATATATATATATATATATATATATATATATATATATATATATATATATATATATATATATATATATATATATATATATAAATGGCATTTTTCGGGTTTTATTAACCCGAGAAATGTAATTAAAATGTAATTTAAAAGTATAATTTTGTTTACAAATCAGACAAAATATAATATATAATTAAAAACTTATGCTATCGATATTTTTAATCATTGGCATAATACCCAAAAAATTATATGAAACAGTTTTCATTTAACCAATCGATAAGTGTATTTTTAAATAAACGAGGCAATGAATTCCATGTAAATGGGGAGTTAACAACTTAAAATATCAAACGTTTGGCCATTAGGAGCGCAATATTCACAAATCAGGAATGACGCAGCTGCCATGGCCAGGCTGGGAACACACTGATAACACACCAAGAGCTTATATCTGTGTGTATTAGTGTTTAAAACACATGAAGGCTCCATGTTTTAGGGAAGAGAGAGAGAGAGAGAGAGAGAGAGAGAGAGAGAGAGAGAGAGAGAGAGAGAGAGAGAGAGAGAGAGAGAGAGAGAGAGAGAGAGAGAGAGAGTGTGTGTGAGAGAGAGAAAGAGTGAGAAAAAGATTGAGAGAGAGAGAGAAAGAGTGAGAAAAAGATTGAGAGACAGAGAGAAAGAGTGAGAGAGAGAGAGAGAGAGAGAGAGAGAGAGAGAGAGAGAGAGAGAGAGAGAGAGAGAGAGAGAGAGAGAGAGAGAGAGAGAGAGAGAGAGAGAGAGAGAGAGAGAGAGAGAGAGAGAGAGAGAGAGAGAGAGAGAGAGAGAGAGAGAGAGAGAGAGACAGAGACAGAGAGAGAGAGAGAGAGAGAGAGAGAGAGAGACAGACAGACAGACAGACAGAGTGAGAGAGAAAGAGTGAGAGAGAGAGAGAGAGAGAGAGAGAGAGAGAGAGAGAGAGAGAGAGAGAGAGAGAGAGAGAGAGAGAGAGAGAGAGAGAGAGAGAGAGAGAGAGAGAGAGAGAGAGAGAGAGAGAGAGAGAGTGAGAGAGACAGAGAGAGTGAGAGAGACAGAGAGATTGAGAGAGACAGAGAGAGTGAGAGAGACAGAGAGAGTGAGAGAGACAGAGAGACAGAGAGAGACAGAGAGAGTGAGAGTGTGAGTGAGAGAGAGACAGATAGAGAGAGAGAGATATAGTGAGAGAGAGACAGATAGAGTGAGACATAATGGTGTCTAGTTAAATAGCGATACATAACTTCAATAAATATAGATACATAACTTCAATAAATACAATGCATATCCGTCTTGCTTCTAAATTACCAACGGAAAGATAACATATCGAAGGTTTCCTAATATATTTTTAAATACAAGAAACCTGCAGCAACAACTTCAACTTCTGGTCCGACTGAGCGTCGACGACCGTCTTTATAAAACGTAATTTAAGAACTCTCTTTCCCCCGGCCGTCAGTATCGGTGTAGTTTGCTGACAACATGGACCGGCGGAGCAAGAGAGAGCCATACCGCTGTAGTGAACGCAGTTTGCGAGGAAACTTGTGAGGGGAAATGATAGAATTCCTGGTGAGTTTACGGCGAGTTTCTCCCAAAGTTCCTCGGCGACTCTCTCGCCTCAACGGCTGATGGACAACAACTTTCTCAAAGTTTTATGTTATTGATCAAATTCCATTATAAAGTATTGCGTGTGCAACAATATATTTCTAAGATAACAGCGTTTGTGTTTTGAAGATGCTGCAAAGTTATCATGAAAAAATCGGTAAGTTGTTGATATTTTTAGTGTCTTGGCAGGAGGACATATTTCCTGAGTGGTAAAGAAACTTCTTCCTCGATAATGTTTGATTAGAAACTTAAAGTTAGGTCTTAGTGTTGCAGTTTTCCTTCAGGTGTTTCGTGACTGTCGTTCAAGTTCATCCTGAGCTACACATGCTCTGAACTTATTATATACTTGGTTGTTCTTTGAAGTTAATCTTGAATAGTGTTCTTATCATAATTACTTAAGCAATTCAAGCTGTAAGGGCAATTGTAACTTAATTAAATATTTTGCAAAATTTAATATATTATTCTACAGTATCTTCCATTGTGAAAATAACAGTCTGCCTTTCTTGGATGTACTAATAACAAAAACAGGAACCTCTTTAAGCTCCAGCGTATATACACATCCTACCAACATAGGATTATGCCTGAACGGTAAAAGTGAGTGCCCCCAAAGATACAAAGCCAGTGTTCTCAATGCATATATTCGTCGAGCGCTTACACACTGCTCCGAATGGAACAATGTGAGTAGCGAGTTTGAAAGAATAACTCAGGTATTGGTGAACAAGGGATATACCAACACAGAAAAAAACACCGTTATAAGAAGACACCTGGACCGATGGTACAAGCCTTAAACTAGAACAGAAACCACAACACCAATAAAATTATATTACTGATCAACTATGCACATTGAACAAAATAAAGAAGAAAGAATAATATAAAAAAATAATTCGTAAAGGAGTAAAAAAATTATTCCAAACCAAAACCCAAGTGAAAACCTGATCATATTCTATAAAACAAAGAAGACTACCGACCTCCTTATTAAAAAAAAAACGGCCAAAGCCGATGGAGAACCCTCTACAGCAGTCAAGCGTTGTATACATGTACACTTGCCCCCACGAAGGATGTAACCTTCAATCTAAGTACATAGGTATGACGTCGACCAAGCTGACGAGGCGTTTGACCTGTCATCTTCAATCCGGTGCCCCTAGGAATTATGAGACAAGCCCATGACATCACCCTAACTGGACAAATGCTGAATAAAAACACATATAATAGACAAAATTCAAGATGTAAGATGATTACAAATTCTTGAAGCATTTCACATATGAATAGAACAACCTTCCATGACTACCCAAATCACGAAACTATTTACTCAACCCACCATGAGAGTAAGAACAAGACTGGAACATAACGATGGCAAAACAGAAGACACTGCTCAACATAATATGCCTATTAAACTCATTTAATCTTTGTATGTGTTTCGTCCCCTATTATCCCCTATTTATCCTATTTATCCCCCTATTTATAGCCTTGCCTTTTCCTTTATTCTACATGCTTTCTCACCCGACCCCGAACTGGTATAAGCCTACCGTGATCTGTAATTTCTTGTCACTTGTGAATGAACCATGTAAGTTCGAAACGTTATGCAATTGTATAATAAGTGTAATACATTTGATATATATATATATATATATATATATATATATATATATATATATATATATATATATATATATATATATATATATATATATATATATATATATATATATATATATATATATATATATATATATATATGCAACTGACGATCACAAAACACTGATCATTTTATGCGGAAAATCCACAGAGAAATATGAAAGGAGGTGAACGTTTCGGCTTTGTTAAAGCCTTTGTCAACACCAGACTGACTAAGGAGAAGGGAGAAGGGGAGGATATATAGGCCGACACCTGACCAACCCATCCCTAGGGTTGGTCAGGTGTAATTAACCAAAAACAGGTATAGCTTAGCTTAGAATGGTCAAAGAGGATTAAGCGGTCAGAGAATAAGGATGAAAGATTAAAGAAAAGCCTCATGAACACACAATATATGAATATACAATTATAATGAGACATTGTAAGCCTCTCTATCAGAGTTGTTTCTTAAACTGTTGTGCAATATTATAACTTAAAAATGGATCAAGTTTGAACATTCCAGTACTAACATTAAGAAGATTTGGACACTGACTGATTAGAGCAGACTCAATCAAATTCCGTTCCACGAAATCCCCACAATTGGTAATGGTTTTTGCCCCATTCCAGTTAATATTGTGATCGCATAAACTCGTATGTAGATACAATGCATTAGACGTTTGGGCAGTTCTTATACTATAAGCATGTTGTGACAACCGCAATTGTAAGGACTTTCCTGTTTGTCCAAGGTACACAGAATCACAATCATTGCAGGGAATCGAATACACACAACCTGCTGTATCAGGGGAGTTTTTTATTAAATTGGATTTGATCGTACTATTAGTAAACACCAAATTTATATTAAGTTTCTTAAAAATCAGAGACAATTTTTCAAGTCCACTCGCATAAGGTACCACCAATGAGTTAATAATTTTTGGTTTCGCCTTAGGGACGTGATTATAAAACGTACGCTTGGCTTGTACAAACGAGAAATCCAAAAACCTCTTAGGATATTGTAAACTCTTCCCAATTTCATATATTTTAGCAATCTCTTCATCAAAAAACTCAGGGCTGCAAATCCTCAAAGCTCGTAGAAACATTCCTGAAAATACTGCCTGTTTAACTTTACTATGATGATTCGAATAAAAATGAACATACGACCCCACGTTGGTAGGTTTCCTATACACATTAAATTTGAACTTTCTAGTGACTATGAATCATAATGTCCAAAAACGGAAGAGTACCATTTTCCTCAGTTTCACAAGTGAATTTTATTGAAGGTACCAAAGAATTGAGTTCATTAAGAAAAACTATCTGGTCTTTGTTGCACGGCCATAAGCACAAAATATCATCAACATACCTAAACCAAACTACATTAGCCGGGATAATCCTGGATAAGATTTTTGTTTCAAAGAATTCCATATACAAATTGCTTAAAACTGGGGACAGGGGATTGCCCATCGCCATACCAAATGTTTGTTTGAAAAATTTTTCCATTAAAACTAAAATAATTGTCTTTTATGCACAATTTAATAAGTTCCAATACTTTATTGGTCTGCAAGCTCAAATTATATTTAGGCAGTTCCTCACGTAGAAATTCTAACAGATCATCAACAGGAACTTTAGTGAATAAAGAGGTCACATCGAAACTTATAAATTTAAAATCAAAATTTAAATTCAGTGTGGATAGCTTATTAACTAAGTCCACATTGTTTGTCAAGTGTGAGTTGGAAATAGTACCAACTATAGGGGACAAAACTTTGACTAACCACTTAGAGAGTTTATAAGCCGCCGAACCAATTGAACTAATAATCGGCCTTGCCGGATTATATGGCTTATGAGTTTTTATAAGACCATACATGTAAGGAAGAGAGGGGGATCGACTTGTTAGCCTAGATATCAACTCTTTATCGCCTTTACACACAGTTTTAAGAGGTTTTGTTAAAATGTGCAATCACTTTTTCAGTAGGATCTCTGTTAACCAATAGATAAGTATCCCTGTCTTCCAAGAGTAACTCCATTTTTCGGACATAGTCATCTTTATTCATAATAACTACTGCATTTGACTTATCAGCCTTGGAAATATGTAATGAACTATCTTTTTTGAGATTTTTGAACGCATGAACAAATCGACTTGGACAATTAGGAACAGAATTGTTAAGTAAAACGCCATACATCATACCTTTGCACACATTAATATCTTCAACTGAGACATTGCTATACTTTTCAAGATTGCTGAAACCTTTGGCAATATCTACATAATTGACTGTTCCGTTAGATGTGGCAAAGCTCAGGCCATATCCTAATGCAGTAATCGTGTCATTATCAAGCTGTCTATCCGAGAGGTTTATAACAAAATCCCGGTTGGAGTGTTTATTCCAGTCACTTTGTTGAATAAGTTTCTTTAATTTGAAATCAAGTTTAGTACTCACCTTTCTGCAGGTAGACCTCAAAGTAGTATAACAGTAATCCATCATACAACGGTTCCACTCAGGCGGAATGGCTTGGAGAAAAGCGTACTTACAGTTATTCACAACTTTAAAACATTCACGAACTTCAAATTTAAGTAAATCGATGTTTTTCATAAGCACTATGCGGGGTATCTCATCAAACGGCTGATCTGACAATTTAAGAACGCTGTTGGGTAATAATGAACGGGGAAGCACTTGTTCACTAAGGCATTTTCGAAGAAAACGAAGACGAATTTTTAAGGAATGAGATTTCACTAAAGCAGAACGAAGTTTAGTAACAAAAGGTTTAAGGGAAGGTTAGAGAGAGGAGAAGGTGAGCAACTGGCACGTGGTATCCATTGATGCAATTGACGATCACAAAACACTGATCATTTTATGCGGAAAATCCACAGAGAAATATGAAAGGAGGTGAACGTTTGATGAAGAGATTGCTAAAATATATGAAATTGGGAAGGGTTTACAATATCCTAAGAGGTTTTTGGATTTCTCGTTTGTACAAGCCAAGCGTACGTTTTATAATCACGTCCCTAAGGCGAAACCAAAAATTATTAACTCATTGGTGGTACCTTATGCGAGTGGACTTGAAAAATTGTCTCTGATTTTTAAGAAACTTAATATAAATTTGGTGTTTACTAATAGTACGATCAAATCCAATTTAATAAAAAACTCCCCTGATACAGCAGGTTGTGTGTATTCGATTCCCTGCAATGATTGTGATTCTGTGTACCTTGGACAAACAGGAAAGTCCTTACAATTGCGGTTGTCACAACATGCTTATAGTATAAGAACTGCCCAAACGTCTAATGCATTGTATCTACATACGAGTTTATGCGATCACAATATTAACTGGAATGGGGCAAAAACCATTACCAATTGTGGGGATTTCGTGGAACGGAATTTGATTGAGTCTGCTCTAATCAGTCAGTGTCCAAATCTTCTTAATGTTAGTACTGGAATGTACAAACTTGATCCATTTTTAAGTTATAATATTGCACAACAGTTTAAGAAACAACTCTGATAGAGAGGCTTACAATGTCTCATTATAATTGTATATTCATATATTGTGTGTTCATGAGGCTTTTCTTTAATCTTTCATCCTTATTCTCTGACCGCTTAATCCTCTTTGACCATTCTAAGCTAAGCTATACCTTTTTTGGTTAATTACACCTGACCAACCCTAGGGATAGGTTGGTCAGGTGTCGGCCTATATATCCTCCCCTTCTCCCTTCTCCTTAGTCATTCTGGTGTTGACAAAGGCTTTAACAAAGCCGAAACGTTCACCTCCTTTCATATTTCTCTGTGGATTTTCCGCATATATATATATATATATATATATATATATATATATATATATATATATATATATATATATATATATATATATATATATTATATATATATATTTCTTATGTTTCTTTTTACTGGCGATGGTAATTGTAAAATCAATTCCCCAAAATTAATTTATATTTATATTCTGACGCGACGTTTGAACACGTTTCGTAATAACTTATTACATTTTCAAAGACTTTAGTTTACACACACAACAGTAACCTGAAAACACTAAACAGAGTTCCCCTATGCTAGCACTAAACAGCTTATCCGTCTTATATACTCGCACTTGGGTGAGGTGATATTTTGTAACAGTTTTGGATGAAGTGAACAAACTTTTGACAAGCACAAGACAGAACACGGAGTAATGGGCCTATTGACCCATACTTCCTCTTGATGCTTCTATATTGGTACTGAGTCTTAAAGTGGGTAGAATATAGTTGTGCTTTAATTGGCTGTTGATTGCTGGTGCTGACTTTTTGATGTGTAGTTCCTCGCAGATGTCGAGCCGCCTGCTATCGCTGTATCTATCGATGATTTCTGTGTTGTTTGTTAAAACTCCTCTGGTGATGGTCTGGTTGTGGGCAGAGATTATATGTTCCTTAATGGAACCCTGTTCCTTATGCATTGTTAATCGCCTGGAAAGAGATGTTGTTGTCTTGCCTATATACTGAGTTCTTTAGGGCTTACAGTCAGCAAGTGCGCATTTGAAGGCATAGACGACGTTGGTCTCCTTTAAGGCGTTCTACTTTGTGTCTGGAGAGTTATTCATGAGTAGGTTGGCCCTTTTTTTGGTTTTATAGTAAATCGTCAATTGTATCTTCTGATTTTTGTCTGTAGGGATAACGTCCCTATTAACTATATCTTTCAGGACTCTTTCCTCCATTTTATGAGCTGTCGAAAAGAAGTTAAATTTTTAAATTTTCGCCTGAGGATCGAGTTTATTAGGCAGCGCCACTCATCTTATGAGTGGACATACCGCCATAGCAGCATGTACAACACTCCCCAATAGGAAGAAAACCCATTGGGTTGTTCATCCTGTCACTTGTACCCAGACACAGCTCGGACTTGCTTAACTGTCTGAAGTGAACAGCTCCTCAAACAAGAAGATTAACATCTATCAACCCTTAAAAGCTTTCGTTATCTAGCCGGTATAAAAGGGGGGAATCTTTTAAGAACAGTATCAATATTTGACAAATAGTGTTTTCCTAACTCAAACAATGTGGGGTTTATTATTCTACACATAATTCTGATTTCTCTCAGGTGTTCACATTCACGTAGATAGTGTTCAAGGCGGTGTCCATCACTCTCACCACAGATTCTGCAACTTTGCTGATCAACTGTTGTTTCCATTCCATATCTCCAAGGATATTTGTATCCAAGACAGATTCTCGCTATTACTGATTCTCTCCCACGTCCTCCTTCTCTTCGGCCATAATGATTGGTATTGCCAGCTGCAACCGTGTTGTACCATTGTACAGATTCACTGGTTTGTGCTTCTATCCGCCTGTTCTCAGTTACCTTGTCACGGTGATGTTGCCTGATAATACCTCTAATTTGTAGTAGAGTATTGGGTATGAAGCATTCAATATGGTCTCCGTCAGCACCTTCAGCAACCAGCACATCTGCTCGTTCATTCCCACGTATTCCAACATTGGAGGGGATCCACAGAAACTAGATGACTCTTCCCTGATTGGTAAGTACTCTCACAGCTCTCTTAATTTCAGCGATTATTGCAAGATTTTCTGCCCAATTTTTACTTAGGCTTTGCAGTGCTGCTTTTGAATCGGTGCAAATCACTGCATCATTAGTGTTCCGTTAAGAAACCTTAACGCCATAACAATCGCAGTTAGCTCTGCTTGCGTTGAAGAGGCATAGTTTTCAATACGCGTTTTTTCTTCATTTCTGCGTTGGAAAGTATTAGCCTTGATTACCGTGTATGCTGCACAGTCCTTCCATTGACAGGATTAGATGACCCGTCAGTGTAGATTTGATCTAGTTCATCTCTGGCTTCTTTATAAATTTCTTCGAGATACTTGTGCCTCATTTCTTGTGGTAACATGTTGGATTTTTTTCATTGCCGTTTCATTGATGATAATCTTGCATGAGTCATCCTTCCATGGAGGTAACCTCTCTACAGGCAGGAGCTGACGGTCTTACTCAAACAGGTGAACTCAAACGGTCTTACTCAAACAGGTGTCAGTGTGTTCGAGGTGAAGCTCTTCGAGGTAGCAGACTGATCTGTGATGCCCTTTTTTGCTTCTCCTGTTTCCCCCTGAAAGTAGCAAAGAGCTCAGTTTTTTTCTTATCAATATCATTGTAATGGGGATCTCTGGCTATCCTAATTGCAAGCTTAGCATTCAGCTCTTTAATTCTGTTTTTAACACTGGGGAGGGACAACTCCTCTCGTAGATTAGACGTTTTGGCAGTTCTTGGAACTCCAAGAATGGTTGTCATGGCTTCATTTTGAATGCTTTCAAGCCTTTTCATATAGCTTTGAGTAGGTGCACAGAACTGGTGCGGCATAATCTGACGGAGCGCACATAGGCTGTCTACATCATTTTAAGCACGGCAGTAGAGGCGTTATCGGCGCTGAATAAACGATATTGGCGTTGAATCAACGATATTGGCGTTGAATCAACGATATTGGCGTTGAATCAACGATATTGGCGTTGAATCAACGATATTGGCGTTGAATCAACGATATTGGCGTTGAATCAACGATTATTCAACCATGAAAGAAAGGATGGAGAACACTCTGCGGACAATCAAATCCAGGTTTCAGACTTCACAGGAGTTGTGTATTTTCTCAAAAGAAGCCAGTTCTCAACCCGTCCTCGACTCAAGTCCATTATATCTAGCGGTCGACCCCACAAACGAACTCATATTTTTTACATGCTGTTCATTCAAAATAGAAATTTTCTCAAATATAAATTAATATCTTAATATATTAGCATATTGTGCATAAAAATATGCATAGGTTAGGTTCGGTGTTTAGGTTCTGTTGGCGATTATTTGAATTTCTAGAACGTGGGTGAAGCATTTATAACGTTGTGGTTTGAAAAAAGTCGTCAGTGAAGCACTTGTTCCGGAAGTGTTCGATCATCACCAGTTGTGAGTCGTGTTTAACCGTTTTTGATTCATAAACAGGAGTTTTGGCGGGTGTATGGAATCACTTTTGGGTCTTTGGAGGACGGGCTGCGAATCCTACATCAAGGTTGCAAGGGAGTCGACGCCAGCGAGCGTATGACACTCGCCAAACAATCATAATCGCATCATGGATTGCTGAGGGGGCATAACGGAAGCCGTTTTTGCCTCCACCCTCGAACACACATTCTCTTATAGATATAGATTAGTAATTATTTTATTACAACTATCAATATTACTATTTTTTTTATTTTTGTAACTTTAATAATTTGTGAACTGGACCTATGCATCTGCCTTAATTTTTTTTTACCGCCTTTTTTAATTAATTTCTTGCATATACCCAAGCAAGTATATTCCTAACTTTTTAAATGTATGCAGTTGCTATCAATTCAAATTTGTTATTAAGTTAATTATTGCCAATTACTAGCTTAAATTGGCTGTAAACAATGAGTTTACTTAATATTTTGTCAGCCAGCTCCCCACCAGTCATGCCTCCACACGATTGTTCTGTTCCAGTTGGTCAAATATTTGTTTTTGTAATGGTCATATTTGCTTCTGGAATTTAATATGTACCTAAATTCAGTCAACGATCTAATGAATAGTTACATTACATAATACTGAAATAATGCTCTGTACTGTTCTAACCTCTTCTTGTGAATTTTTAGTTGCAATGTTGTTAGAACAAATTGCGTGTTGTTCTATACTGTTAAGACACTTCTCATATTCAGGAGGGAGACGCGGCTTCATGTAGCACACAGTATACTTACCTGTACGTGTTAAAGAACATGGACACAATGATCTACCTCCACGTGCAATATTATAAGATTTAAAAGGGCTATTTTGGCTTACCCTTCACAATTTTTGTTCAGTCAAAAAGACCACATGAAGGATAAATAGCCATAACATGTTTTTTTGTCCTAAGTCAGTTATAAATTATGGAGGTTAGTTACAACGGTGAGAAAGCACTCGGTATGGGTTCCTGTAACTTGGAGGATTCAGTACGGGTTCCGGGAGCTTGGCGCCGAAGCTCAACTCTGGTGTCATAGCTTCCCTTTAACATCATCCACAGCTGCGACTCTCTGAAAACAATTGTAATATTGAGCAACGAATGTGGATGACTTAATAAGCCAATTAAAATCCTTAAGTCAATTATTCATGATTTTTCACTTCCAAGGCAGCATGCAGGTAATATTTTAGAGGATGGGCTGAATATTTTAGTTCCAGTGAGATTTTCACTTGGTCAGCAGATTAAGCTCATTAACGCTCTGAGTGCGTGAATGTTTTGTTTTGGATTGATCACTAGTTGGGAGGGACTGTGTGTGGGAGGGGTGACTGCAGGAACAGAATAGCATTGGAATGAAGAGAAAGTAGAGATAAAGTAAACAGATAAGACAAGGTGAGATAAAGAGGAGTAGGGTGGTGGAAAGCCTCAGAGACAAAGCTAATACATGATCTAAATATTAATATAAAATAAAAGAATATGCCAGTGTGTGTAACCTTCGGACCAGGTCACCGGACACCGAGTTTGTGGCCACTTGATCAGGTCACTTGACACCATGGTGGTTGCCTGGTGACCAGGTCACTTGACACCATGCTTGTGGCCTCTTGACCAGGTCTCTTGACACCATGCTTGTGGCCTCTTGACCAGGTCACTTGACACCATGCTTGTGGCCTCCTGACCAGGTCACTTGACACCATGTTTGTGGCCTCCTGACCAGGTCACTTGACACCATGCTTGTGGCCTCTTGACAGGTCACTTGACACCATGTTTGTGGCCTCTTGACCAGGTCACTTGACACCATGTTTGTGGCCTCCTAACCAGGTTACTTGACACCATGTTTGTGGCCATGGTACCTCCTTATGATCGCAGGAGGGTTCGTATGCTTGAGGCTGTGTTCATTCGGGAGCTGACACCAGTAATCAACATCCAGATGAATTAGGCTTCAAGCATTCAACTGTTCGAGGGTCTTTCATTGATCTAGATGAAAATGCAAGACCTGGCTGACAGCTAGAAGGCGGAGTCAGTCAACGTTCACCTCACCCTACCCATCGCCGCTCCCTAAGATTAAAGGAGTTAGGTGAATTAGGTGAACTAGGTTAGGTTAGGTGAACATCAGTAATAATGACTAAGGAGAAGGACAGCAGAGGGCAAGCATCTTAAGGAAACAAGATAAGATAAGAGATTTCGACAATATGTTACGAGACGTGACGAAGGCGCAGGTCTTAAGAGTCACTCGAGTCGTGAGAGTCGACGGGGACGAACGTACGTCGTTGCCTTTTACGAAGAAGGATGATTGTAGCTCATCGTGAAGAGTTTTAGACAAAGCTGCGTGATGAGCGTGTGGGGAAGCTGTTCGAGGATGACGTGTGGGGGAGCTGTTCGAGGACGACGTGTGGGGAAACTGTTCGAGGACGACGTGTGGGGAAACTGTTCGAGGACGACGTGTGGGGGGAAGCTATTTGGGGAAGAAGTAAACGTATCTTTGTTATCGTGGTAAAGATATAGGGGTGGCCTGAAGCCTCTGGTCGTGGTGGTCGTGCCTTTGTGGACCCTTCTATGTGAAGATCCTTTAAGTGGATAAATTGGGCAGGTGTTCCTATATGGCACCTGTTAGGCCACTTCTCACGCTCAAGCCTCGATGGTAAGGAGGCAATAGTAGGACGTCCAAGAGAAATTTCTAGACGACCAGGTAGGACGCCATATTTGTGTCGTCGGACATGCGTCGTTGCACCGATATTTTGTGGTATGAGATCAATGTACTGTACTATATAGCCTGTTATATTTTGATCGTGTAGCCAGCGATCGTATAGCATGTTTGAGAATGTAAGTTAGTGAGTTTATGAAAATAATGAGATTGAGATGATTTAACATTATGGAGGAGGTAGCAACACAGGCTTACTTGCCTGATGTCAGTGTACGACTGACAGGGAAGGAGCCCCCCATCCTCCAGTGGAGGAGGATTTCTGGAAGGTCGCGCCCAAAAGTAGGGGAGGAACCCCTTATTAGTATGGCCGGTGCGCTGAGTACAATATCGGAAGGGATATACACGATATATATATATATATATATATATATATATATATATATATATATATATATATATATATATATATATATATATATATATATATATATGACAATGTCAGACCACGGAGGAAAAATGAAACAGGAATTTCCTTAAGTACTTTCGTATATTAATACATCTTCAGATGTATTAATATACGAAAGTACTTTAGGAAATTCCTGTTTCATTTTTCCTCCGTGGTCTGACATTGTCATATATATATATATATATATATATATATATATATATATATATATATATATGCGAACAAGCCTGAATGGTCCCCAGGACAATATGCAACTGAAAACTCACACCCCAGAAGTGACTCGAACCCATACTCCCAGATGCCACGCAACTGGTATGTACAAGACGCCTTAATCCACTTGACCATCACGACCGGACATAATGAGGCATCTGGGAGTATGGGTTCGAGTCACTTCTGGGGTGTGAGTTTTCAGTTGCATATTGTCCTGGGGACCATTCAGGCTTGTTCGCATTTGTGTTCCTCACGTGTGCCCCAAAGAATGAGGTGATTTGGTAAAATGCTATGCCCAAGATTACTATCTGAGTGCCGGCGGTGGGGTGGTTCAAATAGCCTCGGCTATCACCTCATTATGTCCGGTCGTGATGGTCAAGTGGATTAAGGCGTCTTGTACATACCAGTTGCGTGGCATCTGGGAGTATGGGTTCGAGTCACTTCTGGGGTGTGAGTTTTCAGTTGCATATTGTCCTGGGGACCATTCAGGCTTGTTCGCATTTGTGTTCCTCACGTGTGCCCCAAAGAATGAGGTGATTTGGTAAAATGCTATGCCCAAGATTACTATCCGAGTGCCGGCGGTGGGGTGGTTCAAATAGCCTCGGCTATCACCTCATTATGTCCGGTCGTGATGGTCAAGTGGATTAAGGCGTCTTGTACATACCAGTTGCGTGGCATCTGGGAGTATGGGTTCGAGTCACTTCTGGGGTGTGAGTTTTCAGTTGTATATTGTCCTGGGGACCATTCAGGCTTGTTCGCATTTGTGTTCCTCACGTGTGCCCCAAAGAATGAGGTGATTTGGTAAAATGCTATGCCAAAGATTACTATCCGAGTGCCGGCGGTGGGGTGGTTCAAATAGCCTCGGCTATCACCTCATTATGTCCGGTCGTGATGGTCAAGTGGATTAAGGCGTCTTGTACATACCAGTTGCGTGGCATCTGGGAGTATGGGTTCGCGTCACTTCTGGGGTGTGAGTTTTCAGTTATATATATATATATCGTACCTAGTAGCCAGAACGCACTTCTCAGCCTACTATGCAAGGCCCGATTTGCCTAATAAGCCAAGTTTTCATGAATTAATGTTTTTTCGACTACCTAACCTACCTAACCTAACCTAACTTTTTCGGCTACCTAACCTAACCTAAAAAGATAGGTTAGGTTAGGTTAGGTAGGGTTGGTTAGGTTTGGTCATATATCTACGTTAATTTTAACTCCAATGAAAAAAATTGACCTCATACATAATGAAATAGGTAGCTGTATCATTTCATAATGATTCATTTCATAATGGCTACTAGGTACGACATATATATATATATATATATATATATATATATATATATATATATATATATATATATATATATATATATATATATATATATATATATATATATTTTTTAAAGTTTGTGAGGGTACCACCTGTGGTGCCAATGTGGGGACCCATAGCCTCGGAGAAGAAAATAAAAAGTATTCAGAGGAGACCTTGTGGTTTCTCACTGAACACTAATAATATCTTCTCCTACCACCCCCATTCTTTTGTATGTACACATATATATTTACTTTATTTGAGCTTTGTTACAAAAAAGGAGTTACATATGGGTTACAAAGATGGTTATCATAGGTTGTCGAGTTCCTCCAGCTCCTCAGATGGCTGGCAGGAACCCTGGATGCAGTGCGCATTTCCCCTCTGTATCGCCACACTGAGGCGCTGAAAAAGAAAGCTTGCAGCTCTTGGGTCCCTTGTTGTTTCAATGAGCCTAGAACCCAGTTCCTTCAAAAAAACTGGTAGCACTTTTACCCCAGGCGCAGAGTGTCTCATAAGGAATTGGGACAAAATTGTAGTGGTGATCCAGTTCTCTATACTTACGGGATTTGGCTGCTTCCCTGTGGGTGGCAGCGCCACCTGGTTGTGCAACACTGAGGTTAATGTAGGTGTTAGCCAGGGTTGATGCGCACGTGTAGTCCCATACCAACTGCTTGCCATTCTTCCAGGGGTTCACTGTGATACCATCCGGGCGACCAATAAGAGCATCAGAGTTACGGGGCATTAGGTAACGGGGCTCTCTTTCAGCTGGGCATCCAGCTGTGGTGAGGCTCCTCTTAATGATGTCGTTAACTTCACTGTGCCTCGAGTGCCATCCCCCTGTGCTTTGGCAGAGTAGGCCATGGTGGCCGTACCTGTCAGCCACCACCTCGCCGCAAATACACCTATATCTGGTGTGGATTGGGGCAGCAAGGCGATGGGCCACAGCAATTCGGAGGGCGTGTGGTGTGAGACGCGTGCCAGTTGCCGACATTGGGGTTGCTAACAGGAAATCCCCTGCATGTGGTGCTGCTACTGCTGTGAGGCGAGCAATGTCATGTTGTGTTGTTGCAGCACCCAGGCACTCTGCAGCAACTTGGTCTACAATGGGGCCATCCCAGCTGGATTGCTTGTGGGCTTTTGGGGATGGTGGTTGAGGTGATGGGCCTGCACGAGAGGCCCACTCTGTGGCACAGCGTGTAAAATTGGGATCATGTACACCTGCCAGCTGATGTAAGTGGGCAGGTAGAATTTCCTTCACAAGGTCGTCGGATGCTGATAAGGAGGACAGGAAGGCTGGAACAGCGATTTGCGTTGCTGTTCGTTCTCCGAGGCCCCCAAGTCTTACGGGAAGAGAGGCTTGTTTCCACTGTAGGTCATCGAGAGAGAGGTTAAGGGCCTTTTCTAGCATTGATTTCAGTAACCGGTCATACTCACTTAGTTTTTGGCTACTGTAAGATGGTGAACACCTCAGAAAGTAGGTTAACCTGGGGAGGGACAGACATCTGGTGATGAGGTAGAGTGCATCATGGGCATCATATATATATATATGTATATATATATATATATATATATATATATAGATATATGTATATATATATATATACCATAAAACTAAACCTGAAGACAGCACACTCCTAGGAGCTCCCCTGGGGTTGAAAGCCATCGATGAGGTCCTTGATAAGAAAATCGCCGACCTTAAGAGGATGGATGGGAGGATTGAGGATATTGATGCTCATGATGCACTGTACCTCATCACCAGATGTCTGTCCCTCCCCAGGTTAACCTACTTTCTGAGGTGTTCACCATCTTACAGCAGCCAAAAACTAAGTGAGCATGACCGGTTACTGAAATCAATACTAGAAAAAGCCCTTAACCTCTCTCTTGATGACCTACAGTGGAAACAAGCCTCTCTTTCCGTAAGACTTGGGGGCCTCGGAGTTCGAACAGCAACGCAAATCGCTGTTCCAGCCTTCCTGTCCTCCTTATCAGCATCCGACGACCTTGTGAAGGAAATTCTACCTGCCCACTTACATCAGCTGGCAGGTGTACATGATCCCAATTTTACACGCTGTGCCACAGAGTGGGCCTCTCGTGCAGGCCCATCACCTCAACCACTATCCCCAAAAGCCCACAAGCAATCCAGCTGGGATGGCCCCATTGTAGACCAAGTTGCTGCAGAGTGCCTTGGTGCTGCAACAAAACAACACGACATTGCTCGCCTCACAGCAGTAGCAGCCCCACATGCAGGGGATTTCCTGTTAGCAACCCCAATGTCGGCAACTGGCACGCGTCTCACACCACACGCCCTCCGAATTGCTGTGGCCCTTCGCCTTGCTGCCCCAATCCACACCAGATATAGGTGTATTTGCGGCAAGGTGGTGACTGACAGGTACGGCCACCATGGCCTACTCTGCCAAAGCACAGGGGGATGGCACTCGAGGCACAGTGAAGTTAACGACATCATCAAGAGGAGCCTCACCACAGCTGGATGCCCAGCTGAAAGAGAGCCCCATTACCTAACGCCCCGTAACTCTGATGCTCTTATTAGTCGCCCAGATGGTATCACAGTGAACCCCTAGAAGAATGGCAAGCAGTTGGTATGGGACTACACGTGCGTATCAACCCTGGCTAACACCTACATTAACCTCAGTGTTGCACAACCAGGTGGCGCTGCCACCCACAGGAAAGCAGCCAAATCCCGTAAGTATAGAGAACTGGATCACCACTACAATTTTGTCCCCATTGCTTCTGAGACACTCGGCGCCTGGGGTAAAAGTGCTACCAGTTTTTTGAAGGAACTGGGTTCTAGGCTCATTGAAACAACAAGGGACCCTAGAGCTGCCAGTTTTCTATTCCAGCGCCTCAGCGTGGCGATACAGAGGGGAAATGCGCACTGCATCCAGGGTTCCTGCCCGCCATCTGAGGAGCTGGAGGAACTCGACAACCTATGATAACCATCTTTGTAACCTATATGTAACTCCTTTTTTGTAACAAGGTTCAAATAAAGCAAATATATATGTGTACATACAAAAGAATGGGGGTGGTAGGAGAAGATAATATTAGTGTTCAGTGAGAGACCACAAGGTCTCCTCTGATTAATACTTTTTATTTTCTTCTCCGAGGCTATGGGTCCCCACATTGGCACCAGAGGTGGTACCCTCACTATATATATATATATATATGTCGTACCTAGTAGCCAGAACGCACTTCTCAGCCTACTATGCAAGGCCCGATTTGCCTAATAAGCCAAGTTTTCATGAATTAATATATTTTCTCAAATTTTTTTCTTATGAAATGATAAAGCTACCCATTTCATTATGTATGAGGTCAATTTTTTTTATTGGAGTTAAAATTAACGTAGATATATGACCGAACCTAACCAACCCTACCTAACCTAACCTAACCTATCTTTATAGGTTAGGTTAGGTTAGGTAGCCGAAAAAGTTAGGTTAGGTTAGGTTAGGTAGGTTAGGTAGTCGAAAAACAATTAATTCATGAAAACGTGGCTCATTAGGCAAATCGGGCCTTGCATAGTAGGCTGAGAAGTGCGTTCTGGCTACTAGGTACGACATATATATATATATATATATATATATATATATATATATATATATATATATATATATATATATATATATATATATATATATGTATATGTCGTCGTTTGTTTATATATATATATATATATATATATATATATATATGTATATATATGTATATGTCGTCGTTTGTTTATATATATGTATATATATATATGTCGTACCTAGTAGCCAGAACGCACTTCTCAGCCTACTATGCAAGGCCCGATTTGCCTAATAAGCCAAGTTTTCATGAATTAATATATTTTCTCTAATTTTGTATTTATGAAATGATAAAGTTACCCATTTCAATATGTATGAGGTCAATTTTTTGTTATTGGAGTTAAAATTAACTTAGATATATGACCGAACCTAACCAACCCTACCTAACCTAACCTAACCTATCTTTATAGGTTAGGTTAGGTTAGGTGGCCGAAAAAGTTAGGTTAGGTTAGGTTAGGTAGGTTAGGTAGTCGAAAAACAATTAATTCATGAAAACTTGGCTTATTAGGCAAATCAGGCCTTGCATAGTAGGCTGAGAAGTGTGTTCTGGCTACTAGGTACGACATATATATATATATATATATATATATATATATATATATATATATATATATATATATATATATATATATATATATATATAAACTGCACACGCTAGGCAGCATTGTGACGGTGAAAACGATCATTCTGGCAAGACCCTGGCCCACTTTCTGGAAATATCTGCTGCTGCTTCTGACGGCAGCCGGCCACTGGCTTATCTCCACCCGCCACTAACACACTCAAAAGGTCACCAGAACGACGGCGCCCAGTCCAATGTTTACTCATTTGTGGGATTTATGCTCCCGGGACAAACACAGGAATCCAATACGCGACGACCAGAATCACATTCCTCGCGCTACCCTGATTCTCTGAGAAGTGTCAGGGGCTGTCCTCTTTATGGGCCTGTGTTATTTAATACATACTTTTCATGTTATTACATACATACATACATACATACATACATACATACATACACACATACATACATACATACATACATACATACATACATACATACATACATACATACATACATATATATATTATATGTTGATGTCACGTCTGTGACGGAAGAAACATCCTTTTTTTTTAAACTGTGTTTTTCATGTATTTTTTATATGAGAGAAATCTTCGAAACCGCTTTACCTATTGCTTTGAAATTTTGTCACAACGTTGCATTCGAATAGGTGCTTGTTTTTATATCCCAACTATATACATGGATCACTTGTGACAGGAAATAAACATGAATTGTTTGGAAAACAGCGTCATTTGTAGGATGTAAGAGCAACCCATGCTGTAATCTCCGAAAGTTCTTCGCCGATTGCTTTGAAATTTTAACACAATGTTCCATACTAATACACACGTGTTTTTATATCCCTATTATATAGATGCCACATTGCTTCTGTTCCACAGATATGACACTCTAACTATTGGGTTTATTTCCTCCCAGCAGCACTTGTAGCCAAGTCTAAGTCTGTGTATGACTAATGCAATGTCTCTTGATATGCTTTTACCAGGCTTGAAAGAGTAGTACTCGGATGTTTTACTTGTTCGTAGCACATCGCAGATGATCTTCCTTCCGCTACTTTGGCTCTTTGACGACTTTTGACAGTTGGGAGTATTTTCCTCTTGATTTGATCCTTAATCTATGAAAAACTTGGAGTTATTTTAACCTGTATAATAATTAGAGCAGTGACAGTTTTCTCTAGCGAGTCTGCCTTTTCATTACCATCTATGCCAATGTGACTTGGTATCCAATTAAGGGTGATTGACAGCCCTAAATCGTGGGCTTGTTTTCCTATATGTAGGATTTCTATGATGTGTTGTATATTATCTCTGTGCTGGCTGGATAACAATGTCTGGAGCGAGGATTTAGAGTCGGTATTTTAATGATGACAACATATAAAGTATTCTCAATTGTATCATTTATGTCCTCCTTCAGGGCATATAATTCTGTTTGCAATGTTGAGCACCCACTATTCATGCTCCAGTAAGCTTCACGGTTGTGTAGTGTAAACTGATTCCCCAACAGAACCATTTTCTTGATCAACTGATCCATCTGTGAAGATGAGAGTCATTGTAGGTCTTGAGAGGGTTTCCATTTGTTTTTCTATAACTGTTTTGAGCCTCTGCGATAAAGCCAATTGATTGATTGATGAAGATTAAGCCACCTAAGAGGTGGCACGGGTATGAATATAATGGCATGGTAAGATTTTACCGTGTTTAACATCGGATTTTAAACTCTTTGAGTGATGTGGTGAATGATTGCCATAACATGGGGGGGGGGGTAATAAATATATCAATGAATAAATGGATCAGAGGGTATTAGTAAGGTCATTGGATGCTGTGTCTGCGTTGGCTCTGGATCCTGAAGTGGTAGAATGTAATTGTGTGTTACCTGGTTGTTGACTGCTGGTCTGGAATTCTTATTAATTAATATGTAGTGCCTCGCTGATGTCCAGTCTCCTGCTGTCGTTATATATGTCTATTATTTCAGTGCTGCTTGTCAAGATGTCTCTGGTGATGGTCTGGTTGTGTGAGGAGATTACATGTTCCTTGACAGAACCCTGTTGTTTGTGCATTGTTAATCGCCTAGAGAGAGACACGTTGTTGTTTTGCCTATATACTGTGATCGTTGGGGCTGACAGTCCCCAAGTGGGCATGTGAAGGCATTGACGACGTTAGTCTCTCTTAAGGCGTTTTGCTTGGTGTCTGGAGAGATCTTCATAAACAATTATGCGGTCTTCTTGCTTTTGTAGTAAATGGTTAGTTGCATCTTCTGATTGGTGTTTGTGGGGATAACGTTCCTTTCAAACATATCTTTCAGGACTCTTTCCCTCAGTTTTATAAGCCGTGAAAAAGAAGTTCCTGTTAAACAATCTAATCGGAGGTACGAGTGTTGTGTTGGTTGTTTCTTAAGAAGTTGCATGGCGTGTCCCCTGTTACTTATCGTTCGTTACGGCTCGTGACCCTACAACAGCCAACGTAAAAAAAAGGTCTAGGGTTACTAAAACTGCTGTTCACAAGAGCGGGTCACCAGTGTAACCCCTTAATAAGTAATGAGCACTTTGTTAAAATTTTCCTTTTTGACTGAAGGAATACATATAAAATTTATATATATAATTATTCAACATAAATCTCAATAGCATATATAAAATCATATGGTTACTTTATCACAAATATATCAAATTAAAATATTACCGTCTCTCCCAGAAATTAATATAATATTATATGTATGGTTATGACAGAACAATAATGTACAACTTAACTCCACAAGATGTTAACTCTCTGGTTCCGTTACAGCTACTGACCTACATATCTGCGGAAGTCAAAATCATTGCTTCTGCCCCGCGAAAAATTGTCAAAGTTACAATATTTATTAATTCTACAATGGAGCAATATATTGTGACAAGAGTAATCTTAAACTAACTTAATGAATGGTCAATACATATTGGTATAACAAAAATAAGGTAATTATTGCTTTACATAGTAATTAAAATACACATACAAAGGGGAATGATGGCATGCTCACCCAGCAACGGACTATCCCACGACAATTTGCCAGATACAGTTAACACAATTATTACTCTCCTATGTTACCCACATATGATCACATATAAATCATTAGTTCCCATGGGAAACCGAGTACACAAAGAAATAAAACAATCGTTCCCACGATACGTTGGGCCTAACGCCAACAATGTAACATGAAATTATTTTACATAGAACATATAAGTAGATCAATATACATACATGTAATTTATACACAATTATAAAGGTACATATTAATTTATTTAATTACGTATCTTATAGAGGTACGTAACATCCCCTTCCTTTAATGACTTCTTCAACATAATCGTTAGACAAGCCATTATTGATTAGGATCTGCCCTACTCTACAAGAATTCCTCGTTGACCTGCTTCCAACCAGAGCTGTGAGTTAGAGCTCGGTCGACTTAGGCGTTGACATCACTCAGCTTGTACCTGTCCAGGCAGTCACTTTTGGCATTAAGGGACATCCCTATGTTCGTTTCCTTAGTGTAAACTGCAGTATAAATGCCTCTATTTCCTGTCTGCGACTGTTATATCTAGAAAGGGTAGCTTTTCATCACTCTCCATCTCATAAGTGAAACTTAATTCACACAGATAGATATATTAGACGAAGAGGAGTAGCCATATATGTTTGGGGAAATTTAAAATGTAGTCTCAAAGAGGGAATCAAAACTGTGCAACACACAGAAGCTATTTGGCTAGAATTAAACGAAAAAGCTTAAGATCTTATAATAGTAGTGATATACAGGCCACCAAACTTAGAAAGAATGTACGCAAAGCATCTATGAGATGAAATATCTAGAGCATCTAGGTCAAACAGTATTTGTGTCATGGGTGACTTTAATTTTAGTGGAATAAACTGGATTAACAGAACAGGGAATAATGAAGCAGAACATTTTATAGATTTAATTGACGATTGCTTTCTTAACCAACACATTAAGGTACCAACGCGGGAAAATAAAATTTTAGACGTAGTATTAACTTACAGGGAACCCCATATTAATGGCATCGAAATAAGGAGTGAGCTAGGAAACAGTGATCACAAGTAAATCAAATTTAGCATATAATGGAGTAGATTTGTTGAAAAAATCTGTTAAAGTGCCAGATTTTCGAAAAGCTGATTTTAAGGGCCTAAGAATTTTTTGGGTTTAAATAGATTGGAAAGTCCGAGGCATGGGGGGTTGGTCGGTCTTGCAGCGAGACGTAAACCCAGCGATGGGTGAGGTAAAAAAGGATTTCGATGCCGATTCAAAATATAACTGATTTAAAAATATTTTAAGCAAAGAACAGGAACGTAATATACCATACAAGTTGAATAGATCGAATAATAATAATGAACAGAAATTGATAAAGGATCAGAAGAACTATATAGGTAGAAAGAGAGCTTGGTACAAAAGGATTAGGAATTGGGAAATCAGTTTAGAACAAGAATGTCAAACTGGTTACAAATGTTAAAAAAAGAGGTAATGAGGGCAAAAAAGAAACTAGTTCGCATAACAGGGCAAGCAAAGACAAATTCTAATGTTTTTTTCAGTAATATCGAACAAAGTTTAGGGAAAGGATATGTCCATTAAAAAACCGAGACAGGTCAGATAACTGATAATGACGAAGAGATGATCGGTAGTTCGAGGATAGGATTGAACTACCGGGTCAGGAGATGACCCAACACATTTACCATCAACCATATTTATGACAAGTTGTCGTCATGAGATTTAACTATTTAGTAGGGCATGGCCAGGTGTTCTCTCAGCCTGGCCTATCGTCAGGTGCGACACACTTCACTGACTGGGTCCTGACTAATTACGTCCATGAATTAAAACACTTTGATATGAATGTATCACCAGTGTCTTAAATTATCTATATTAATCACAAATGTACACTATGTATAATATGTACATATATGTAGGTTGCGTCATGAAATACAAATACATTATCCGCCCACAGGCAGTCAACATTTTGCACAACACCAACAGTTCAGACTATTTCGTCTTCCTTAATTCCATGTCAGTACTCTGGGCTATCCTCAGGAGTCTCGTAAAACGACGATATAATACTCTGTCACAGAGTACAGGCAAGGATGGAATCACTTCCGTCAACGTCAACCAGTTAGGGCGTCATGTCGACGGGGTGGGAGTGAGTAGAACACTGCTCCAGTTTCTGCCGGCGCTCAGTACCTCGTCCGGCGACTCTGATTGGCCATCCGAATTCCCGCCACCGGACGAGCCGTGTCGTGCTAGTTAAACAACTCTCACGGTCGTTGACCTCGTTCCTCCTGTAATAACAATATATACATGAACGATTTGTAATTTTGTACATCCTATCGTCAGACGAATATAAATTCTTCCTAGGTGTGACGAATTAACAACTTTTCTCACTCACTTTACGTAACAGTATTATTTTTTAATAAATATTTCAACTCTGTATTTACTAAAGAGGAACTTACCATTATGCCGAACAAGACTATGTGGGTGAAGAAGTGGATAGGTTGACCAGTTTAGCAGTTACTAGGGAGGATGTTATTAAGGGGCCATGGTACCAGGATATAAAAAATTGTTGTAGGGTATTCATAATTTATTATCCTGATAAATGTGAAAGGTGCTGCACCTAGGCCAATTTTCAGCATCTCAGCCTAAATAGAGACGGAGAAAAAAAAAAAAATTAAATTTTTCAACCATGTTCAATTGATTTCACAGCCCACAATTGTGAACCAAAATCATTTCTACGACACTCACCTATGACGTTACTATATAATAAAGATTTTTATGTCAAATCTTTATCCCAGATGTATTTAGTGCAATAATACAGATTTTTAAAAGTTTCCCAAAAACGTATGCAACAAAATGAAGTGTATCATTATTTATAAAATCAATAAATCTACGTAGATAAGAATAATGACGTAATTTTTTAGAGGCGTAAACTCTACATATAATGTGCAAGTTTCATGTAAATTGAATAATAAATAAAGGCTGTGAAACCAGATCTAGTTGTAAAAGTTGGAGTTGCGTAGCGCGCGCGACAAGTTACTCTACTCGCGGTCATGCGTGATTTACGCATTGCAGCCAGCTAGTACCTTCGATGAAGAGCTCGCATGCATCTAGCTTTCAATGCTTGTCTCTTGTTCGTTTGGTAAGTCATATTGCAGTACAAATAACAATAATAGCATGAGTTCTGGGAGATAGTGTGAGAGCGCGTCAGCGATACAACCACCCCCCACGAGAGACACAGAGTCACTGATGGGGCTGAGCCACATACCACCCTCTCTCTCACACGATACTGTTGCCATTGAGTGAGTTTATATTCAATTTATGCATAACATGTTATTTTCAACGCTATTACGAAAAATAAGACTTCTACAACGTAAGATACAATACCCAGCGGCGCACTCACGGCGCGAGGACCAGATTCACGAAAGTTGCAGCGGGAAATTTGACTCTAATTACGTTAATTTTCAAGATATCATTAAATGGTTTGGACCACAGTGTTGCCAGAACGTTGTAGTATTTTTCGTAATTTGTCGTAAATATTCCATTTTTCATCGGATTTTCGGTTACCATGGTTAATTGGCCAATAGTTTGACGCAAGTGATCTATCTCCTATCTTGAAAATTGGTACAACACTAGCAACCTTACATGACGCTCTTACTCTGCTTGTCTCTAATGATTTATTAAGTATGGTAGACAGTGGCTCGCAAAGCTCTTCATTGCATTCTTTATGGAGGCATAACTTAGTTTCTTAAAAGTTGTTAAATGTCAACTAATCTTTTTTGATTAGTTGTATATAAAAAGGACTGCAATTGTTCCAAGATTCAGTATTGCAGCCTAAATAAAAAATGGAGATTTTTTTTCAACTAATTTTACACATTTTCAAATCGAAACTAAAACCACAAGTTTCAAGTGAAATCATTTTTATGACGCTCTTTTATCATATTATCATATAATAAAGGATCTGATTCAGCGGATTTTCCTAAATATGTTTAGTTTTACTAATTCAAATAATCAAAATTCCATAAAAAAATTATGCAAATATATCAGAGTTTATTACTATTATAAAATCAATAAATGAACTTAGGAAAAAATGCTCCAACCAGATTGTAGAAACATAAACTCTACATATAAAGTGTAGGTTTCATGTAAATTGAATTTTAAATGAAAGAGTTATAGGAACGTTTAGGTTACTTGAAAATAAATAAGTAAAACATAAAGTCTAAGGTGCTGCCATCTGTGGCTTAGGTTGACATCAAACAATTTCCTGCAAAATTGGCACCCTTACAGATAGGCTTACTTGCAGTCACGTGTATATGTTTCATGGAAATTGTCCGATAAACAAATAAGAATTTTTTTTTTTAAATCTATTTTTTTTTGTATAACTAATTATTACTTTTTTATATGCTATTGTGATACCTGAGAGTCATAGACATGATTTCAGTTGACACTTGTGTTTGATGTTAATTTCGGAATTTTTTTGACACATAATTCAATATTTTTTCTCCCTTCCTATTTAAGCTACGATGCTGAGACTTGGACCAGATAAAACCCTTTTTTATACAATTCAACAAAAGAGTTTGAATGAAATCGAACTAGTTTTCATTTATTGAATATTTTTGTATTGTTCACCTTTAAGTACTCTGGCAAACACTTTGTCCGGCTCTGGGGATTTGTTTGGCTTGAGTTTCACAATTTGTTTAAGGGGTCATGGTACCCGAAGATCCGAAGAAAAATGGAATATTTACGAAAAATTGCGAAAAATACTACAACGTTCTGGCAACACTGTGGTCCAAACCGTTTAATGATATCTTGAAAAATAACGTAATTAGAGTCAAATTTCCCGCTGCAACTGTCGTGAATCTGGTCCTCGCGGCGTGAGTGCGCCGCGGGGTATTGTATCTTACGTTGTAGAAGTCTTATTTTTCGTAATAGCGTTGAAAATAACATGTTATGCATAAAATGAATATAAACTCACTCATTGGCAACAG
Organism: Procambarus clarkii; assembly: GCF_040958095.1. NCBI lineage: Eukaryota > Metazoa > Arthropoda > Malacostraca > Decapoda > Cambaridae > Procambarus > Procambarus clarkii. The sequence continues at coordinate 27,230,775 of NC_091160.1, forward strand.
TATCGTGTGAGAGAGAGGGTGGTATGTGGCTCAGCCCATCAGTGACTGTGTGTCTCTCTTGGGGAGTGGATGTATGCTGACGCCCTCTCACAATATCTCCCAGAACATGCCATTTTTGCTATTTGTACTGCAATATGACTTACCAAATGAACAAGAGAAAAGCATTGAAAGCTAGATGCATGCGAGCTCTCCATAGAAGGTACGAGCTGGCCGCAATGCGTAAATCACGCATTGTCACGAGTGACCGCGAGTAGAGTAACTTGTCGCATGCGCTACGCAACTCCAACTTTTACAACTAGATCTGCCTGCACAGCCTTTATTTATTATTCAATTTACATGAAACTTGCACATTATATGTAGAGTTTATGCCTCTAAAAACTGTTGTAGTTTTTCTTACCTACGTAGATTTATTGATTTTATAAATAATGATACACTTCATTTTGTTGCATACGTTATTGGGAAACATTTCAAAATCTGTATTATTGCACTAAATACATCTGGGATAAAGATCATACAAACAAATCTTTATTATATAGTAAGGTCATAGCTGAGTGTTGTAGAAATGATTTTGGTTCACAATTGTGGGCTGTGAAAGCAATTGAACATTGTTGATTTTTTTTTTTTTTTTTTTTTTTTCTCCTTCTCTATTTAGGCTGAGATGCTGAAACTTGGCCTAGGTGCAGCACCTTTCACATGTATCAGGATAATAAATTATGAATACCCTACAACAACTCTCATAATTCCGGTGAGAAACCCCCTTAAAAAAGACGAATATCTGGCGAAAATGAACCTCATACTCTCTGACCAAACTAAATTCCAAAGGGTAACGAAGGACACTACAGCCGAATTGAAAGCAAAGGTCAACAAATTGATTGAAACTGTGAACGCCAAGAAATCCGGACTCCACCTGCCAAAGATTATTGGGGAATATAAACCTGGATATGCGTATGGAAATGTCAAGACACACAAGCCTGGAAACCCACTTCGGCCAATCATTAGCCAGATACCCACACCCACGTACAGACTGGCGAAGCGACTCAACGGCCTGCTGACTCCTAATGTCCCTTGCGCCTTCAGCCTGAAGTCTCCAAAAGAATTTGTTGACTTACTGCGGGGCACACGGGCCACAGGGATAAGAGCCTCGTTGGACGTAGAATCACTGTTCACCAACGTACCTGTGGACGAGACAATCGGGATGATAGCCGACAGAGTGTATCGTGATCCAGCCTGTACTCCTCTTGACATACCAGAGAATATTCTAAGGAAACTACTCCAAGCTTGAACTAAAGAGGCACCCTTCTTGAGCCCGGATGGGCACATCACTTACGTCCTCTAATTACTCAACACAAAGCTGCTATTAGGACAATATCCAATTCTGGCCCCAGACATCACTCGGTACCCTTACTCAAATCTCTGAATATGTTAGACATTAAGTCACTGCACATTCTCTCATGTGTATTATACATATATAAGACGCTAAACTATAATGCCAATCCTGATCTCAAAAGCTTCATAGAAGGTTGTAACAGAACCCATGAGCACCACACCAGAATTAAATACAGTTTTGATATTCCTAGAGTACGACTTAATCAAACTAGAAATGCTCTACAAATCAAGGGGCCCAGAATGTGGAATGACCTTCCCAACCATGTTAAAGACTGTACCTCTCTCAACCAGTTTAAGTTAAAAACGAAGCTATACCTAATAAATTCCCTGTAACCTACCTTACCCCTCTATTGTCAACCCATGTATGTTTTTTGTTTTTTCTTGTTTTTCAAATCAACGCTGTTTGAATGTAATTTTCTGTAATAATTTGTAATTGTATTTGTGCTGCTTTTTCAACAATGTTCCCCCCTCTTTTACCTCTATTTTTATTTGTACTCAACACATTTTGTTCTTTTTACCCATTAGTTTTAAGCTTTAGTCATTAGTGTTTTTTCCTGCCCGAAACGCTTTGCGTAATAGTGGCTTTAGGCATTGTATGTACTAGCTCTATGTATAAAGCCAACAAACTTTGTAAAATCTCTTTATGTATGTACCTTTACCTAAATAATTATTATTATTATTATTATTATTATTATTATTATTATGTATAAGCAAGTAGATGGGGTCGCCATGGGTTCTCCCCTAGGTGTCCTGTTTGCAAACTTCTACATGGGTACCATCGAGCAAAAAGTCTTAGTCGACATGAACTTGAAACCGGCCATATACTGCAGGTATGTTGACGACATTTTTACACAGGTACCTGATGTCAGACATCTGCAGGAGCTGAAGGAGGCGTTTGAGCAGAGTTCCGTGCTGCGTTTCACTTACGAGATGGAAAAGGATGGGAAGCTGCCCTTTCTAGATGTAACAGTCATGGAAAAGAGCGGAGGTTTCCACACTGCAGTCTACACTAAGGAAACGAACATAGGAATGTGCCTAAATGCCAACAGCGACTGCCCAGACAGGTACAAGAGGAGTGTTGTTAACGCATATGTCGACCGTGCTCTCAGCCACAGCTCAGAATGGAAGCAAGTCGACGAAGAACTCTGTAGGGTAAGGCAGGTCCTAGTCAACAACGGCTTCTCCAATGGTTTCGTCGAAGACATTATAAGAAGGAAAGTGAAACGCCATGCAACCTCTGAAGAGACAACTAACACAACACCTATACCCCCTATTAGACTATTTTACAGGAACTTCTTTTCCACAGCTCATAAAACGGAGGAAAGGGTCCTGAAAGATATTGTTAATAGAAACGTTATCCCTACAGACAAAAATCAGAGGATACAACTGACGATTTACAATAAAACCAGAAAAACGGCCAGCCTACTCATGAGAAACTCTCCAGACACAAAGCAGAACGCTTTAAAAGAGACCAACGTCGTCTATGCCTTCAAATGCCCACTTGGGGATTGTAAGCTCTAAAAAACCAAGTATATAGGCAAGACAACAACATCTCTTTCTAGGCGTTTAACGATGCATAAGCAACAGGGCTCCATTAAGGAACATATAATCTCTTTCCACAACCAAACCATCGCCAGAGAAATCCTAGTAAACAACCCAGAAATCATCGATAGATACAGCGATAGCAGACGGCTTGACGTTTGCGAGGCACTACACATTAAAAAGTCAACAGCCAATTAATGCACAACTATATTCTACCCACCTCAAGACTCCGCTCCAATATAGAAGCATCAAGAAATATGGACCAATAGGCTTTCTACAATCACTTCCATTCAATACCCATTGTTTCGTGTTCTGTCTTGTGTTGATGAATTTAATACCCTATTAATACCACCTCACCCCATCCACCTCACTCAAATGTAGATATAAACAAATCGGAGATGTGTAAGTTCTATTCAGTTGTGTATGTGTAAACTAAAGTCTTTGAAAATGTAATAAGTTTTACGAAACGCACTCAAGTGTCGCGTCAGACTAGAAATAAAAATGAATTTTGGAGAATTGATTTTTGAATTACCACCAACAGTGAAAAGAAATGCACGAAAGATTGAGAAAATTCGTGTTAGAATTATTAATCTTACTTTTTCGGTCATATTTAATAATATATGTCTACAGGAAAGACTGCTACCAAAATATACGAATATATATATATATATATATATATATATATATATATATATATATATATATATATATATATATATATATATATATGCGAACACCACCCCACCGCCGGCACTCGGATGGTATCTTGGGCATAGCATTTTACCAAATCACCTCATTCTTTGGGTGATTTCAAAGAATGAGGTGATTTGGTAAAATGCTATGCCCAAGACTACCATCTGAGTGCCGGCGGTGGGGTGGTTCAAATAGCTTCGGCTATCACCTCATTATGTCTGGTAGTGATGGTCAAGTGGATTAAGGCGTCTTGTACATACCAGTTGCGTTGCTCCTGGGAGTATGGGTTCGAGTCACTTCTGGGGTGTGAGTTTTCAGTTGCATATTGTCCTGGGGACCATTCAGGCTTGTTCGCATTTGTGTTCCTCACGTGTGCCCCAAAGAATGAGGTGATTTGGTAAAATGCTATGCCCAAGATTACCATCCGAGTGCCGGCGGTGGGGTGGTTCAAATAGCTTCGGCTATCACCTCATTATGTCCGGTCGTGATGGTCAAGTGGATTAAGGCGTCTTGTACATACCAGTTGCCTTGCTCCTGGGAGTATGGGTTCGAGTCACTTCTGGGGTGTGAGTTTTCAGTTATATATATATATATATATATATATATATATATATATATATATATATATATATATATATATATATATATATATATATATATATATGTCGTACCTAATAGCCAGAACGCACTTCTCAGTCTACTATGCAAGGCCCGATTTGCCTAATAAGCCAAGTTTTCCTGAATTGATATATTTTTTCTAATTTTTTTCTTATGAAATGATAAAGCTACCCATTTCATTATGCATGAGGTCAATTTTTTTTATTGGAGTTAAAACTAACGTAGATATATGACCGAACCTAACCAACCCTACCTAACCTAACCTAACCTATCTCTATCGGTTAGGCTAGGTTAGGAAGCAGAAAAAGTTAGGTTAGGTTAGGTTAGGTAGGTTAGGTAGTCGAAAAAACATTAATTCATGAAAACTTGGCTTATTAGGCAAATTGGGCAATGCATAGTTGGCTGAGAAGTGCGTTCTGGCTATTAGGTACGACATATATATATATATATATATATATATATATATGTCGTACCTATTAGCCAGAACGCACTTCTCAGCCTACTACGCAAGGCCTAATTTGCCTAATAAGCCAAGTTTTCCTGAATTAATATATTTTCTCTAATTATTTTCTTATGATATGGTAAAGCAACAAATTTCATTATATATGAGGTCAATTTTTGTTTATTGGAATTAAAATTAACGTAGATATATGAAGGAACCTAACCAACCCTACCTAACCTAACCTAACCTATCTTTTTAGGTTAGGTTAGGTTAGGTAGCCGAAAAAGTTAGGTTAGGTTAGGTTAGGTAGGTTAGGTAGGTTAGGTAGTCGAAAAACACTTAATTCATGAAAACTTGGCTTATTAGGCAAATCGGGCCTTGCATAGTAGGCTGAGAAGAGCGTTCTGGCTACTAGGTACGACATATATATATATATATATATATATATATATATATATATATATATATATATATATATATATATATATATATATATATATATATATATATATATATATATATTGATGAAATTAATACCTTATTAAATACCACCTCACCCCATCCACCTCACTCAAATATAGATATAAACAAAATCGGAGATGTGTAAGTTCTATTCAGTTGTGTATGTGTTAACTAAAGTCTTAGAAAATGTAATAAGTTTTACGAAACGCGCTCAAGTGTGGCGTCAGACTACAAATAAAAATGAATTTTGGAGAATTGATTTTTGAATTACCTCCAACAGTGAAAAGAAATGTACGAAAGATTGAGAAAATTCGTGTTAGAATTATTAATCTTACTTTTTCGGTCATATTTAATAATATATATATATATATATATATATATATATATATATATATATATATATATATATATATATATATATATATATATATATATATATATATATATATGTATATATATATTTATTTATTTATTTATCACTGTGCCTAGCCTTTAAAGAGTGCTGTGAGACTGTCCTGGGAAGGTGCAGGAGTGGCGGAAGGTGCCCAGAGTGGACCATCTCAACAAAAACGGATAAAACAGGTGTGTGTGCAGTGTATGGAATACAACGGCAGTGAGGGCCACGCTGGCGCCCTCTAGGCCTCCCACGGCTAAGGTGTGGGGGAGGAGGGGGTGTTGTTGTTCGGTCGGGCGAGGGGGGGAGGGTCACGCATGTGCCACCTAGTGTTTACAGAAATACGTTTGGGAAAGAAAAATAAAAATAAAAATCAGCAATCATGGTCAGAGCTATTAGAGCTCACAGTGTGTCGCATTACAAGTGTATGATTCATTCACCATTGTGCAGTGATATACAAGAAAATTATACCAGTGTTTAAGTGTCACCCAGACCCCCCCTCAAGCTGAGCGAGGCCCGGTCAACCCCCATCTCCTCCGCGCCCGCCGGCCTCGCCACACCTCAGTACCTCCTGCAATCCCACCACCCAGCCCACCCTGCGCCTGGGTGTCTCCCACCCACCTATTCACCGCCCACACAGTGCTTGTGGCAGGGATGTGTACTATGCATGTATCTCCATGCACCCAGATATGGCACAGGTCACAGCAGGCATTCAGGTTCCTCCCAAAAGGGAGGGAGACACAAGTACTCATACGAGTGGTGAATGTGAGGGACAGCTAGCCATCCTTCCTGCCACCACCGGTGTCCACCCCTGCCGCCACCACCCCTGTCATCCCTCCCACGCCGGCCGCCCGGGGGATGGAGGGGACTCCACCAACTAACCAGGAACCCCTCAGCCAAGAACAGGGTCCTGGGAACAGTGCACCCAGACGTGCAACCAGAGGACCCAGACCCAGAGGAACGTGTCGGGTGTGTGACGAATCTCAGCCTTAGAAACGATGGAACCCTACGTCAACACAACAACTGTGAGAGTTCATTGACGGTACCTGTAGAGAGGAAAGGCCCATAGGTCCCCCCGGCACCCCCACACATCCCAGCAAACTTCATGTCATCAGATGACCTCCTGGGGGCCATCAAAGCATCCACCACCAGAACCCTTCCCCACATTCCTAAAGCAGCGCGCCCATTTGCAGCAGGGAAATATACAGACCTTTTAAGGAAAGTAAACGAACGGTCTGCAAATCTTAATGCTGCAGCCACCATCAAAGCATGGCATAAGTTGCTCCTGTTTGGCAATATTTGCTTAGGCGTACCTGCAAGAGGAGGCAAGTCACTAGCCTCATCAGTCACTAGGGCAATAAATAATTTCCCCAGAGCTGACAACGTGATCCCCATCCCTCCTCACCGCAAAAACCGTCGTGGCAGACCCAAGAGTTCCAATGACAATTTTAAACTTGGAACACAAGTGACCAAAAAAATTGAAGAGGGCAACACAGTAGGAGCAATTAGGTTTCTTACCAGCGAAGACACAATCGCCCCTAGAAATACCGCTACCGCCAACTCGCTGAGAGAGAAGCACCCTCCTAGAGTACCGTGGGAACCCACTGCTCAGGACACAAATGTCCCAGACATGGGACCTCTATTCCTCCAAGCGTCAGAGGTATACAAAGCCATCATGTCATTTCCGCCAGGCTCGGCAGGGGGTTACACTGGAGTAAGACCTCAGCACCTCAAGGAGATGGTAAACCCAGTTCTCGGAGAAGTTGCCGAGACACTACTGTCAGAGATCACGAAGTTTGTCAACGACTGCCTCTCTGGGTTGATCCCAGATACAATAAAACCCTTTTTCTTTGGAGCATCCCTTTGTGCCCTTAAGAAGAATGGTGGAGTCAGACCCATTGCCGTGGGTAACACACTTCGGCGCCTTGTTGCCAGGGCAGCTGTCAGAAAAATTAGCATAGACGCTGCGACGATGCTGCGACCCCATCAACTAGGTTTTGGTGTCCCCCATGGCTGTGAAGCAGCAGCTCATGCAGCAAGAGCCTATATCAAGCACCTCCCAGAAAATAAAGCATTAATTAAATTAGACTTTAAAAATCCCTTAAACCAGGTAAAAAGGGATGTGGTACTAAAAGCAGTTCGAACAAGCTTTCCTTCTCTACTCCCCTTCGTCTCAGCAGGGTACAGTAGGGAATCGACGCTGCTGTTTGGGGAACATGAAGCTGTTTCTGCAGAAGGTGTCCAGCAGGGAGACCCACTTTCCCCTTTTCTTTTTTGCATAGCTGTTAAAGAGGTCACAAGCAGGTTGACAGGCGAACTCAACATCTGGTTCCTGGACGATGGCAGCCTGGCAGGGACACAGGAGTCCCTGCTAGAAGATCTACAGTTGGTGAAATCTAAGGGAGAGGAGTTAGGACTCACCCTAAACCCATTAAAGTGTGAAATCATCTCATCTAGCCAACCAACCATAGATGCAGTGCGAATCATATTGCCAGGAGCCCAAGTGATCGCTGTGCTGCTAGGGGCACCTCTGGGCTCGAGCGCCATTGAGGTAGTCCTCGAAGAAAAGCTGAATGACCTGAGGAGGATGGAGGGAAGAATAGGGGCTTTTTACGCCCACGATGCTTTGTATCTTCTCACAAGGTGCGTGGCTTTGCCCAGACTGACCTATTTCCTAAGGTGTGCTTCCTCCTTCGACAGCCCAAAATTAACAGAATATGACACACTCCTAAGGTCAATAACCGTGAAAGTGTTAAACCTCTCCCTGCAAGATGACCAATGGGACCAAGCAACGCTCCCAGTTAGACTCGAGGGGATAGGTATTCGCAAGGCGACACAGTTAGCATTGCCGGCATTCTTATCCTCGACCAGTGCAACAGGTGAATTAGTTAAGGAAATACTACCGGAATACCTAAGAGACTCCATTGGGATTCATGATCCCAAATTCACGGAAGGAGTCGGTCAGTGGGACACTCTTGTCAACTCTCATCCTCGACCGACTTTTCCAAATGACTGCAAACAGTCCAAAAGGGATAGCCCCATTGTGGAGAACATCGCCACATCATTGCTGGAGGCAGCTTTCAGGAAGGACAAAGCGCGTCTTCTAGCTGTGCAAGCGCCCCATTCCGGGGACTTCCTATTGGCAGTCCCTAATTCCGCCTTGGGCACCCGCCTGGACCATCGGACCCTAAGTATTGGTGTTGTCCTGCGCCTTGCCGCCCCTATCTCCACCGAGCACCGGTGTATTTGCGGCCATGCACGGGCAGATCAATACGGCAGCCATGGTCTTATCTGTCGTAAGACACAGGGAAAGATTGCCAGACATGAAGCAGTCAATGACATCATCAAGAGAAGTTTGGCTTCTGCTGGGTGCCCAGCACAAAGGGAACCTCAGTTGTGCAGGCCTGACAACAGCCAAAAACGCCCAGATGGAGTCACCCTGCAGCCGTGGAGGGAAGGTAAACAGGCCGTGTGGGACTACACGTGTGCATCTACATTGGCTGATACCTATCTACCTTACAGCACAGCTGAGGGAGGCGGGGCGGCCACCTTCAGGGAGACCCAGAAAACTAACAAGTACAGGGACCTGGAACGTTGTTACCCGTTCGTGTCAATGGGCTCTGAGACTCTGGGCTCCTGGGGTAAATATGCACTTAAGTTCCTGAAGGAGCTGGGCGAGGAACTCATTGGGAAGACTAGAGACCCAAGAGCGGCCAGTTTCATGTTCCAGCGCCTCAGTGTCGCTGTTCAGAGGGGAAATGCGTGCTGTATCTTGGGTACGCACCCGACCCCGGAGGAGCTGGACGAGGTCTTCGAACACTGATTGTTATATTGTTATATTGTTATATAAGTGTGTGTTTTCTGTAAACTGTAGCATTGCAATAAAAAAAAAAAATAGGGGTGGTAGGAGAGGAAAAGATTAAAGTATTCAGTGAGAATCCACAAGGTCTTCTCTGAACACAATTTATTTTCTTCTTCGAGGATGTGGGTCCCTTTAATTAAACCAGTGGTGGTACCCCTAAATTTATATATATATATATATATATATATATATATATATATATATATATATATATATATATATATATATATATATATATATATATATATACATTTATATATATATATTTATATATATGTTTATATATATATTTATATATATATATATATTTTTTTTTTTTTTTTTTTTTTTTTTTTTTATAAATGGGAAGGGAGTACCACCTCTAGCTGGAAGAAGGGGGACCCATAGCCTCGGAGGAAACCACGCATAACGCATTAGAGGGAATGTTTAGATCCCCTCCAATACAGTTTCTGTGTGCTTTTCTCCTACCACCCCCTTCCTTGAATATTTTTTGTGCTTTATTATGCATTTGATGGTTACAAGATATACATGGGTTGATACAAAAATAATAATGCAAAAAGGTGCTTAAAGGTTATGGATCTCTTGAAGAACACAACAATGGGAAACATTGATGAATGTCACAGACGGGTTCGATCATTGTTGCAAGTCAAACACTTCTTCGAATTCCTCTGAAGTTGGACTAGTGCCCAAGACGCAACAGGCATTTCCCCTCTGAATCGCAACACTGAGGCGCTGGAACAAGAAACTTTTTGCTCTCTGGTCTTTTGTAGCGCTGATCAATTTGTCCCCCAATTCCTTCAGGAACTTCAATGCACATTTTCCCCACGAACCGAGGGTCTCCGAGCCGATCGGAACAAAGCTGTAGCAGTGTGCTAGACCACTGTATTTAATAATTTTCTGCGATTCCCTGAAAGAAGCAGCACCACCGCTTTCACGTGTGCTGTAGTGGAGGTAGGTAATATATTTATATATATATGTATATATATATATATATATATATATATATATATATATATATATATATATATATATATATATATATATATATATATATATATATATATATACATATACATATATATGTATTACCCCCCCCCCCTTACCAGTCTGTCAGGTAAGATGTGTATGAGAAGAATTGCATATTGCATGCATGTTAATGTTGCTGCTATATATATTTTATGTTTATGGTGGGATGTAGCAGTATAAGTTATGGCAGTATACGTTATCTAGGACCTTGTCTGTTGCTTGTGTCCAGTACGTGTAAGTCTGTGCAGGTGAGGAGGACTTGTCTGGTCCAGTGTTGTGATGCCAGCTTGTGGCATAATTATAAAATTAATTGTTCCTGTAAAGTCCTTTAAGGATGTTTATGATTTTAGTTATCATACCAGCATGTGTGGATAACTATGTTAGTGTCGTTGTGTCTGTTTGAAAGTGGATACTTTCGTATGTAAGATGTTGGTTAAGAGTTGTCATGTGTTGGTAACTCGGGGTGTGTATGGGTGAGGAAGCTTAGAGGTGAGAAGGGAACAGAGCCCTCAGTAACAAGTAGGGAGGCCTGATAGTAACATCTAATGTCAGTTAAGTAGCGTATGATTCTGGTCTTAGCTTCATGGTGTTTAATTCGTCTGGCTATTTCAATACGAAAAAATACTTATAAGTTTGTGTGTTTTTTAATGTAGAATATAAATATATTATATATTTTGTGTTGATCCTTATAAATAAACTGTTACTCTCGTTAATATAGTGATGTTTTCTCCCTACATTTTCCCTTGATAGGCTTGCAGTATAATACTTTCTTATGTGATTATAATATCTATGAAGGTAGCAAGAGAACAGCGACATTCAGTATTAATACATATTGGGTACTGTGTCGGGATATGAATGCCCGTTAATAAGTACTTATTCAGTATTAGTGCCCATTAGTCATTCTTTTTGCATTCCTAGGTACAGTGTGAACTTAGTGTTACCAGCAGGAAGAGGCTGAAAACCCTGACTGTTCCATGATTGGTTATGTTCTTACAACTCTTCACGATTTGAGGTAAGTGTTATCCTTGTGCCAAGGGCTAAGGTATAAAAATTTGTTCAGTGAAATTGAATCCTCCAAGTGATTGCCATGGAGGATTTCAGTTGCTTTGTTGGTAGAGCAGTTAAATTTTGGTGAAATTAAAGACTTGAAGAAGTCTGGGCTGATGAGCATGGCTGAAAAATTAAATCTGCCAGTTTTCAAGAGAATGTTAAAGGCTTAGTTATTGAGTATCATTGTCACCCATTTAATGAAGGAGGAGAACCTCGAAGACGAGGTGTTAGAAGAGTTAGAAGAAGGGTCAAGTGGCAAAGTGGCAATTGTGCAATTAGAGATGGAATCTAAGTTGGAGATGGCATGAATAGAAGCAGAGAAGCGGAGGTTGGAGATGCAGAATAGTCAAAAACAGTTAGAGTTGGAAACTCAGCAGCAGATGCCAGAGGCTCAACACCAACGAAAACAGTTGGAATTAGAGGCTCAGCTTAAGTTAGAGGAAGCTAGGCAAAAACAAGTGGAGGTTCAACAAAGTATAGAGGCAGATAGAAACAAAGTGGAGGCACAAAGAACTGCAGCTGAACATGGCAATACTAGTAATAATTCAGGCAGTACCAACCATTAGTGTAGATTAAATAAATATGTGGACTTGCCTAATTTTAATGAGGATGATCCTGAGATCCTTTCTCATTTTTCTAAGATTGTCATTAGTATGAATTGCCATGTGGGTCAGTGGGTTGCAATCATGCAGTCAATTAAGGTGAACGATTCAAGAGTTTTTTGAATCACTTCCTGATGCTAACAGTTTTTATTTTGATATTGTCAAACAGAGCATCTTAAATGCTTATAAATTAAATCCAGAGGCAAATAGACAAAAATTTCAAGGACTAAAAAGTGCACATGATTAAACTATGTCTGATTTTATTAGATAAAATGTGAATTACTGTGAGAGATGGTTTAAAGCACTTTCATTTACATAGTTTGAGACTCTTAAAAACATCCTAATTACTGAAGAGGTATTATCTTGTTTGTCAGACAGGTTATCCACATATATGGCTGAACAGAAACATACAACTGACATTTATGAGCTCGCTAAGCTCGCTGATGAACACAAGTTGCTTACAAAGGTGCCTTTCAGAGAAGAGTCAAATATTTATGATACTAAACTTAATCCTCATGCTCATATTGTTCATCAGACCAAACCAAGTTATAGTCTACCTGGTACTGAAATGAACTATTCTCCTGCTAAGCCTAAGTTTGAGAACACAGTCGGGGATGCAACATCCCAGTAATGTAAGTCATAAGTCTTCAGTGGGTGTGACAGTGTCATTCCCCGATAATAGATTTTGTACATACTGTAAGAAACAAGGTCATGTTATTATTTCTTGCTTTCAGCTGCTTCCTGATTTAAGACCTACTGGTCTCATTATGTGTAAGGGAGTGCAGAGTAGATATTATAAACATATTAAGGTAGATCCCAAATGGGTAGATATTTATCAACCGTATCTTTTTCCTGGAGAAGTATTATGTAAAAGTGGTGAATGGAAGCCAGTTGTTATGTTGAGAGATACTAGTGCTTCCCAAACTTTGATTTTAAGCCGAGTACTCCAATGTTGTAAAGAGAGAGACCTTGGTGAATCTGTATATCTTCAGAGTATTGCAAGTTGTCAAACAGTACCTTTGATAGACATTAATCTGAGATCAATCATCACCTCAGCCTTGTACACTGTTGGTGTTAGTAAACAGTTGCCTACCCCAAATGTGGATATCATACTGGGTAATGATGTAGCCATTAACTCTGTTGTTGGGGAGGTTGATCCCATTTTGTTATCTAAACAATATGAGTGAGTTACCACCCAGATGTAGAGGATGATGTTATCTACCATACATGTGCTGACTCAAGTTATTTGAGTAAACAGCCAGATGCAGTGGATGGTGTTATCTACCCTGCCTGTGCTGAGTCCGGTTCTATTATTGTTTCAGTTGTCTTTTCTGTCGCTATCAGAGTAAATGTTCCAGAGACCAGTACCCCTTCAGAGTTGAATTGCGAGGTGGATTTTCAGGATTCAGGTGTAGCCGACCTGGTTGTTGAGAGTAAGGCAGATACTATGACCCCACTTTATTCTAACCAAGTGGATGGTTTGGAACAGGAAGTCCATGTACCAGTAACTTGCCCGCTTACTCCAGAAGTTGAATCAGGATTCGAGTGTAAGTCTATGGAGGCCATGTCTCTGCTTTATTTTAACCAAAGTAGGTTGGAAAAGGATGTCAGTTTGACAGATACTTGCCCGCTCGCTCCAGAGTTTGAATCAATTGTCGAGAATGAGTCAGTTGTAGAGGCCCCGCCCTGCCCTAGCCTAGTGGATGGTGATGGGGAGGACGCCAAAGTACCAGTTACTTGCCTGCTCATTTCATATTTTTAGTCCTTTGGATTTGAGTAAGTTAAGAAGAACTGACCCAGAAATATCAGAGAGTAGTAAGGAGACAGGCTGTAACTTAGATCCATTGTTGGAGAGATCATGCAGATGATCAGCTTCCGACAAGCAATTGGATACTGATTGAGCCTCCCTCTTCAGTTGACTGTGAGGGTGTTACCCAGCTTCGAAGGTTTATTAATTGTAAACAGACATTACTCCAAACATCTCAAGAATTTATCATGGGAGGACAGTTTGGTAAATATTGTGTAACATTTAATGATGGTAACATTTCTTCTAGGCCAAAGTTGAGAGTGCTGTGACCAATTATTCTTGTTCCAAGTGGATTAAGTATTTAACATTGGGTAATTCGAGTCAAAGTGGTGGTGTACGGTTTCGTCCAACCTTGAATCAGTTGTTCAAAGTTCCAGGTGTGAATTTCCAGTTGCAGTGGGAAGTGGATATCCCACATGTTTCGTTTGATGAGCGGGTAGGGTTATAGGTTGTCTTTGGGTGGTTCTCAGGTAATCTGGTTTCCATCTACCAGGTGATAAGACCCCTAACTATGTTGCTGGATTGTTTGATGTCGCCAGGAGAAAGTCACTTACTGAGTGAAGTTCATGGTAAGTGTTATCAATGTTTCAGAGTGGTTCTGTTACTCTCATGGGAGGCCTGGATGGCTAGGAAAATATATTTTGTCCTAAAAAACATAGTCAGCGGGTGTGAACTTGTTCTTGTGGTTGTGATTTGGATACTGTCCTTAAGAATAATTATGATTTCTTTCACTGATCGTTCTGACAGAGATATGAAGCGACTGACTTCTCCATCACTGATGGTTACTCGAGTCAGTTCTGATAGGTATTCCTTGCAGTTTTCCTTGTTGCTCTTGTCTGTTGTGACAGACATAAAAGGTCTACTGGGGAGATCTGTTGTGTTGTTGGTGGTTGTAAGAGTGAAGAAGTTTCACATGTGTCGATGTGGTTTAACCCTGTTTCTTCTACTTTTAGTTCATATTTGCCGAAGCCTTGTGTTCCACAGAAGATCCAGAGTGATGGGAGCCAGGTGTTCCTGAAAATGTTTTACCAGATCTGAAAAGTTTATGCCCAGATCACCCTCTTTAACCAGGAGAAGTCCCTCAATCAACCCGCATCTAGTCAACTTCACATGTGTGGGTTAACTCTAGAAAAAAGGAGTAATAGCCAGTGGGAAAGTTATTAATTCATGAAAACAGGATGTTTGTGCATTGTTAATCGCCTAGTCAGAGATATTCTTGTCTTGCCTATATACTGATATCGTTGTCTGGCCTTGACGTTGTCTTGCATACATACCGAAAGTATACTGAGGAAGTTACTCGAAGGTTGCAATAATGAGGCACCCTTCTTGAGTTATTATAGGCACATGCATAAACAAGTGGATTGATTCGCCATGGGTTCCCCCTAGGTGTCCTGTTTGTGAATTTTTACATGGGAACCATAGAGCAGAGGGTCTTAGTTGATATGGACTTAAAACCTGCCAAACACTGATGGAATGTTGACGACATATTTATGCAGGTACCTGATGTCGGACGTTTGCAGCAGTTGAAGGAGGCATTTCAGTAAAGTTCTGTGTTAAGAACATAAGAATAAAAGTAACTGCAGAAGACCTATTGACTCATACGAGGCAGCTCCTATTTATAACCCCCCAATCCCACTCATATACATGTCAAACCCCACGCTTGATAGATTCCAGGGACCCCCACCTTTACCATGTTACATTGTAATTGGTTCCACAAATCAACAACCCTGTTACCGAACAAGTATTTACCCAGGTCTTTCCTAAATCTAATCTTATCCAATTTATACCCATTGTTTTGTGTTCTGTCTTGTCTTGATACTTTTAATACCCAATTAATATCCCCTTCGTTATATTCATTCATCCACTCGTACACCTCTATCATGTCACCCCTAACTGATCGCCTTTCTAGCGAATATTATTTAAGCTTTGTCAATCATTCTTCATATGACAGGTTTCTAATTTGCAGGATTTATTTTGTCATCCTACGTTGGATGCATTCTAGTGAATTTATATCCATTCCAAAGTAAGGCGACCAAAACTTAACTGCATAAATTAAATGGGGCCTAACCAGAGCAAGATATAGCTGAAGAACCATACCAGGTGTCTTATTAGTAACGCTTCGATTAATAAATCCCAGTGGCCTATTGGCCTTATTATGAACATTTATGCATTGATTTTTTGGTTTTATATTATTACTAATTACAACTCCAAAGTCCCTTTCGCAATCCGACCTCGCAATCTCAACGCCATCTAGCTCGTATCTAGTAACTATATCATCATTACCTAGCCTCAAAACTTTACATTTGTCAGCATTAAACTGCATCTGCCAATCTTTTGACCATTTCAAAACCCTATTTAGATCACCTTGAAGAGATAGAGAGTCTCCGTATTTATTTCCCTCCCACTAATAACTATGATACGGCAACTAAGAACTATGAAACATCACTGCCAACGGCATCACACAAGTAGAAAGTGTGACAGAGGTAACCAAAGAAAGGAAAACAGTGCACGAACAAAAAATAATACCCAGAGGAAAAGTGAAAGGAGAAACGGGCGCCGAAAGGGCAAAAAGTCTAAAACGATGTCGCAGGAATTGAGTAAAGTTGCAGATAGTAGTAGTGTACATAATAATCATTTGGTGCTTAAGAGAACTCGACAGAGAGTGAACAATATTTATAATAACAGTGACAATGGTGGCATTGTGATCAGTGTCGACTTTGAACAGTCTCATGGAACATATAGACAAAGAATTCTAAACGAAGAAATGCTTGCTGACTCGCTAAAAAAAACAGTGTACAAGTGTCCTCCAGTCCAGGCCTTCCATATGTGGTCGAGTCATAGACACGCCTCAGGAAAATGTTCAAATAATACATACAGAAAAAGGGAAGCAAAGCCCCAGTAGGAGTGGCAGTTAAACCTCCGAAATAAGAAGACCTAAAAATAGAAAAAGAAAGAAAAGTAGAAACAAAAAGGAGAGAGAGAGAGAGAGAGAGAGAGAGAGAGAGAGAGGAAAAAGAGAAAGACGGCATAAGAGACGAGAAAGACAAAGACAACGACTGAAGAGGAGAAAGAGGAGGCAGAAAGAAAAATCGTTGTGTATTTACCAGGACTAAGAAGGAGGAGAAAATCTCAGAGACGGAAAACAAATGTTGGAAGAAGCTTGGAGGATAGAGGACGAGGCTTAAGTGATACAGAGGAGATTTTCGACGAGGGGGCTTATTTTATGATCCCAGGTAGCTGAAAAACTAGTCTACCTTTGAGATTTATTCCATCAGGCCTGACCTAACTAAGAGGTCAAAGATATATAAACGTGAATATATGCATAGTAAACACGTGATTAAATTTGATAAATAGTTTAAGAGTATGGGCAGTGAATAAGAATATAAATAAATGACTGGTCAGGAGATCTGGAGAATTTGCTGGAGGTGTGAGGCTCGCCTCAGAGGAGCTTGAGCTCACTTGAGCAGTATTGTGGAGCAGTATTTGAAGCAGTTTTGTGGGCAGCCTAGGGCTCCGGGTGTTGGCTGCTCAACGAGTAAACACCCTCGCAAGAAACAATTTCTGTGGTAAGCATTTTAAACAGTTTACAGTGATTGTCTGCAGTTGGTCGTGTGCCCAGCGACCATAGGAATGTTTATTGAGATATTAGACATATTGTGTTAAGGCAGAAAGCCTAAATAAGAGAGTGAAGATGGAAGAACCAGCGGGGGGGAGGAGCAGCACATCCTCTCCAGCCGATAGCTTGCACGTGACTGACCAGCTAGCAGCCTGGGGCAGGTGGGCCACCACGGGAAGTGGAGAATGAATCCGTCCGGGCGTGGGGGAGTCCTCACGGCAGGCAGGAAGGAGTCAGACGAATGTCGAATGGAGACATTTATTATGTTGTTTATTTTCATTATATGTTTGCAAAGGAACATTTTCATTGGCGTGTCGATGAGTTGCAAACTTGTCTGGGGAAGGAGTTGCTGTGAACTTCGAGCCAGCTGAGGAGGAGTAGTGGATGAGACTCCATGGTTGTGGAAGGTACTGAGCTCTGTGGAGGAGTAGCCATACAGTGAGGAACAGGATCTCAAGGTGCGAGAAGAGGAGCAGTGAAGCGAAGTTTCACATGCTTCTGTAATACCAGTGGTGGAGCATCATCTGTAGGCTGGATCGCCTGCAGAGATATATGTATATATATATATATATATATATATATATATATATATATATATATATATATATATATATATATATATATATATATATATATATATATATATATATATATGTGTGTGTGTGTGTGTGTGTGTTCTCAGACTGATAATGTCATATTTGTTTTACAAGGTTTAACCCTCTAGGTGAGGATAATAGTGCTGTAATTGTTTTACAAGATTTAACTCACTTGGTAAGGTTGGTAGCATAAGTGGCAAGCCAGGAGTTGGGCTAACACTTGGTATAAGTAAATAAAAGAGACCAGCTGGTATTGGTTTGCAACCAGGTTATAATAGCATAAGGTGTCGAAGTTTATATACTTGTATATAGTATGTGAGTGCTTTAATATATATGTGTTGTTATTAAATGTTCGTTATGATCAGGTGTTTGCCCTTGTCCTAATGAGGCTTCCCAGAAAGCAGAACAGAGAGAGAGAAAGAGAGAAAGCACCACAGTGGTGGACAGGGTATATCTTGAGATGATTTGATTGAGATGATTTCGGGGCATTAGTGTCCCCGCGGCCCGGTCCTCGACCAGGCCTCCAAAGGGTAGTACAGAGTAATAATTCAGAAAAGTGGATTGAGGAGATCATACCAACCAAGGAGAGAGTGAGGAGTCACGGCAGCTCAAGTGAGTGTGTGCACATGAAAACGAGGCTAGTGATGTGCCGCATCCCCAAAATATGTGACACTGAGCCCTTCTCTAAAAGCACGAAACGTACAGGAAAACGTACAAAACGTACTCTTAATTAAAGTGTAAGCACTCTACAGAGGATTTGGTTTGGTGGGTTGTCCGGAAGAGACAATCTATTGACTCACAACATAATAATATTATTACGACCCACAACATAATACTTAGAAGTGCACGTTCACTTTTCCTTCTTTATTCCAAGCAAACCCACATTGAGCCTGTCACCACTCAGCTGCTGGAGAGAAAAAGATCCGTGGTAGTTGTAAGCATCAAAGAACAGGAAGGATCCAACAGCCAAGAATGGAATAGCAAGGATAGAGAGGCAGTACATGGGCTCTGAACGGGTTACAGAGGGAAGGGGCTGAACAAAACATTGAGAAGGTTTTCAGGTTGGGCTGGTACAACAAGGACAGAAACCGACTTGTAAAGGTGGTGTTTACAAACGAAACCACGAAGGAGGATATTCTCGAAAGGAAGAGTCGTCTGCAGCATGTGGAGGGATACAAAAAAGTATTCCTGCAGAGGGACAGGACGAAGGAGGAGAGAGCCAGGGCAGCAGAGGCAAGGAGGAAGCGCAGGGAGAGAGGAGCAAACCAGGAAATCACAGCCCCCAACACAACAGTCCCAGAGACAAGAGGGGAACCCAAAACCAGCAATCCCAGCAACACCAGAGGGGAGGGCAACACCGCCACCCCCTTCTGCATAGAAACCCTCCCTTTCCCTCACCCTACCTGATCCCACCCTACCCTCCCTCCCCCCCCCCCCCACCCCATTCTGACCCTATCACCCCTTCCCCATTCCCATCACGTCCCCCCTCCTACCTTTCCACACCCTCCCCCTTCATCCCGTACCCTCCCTATCCCTCCTCCCCCAAACCCCATATCCTCCATGTCCCCCCTATCTCCTTAACCCATACCCTACCTGTCCCCCCTTCCCATAAACCCCCACCCCCTACCCCAAAATCCTCTGAGACCCTGCAAACCACCTCACAAATCTTCTCACCCACGGAACAGCTTCCCACACCAGCAGAATGCTCGCCAAGAAAGGGACATGAAAATGAACAGAAGAAAGTGAGCTTCAAGGCAATGTACACTAACATAGATGGGATTACAAATAAAACAAGGGAACTCGGAGAATGGGCACTTGAAGAAAACCCAGACATAATAGCACTCACAGAAACAAAGCTAACGAAAACCATAACAAACGCAGTATTTCCACAGGGCTACTATGTAGTAAGGAAAGAGAGAGAAAGGAGAGGAGGAGGAAGTGTAGCTTTGCTACTAAGAGAAGGTTGGAGTTTCGAAAAGATGGTAATTCAGAACTGTGAAGGTTTTAGTGACTACATATCAGGCACCATAGCAACTGGAGGACAGAAAATTATAGTAGTAGTAGTCATATATAACCCCCACCGAATGACAGAAGACCCAGACAGGAATATGATAGAAACAACTTGGCCACCATCAAATTAATAGAGAGAGCAGCTTCTGTGGCTAGCAGGAATGGATCCAGACTACTAATCATGGGAGACTTCAACCATGGGAAGATAGATTGGGGGAACAGAGACCCACATGGAGGCCCAGACACATGGAGATCTAAGCTGCTGGATGTGGCGACAAGAAACTTTCTAAGTCAACACATCAAGGGACCGACAAGAATGAGAGGAGGGGATGAACCAGCCTTGCTTGATCTGATATTTACCCTAAATGAGTCGGATATAAGGGAAAATAAGTTGGAAGCCCCCTTGGGAATGAGTGATCATAGTGTATTGAGCTTTGAGTACCTGGTTGAGCTAGAAAGTATCATCCCCCAAAAAGAACTGGGAAACAAAGGGCTGGCGTACCGAAAGGGAAACTATGAGGAGATGAATAAATTCCTATGGGATATACATTGGGACACAGAACTCGGAACCAAGTCCGTACAAAACATGATGGACTATGTCACCCAAAAATATCAGGAGGCTGTAAGCAGGTTTGTCCCAGCCCGACAGGAAAAAACAGAGAAGCAAAGGAAGAATCTGTGGTTTAATATGGAATGTATGAAAGCAAAGAAGCTGAACAAAAAGGCATGGAGGAACTTCCGTAATAACAGAACACCAGAAAGTAGAGAGAGATACCAGAGATCCAGGAACGAGTATGTTAGTATGAGAAGAGCAGCTGAGAAAAGGTATGAAAATGATGTAGCTAATAAAGCCAAGACCGAACCAAAGCTACTACACATTCATATCAGGAGGAAGACAACAGTGAAGGAACAGGTGATGAAACTTAGGGTGGGCGAGGACAGGTACACAGAGAATGACAAAGAGGTGTGTGAAGAACTCAACAAAAGGTTCCAGGAGGTCTTTACAATAGAACAGGGAGAAGTCACGGTGCTAGGAGAGGTGGCAGCAAACCAGGTGACCTTGGATAGGTTCGATATTACAAGAGATGAAGTCAAGAAGCTCCTATTGGAGATGGATGTGAGAAAAGCTGTTGGGCCGGACAGAATCTCACCATGGGTATTGAAAGAGTGTGAAGGAGCACTTTGCGTGCCACTCTCCATAGTGTATAGTAGGTCACTGGAAACGGAAGACCTACCAGAAATATGGAAGACTGCTAATGTAGTACCAATATACAAAATGGGTGACAGACAAGAAGCACTGAACTACAGGCAAGTGTCCTTAACTTGTATACCATGCAAGGTGATGGAGAAGATTGTGAGAGAAAACCTAGTAACACATCTGGAGAGAAGAGACTTCGTGACAACCCATCAACATGAGTTCAGGGAGGGTAAATCTTGCCTTACAGGCTTGATAGAATTCTACGATCAGGTGACAAAGATTAAACAAGAAAGAGAAGGATGGGCGGACTGCATTTTTTTGGACTATCGGAAAGCTTTTGACACAGTACCCCATAAAAGGTTGATGCACAACCTGGAGAAACAGGCAGGAGTAACTGGTAAGACGCTCCAGTGGATGAGGGAGTACCTAAGCAATAGGAAGCAGAGAGTTACAGTGAGGGGTGAGACCTCAGACTGGCGTGAAGTCACCAGTGGAGTCCCACAGGGCTCTGTACTTGGACCTATCCTGTTTCTGATATACGTAAATGATCTCCCAGAGGGTATAGACTCATTCCTCTCAATGTTTGCTGACGACGCCAAAATTATGAGAAGGATTAAGACAGAGGAGGACAGCTTGAGGCTTCAAGAAGACCTGGACAAGCTGCAGGAATGGTCGAACAAATGGCTGTTAGAGTTTAACCCAAGCAAATGTAATGTAATGAATATAGGGATAGGAAGCAGGAGACCAGATACAAGGTATCATTTGGGAGATGAAATACTTCAAGAGTCAGAGAGAGAGAAAGACCTGGGGGATAATATCACGCCAGACATGTCCCCTGAAGCTCATATCAAGAGAATAACATCAGCAGCATATGCCAGGTTGGCTAACATAAGAACGGCCTTTAGAGACTTGTGTAAGGAATCTTTCAGAACATTATATACCACATATGTCAGACCAATCCTGGAGTATGCGGCTGCAGCATGGAGTCTATATCTAGTCAAGCATAAGACTAAACTGGAAAAGGTTCAAAGTTTTGCCACCAGATTAGTACCCGAGCTGAGAGGTATGAGCTACGAGGAGAGACTACGGGAATTAAACCTCACTTCGTTGGAAGAGAGAAGAGTTAGGGGGGGACATGATCACCACATTCAAGATTCTCAAGGGAATCGACAGGGTTGATAAAGACAGGCTATTTAACACAAGGGGCACACGCACTAAAGGACACAGGTGGAAACTGAGTGCCCTAATGAGTCACAGAGATATTAGAAAGAACTTTTTTAGTATCAGAGTGGTTGACAAATGGAATGCATTAGGAAGCGATGTGGTGGAGGCTAACTCCATACACAGTTTCAAGTGTAGATATGACAGAGCCCAATAGGCTCAGGAACCTGTACACCTGTTGATTGACGGTTGAGAGGCGGAACCAAAGAGCCAGAGCTCAACCCCCGCAAGCACAACTAGGTGAGTACAACTAGGTGAGTACCACAGCTTCCTCTCTCCACCATTCCTCTCTCAGGTCATCACTGGGTCATCTCCCACACCCTCTGTCACAGTACAGTCAAGCCAGAAGGCAAATGATGCTGATATGCAACTTTCAGAAGATGAGTACACAAAGGACATATGGCCAACCCGCACCTTGCACCTCACTGATCCCTGCCAATGGCCGCACTGAAACTATACTTGTCCAAAGTTATTGAATCCTTCTGCAGGTGAAGAGATGCGATGCTCATTGAACTGCTAAAGAGCTTTGGTCTTGACATAACAAGTGTGACTTGTCATGTCAAGACCCTTGACATCGACATACATATGCTGAACACCATGGGTAACAATGAGCTACTCCTTACTCTCATACAATAGCACATACACTCCAATCAAATACATAAAGTCCCAATTTTTTAATTATCATTATAATACTGAATTCATGGTAGGTTGTTATATTAATTACTTGATATGTTTAATTAAATTTGGTAATACATCGCATGTTTCATAAACTGCAACCATTAAACAGCAAAATCCATGTAATTATATCTTGTGAAAAATACAGTTATAATCCCAAAATGGTTATGAAATATTTTTTAAATTGAATATTGTAATGATTTTTCTTTATTTCTTAGTTACTGTACTGTTTAGTTTATTTAGCAATTTTGAAACCTTGATAATAGTAATGCAATACTGAATGAAACCTTTCTTGTATTTGCATAATGTCTTTCTAGCACATACAACTGTAAATGTGATAACAAACCTCGTATAAATTTCACAATTTGGTCTGATGTATAATAGTACTGATAAAATGCTTACAGAACAAAACTCCAATTATCTTGTATATTATTTGTGTAGTTTGTGTGAAGGTTATTTCTCCCAGTGACTACACGAGTGGTCATTTGAAAATAGTTGATTTATTCTCAATGATCGTGTGAAAGGCCATCCCTTAGGAATAGCAGTGAGCTAGTCCTATGTAGCACTTGAATACTATACTCTAGTTTTCACTACTAGTGTATACTGTCATTTAACAAATATTTTGTACATGGAATTTGAAAGCTGTTCCTTTGTATTTAGTTTTGAATAAGTTCCTACCATATGACACTGGTCGTGTGTCTCTAGTTTAATGTTTGTAAGTTCAAATATTATGTAACTGGCAATATTATTCCTTCATAGGTATTTACCTTTTCATTAGCTGCTTTGCTAATGAGAAGGAAGATTATAAAGAACATTTATAAAGTTTTATTGTAATAATATGAAAACATACAAAGTTAAGTTACATCATATAGTACAAGCAACTTTATATTACTCTCTTCAAAAATTTAACGACTGAAATCATAAACCTCAGTACTCATATTTTTTTTACATTTGCATAATAGTACTGTAATACTGTAATACAGTACTGTTATGTACAGTATTACAAAGATTTATAATTTCTCAGCTCTTGTGGCACAAATCTATAATCCTTGAATTTAATATCTTTTGTTATTTATAAATGTGATCCCAATTTTCTAATGTTGTACAGTACATGCTTATGTTACTGTTTATAATCTAATCCAGACATATACAGAGAAATAATAGTTTAATAGAAATAATACTAGCAGGGAGCATTGACACACTAGCAGAGATCATTGACTCACTAGCAGGGAGCATTGACACATTAGCAGGGATCATTGACTCACTAGCACGGAGCATTGACCTGCTACCAGGGAGCATTGACTCACTAGCAGAAAGCAGTGACTCGCAAGCAGGGGGTATTGTCTCGCTAACAGAGAGCATTGACTCGAAAGCAGTGGGGGGGTATTGATTCACTAGCACTCGAAATCAGGGTGTATTGATTCGCTGGCAGGGAGTATGACTCACTAGCAGGGAGCATGACTCACTAGCAGGGAGTATGACTCACTAGCAGGGAGTATGACTCACTAGCAGGGAGCATGACTCACTAGCAGGGAGTATGACTCACTAGCAGGGAGTATGACTCACTAGCAGGGAGCATGACTCACTAGCAGGGAGTATGACTCACTAGCAGGGAGTATGACTCACTAGCAGGGAGTATGACTCACTAGCAGGGAGTATGACTCATTAGCAGGGAGTATGACTCACTAGCAGGGAGTATGACTCACTAGCAGGGAGTATGACTCATTAGCAGGGAGTATGACTCACTAGCAGGGAGTATGACTCACTAGCAGGGAGTATGACTAACTAACAGGGAGTATGACTCACTAGCATGGAGTATGACTCACTAGCAGGGAGTATGACTCACTAGCAGGGAGTATGACTCACTAGCATGGAGTATGACTCACAAGCAGGGAGTATGACTCACTAGCATGGAGTATGGCTCACTAGCAGGGAGTATGACTCACTAGCATGGAGTATGACTCACTAGCAGGGAGTATGACTCACTAGCAGGGAGTATGACTCACTAGTATGGAGTATGACTCACTAGCAGGGAGTATGACTCACTAGCAGGGAGTATGACTCACTAGCATGGAGTATGACTCACTAGCAGGGAGTATGACTCACTAGCAGGGAGTATGACTCACTAGCATGGAGTATGACTCACTAGCATGGAGTATGACTCACTAGCAGGGAGTATGACTCACTAGTATGGAGTATGACTCACTAGCAGGGAGTATGACTCACTAGCAAGAGGTATCAAGTTACTGGGATGGATTATAGATGGAAATGAAAAATATTTCTCACAGGGTTGTAATTAATCTCAAAGAAAACCAAGGAGGACAAAATTAGTTAAAATTTTATATATACAGTATACTATTTTTTTATTGCAAAACATACTTTAACTTTCAGTAGTGTGACAATAGTTTGAAGGATATACATGGGCAGCCTTCATGGTCTGTTGACTTTGTTAATTTATTATGCATCCTCAAATGTCAGAGAGACACGTAATAGGCTCAGTAACTGAACCATAAATTCATTGAGCTAAGTAAGCTACAATCTGATAAGATAGTTACACAGTTAATGAATAAGTAAATCAATTGTCCTTGGCAGCAAAATTGATTCAAGAACTGGACCACAATAGTCTCTAAACCGAGCGATTTGCATATGTGGTAAGCAAGTTACATATATACTAATGTTCAATAGTGTATAATAAGAAAGAGTGAGAAAATCTAATGCATATTGTTTTGTTAAAAAACAAAAACAAAAAAAGTATCTGGCAATGCTAAAACAATTATTAATATTTTTGTTATACGGTAGTTTAAAAAAAATACTTTTAACCCTTCTTATAAGGGTATTATAAGAAACACATCTACCTTATGTTATATTATAAGCAAATGACTCGGTTAAAGGAGCTGAAGTCGTTAATTAAATCAATGATTATTACAGACTTTTATAAACTAAGGAAACATCAGTAGTATAAATGTGTTTAGCCTACTCATAGGGGAGCCTGTGGCTGAGTGGTCAGCTCTACGGATTCGTAGTCCCGTGGACCGGGAATCGATCTCCGACAATGGTGGAAACAAATAGGTAGAGTTTCTTTCATCCTGATACCCTTGTTATCTAGCAGTAAATAGGTACCTGGGAGTTAGACAGCTGCTACGGGCTGCTTTCTGGGGATGTGCAACAAAAAAAAGGCCTGGTCAAGGACCGGGCCGCGGGGACGATAAGCCCCGAGATCATCACGAGATAACCACAACCTTCCGAACCTGAATCTAAATCATTTATATATATTATGAATAACAGAGGTCCCAGGACAGAACCTTGAGTCACTCAACTTACAACATTTTCCCTCTCTGACTTACCCCCATTTATACTAACTCTTTGTTTCTTTTGGTATAGCCATACCCTAATCCAACTTATTATATTACCCCCCCAATACCGTGAGCCTCTAACTTTTTAATCAGTCTTTCATTTGGCACTGTCAAAAGCTTTGCTAAAGTCAAGGTACACAACATCACAAACCTTACCACTATCAACTACCTAAACTGTGCTGGACTAAAATGATTGCAAAATTTGTTAAACATGAATGGCCATTAGTAAACCCATGTTGTGAATCATTTATTAATATATGTTTTTCAAAATGAAAATGAATGTTTTTTGCAATTTTCGAATCAAGTAATTCTCCAACGATAGACGTTAAGAATGACATATATTGGCGACTTGTCACCTCTCCTGACAACTACCTCCTTGTTCTCACGAAGGCTTTTAGCTGCCGCTTTGAGCTCGGGGGACAGTATGGTGCTTCTGTAATTGCCTCGATTCTTTCCTCCTTCCGCAATAAGTTCTGCTTGTAAGGTATCTTTGGTAGTGCCCTTCTTTTGTGTCTCGAGGTCGAATATGTCGTCCAACAGAATTTCCAACTCCACTTTCCGGGCCATCTCACTCGGTCTGGACATAACGTGACAGTTTATGCCCAGATTTAGGAGAGTGACTTGGTCCTCAGTGAGGTTAATTCCTGCAAGGTTCAGGAAGCCATCTATTGGTCGTGGAATTGCCATAGGTCCTCCATATAACGTTGTTAGTTTCTTGATAATCCTTGTTTCAGTGCTGAGGTGATGCCGGTCTGTGAGGATGTTGAGGTGTTGTTCAATGCGGGTACGGATACTTTCGTCGATGTTGTTATTTCTCCACTTGTTTGTAGCATGAAGTAGTTGCGTTTTGTTGTCTTTGATTTCATTCTCTGCCTTGTATATCTGATCACGAATCAGATCCTTGCGATATTTTATCGTGAAGGCTTGATTCCTTGCTGCTGGGTCGTGCGTTTTAATATTAGTATATTTTGGTAGCAGTCTTTCCTGTAGACATATATTATTAAATATGACCGAAAAAGTAAGATTAATAATTCTAACACGAATTTTCTCAATCTTTCGTACATTTCTTTTCACTGTTGGTGGTAATTCAAAAATCAATTCTCCAAAATTCATTTTTATTTCTAGTCTGACGCGACACTTGAGCGCGTTTCGTAAAACTTATTACGTTTTCAAAGACTTTAGTTTACACATACACAACTGAATAGAACTTACACATCTCCGATTTGTTTATATCTACATTTGAGTGAGGTGGATGGGGTGAGGTGGTATTAATAGGGTATTAAATTCATCAACACAAGACAGAACACGAAACAATAAGTATTGAATGGAAGTGATTGTAGAAAGCCTATTGGTCCATATTTCTTGATGCTTCTATATTGGAGCGGAGTCTTGAGGTGGGTAGAATATAGTTGTGCATTAATTGGCTGTTGATTGCTGGTGTTGACTTTTTAATGTGTAGTGCCTCGCAAACGTCAAGCCGTCTGCTATCGCTGTATCTATTGATGATTTCTGTGTTGTTTACTAGGATTTCTCTGGCGATGGTTTGGTTGTGGGAAGAGATTATATGTTCCTTAATGGAGCCCTGTTGCTTATGCATCGTTAAACGCCTAGAAAGAGATGTTGTTGTCTTGCCTATATACTGGTTTTTTTGGAGCTTACAATCCCCAAGAGGGCATTTGAAGGCATAGACGACGTTGGTCTCTTTTAAAGCGTTCTGCTTTGTGTCTGGAGAGTTTCTCAAGAGTAGGCTGGCCGTTTTTCTGGTTTTATAGTAAATCGTGAGTTGTATCCTCTGATTTTTGTCTGTAGGGATAACGTTTCTATTAACAATATCTTTCAGGACCCTTTCCTCCGTTTTATGAGCTGTGGAAAAGAAGTTCCTGTAAAATAGTCTAATAGGGGGTATAGGTGTTGTGTTAGTTGTCTCTTCAGAGGTTGCATGGCGTTTCACTTTCCTTCTTATGATATCTTCGACGAAACCATTGGAGAAGCCGTTGTTGACTAGGACCTGCCTTACCCTACAGAGTTCTTCGTCGACTTGCTTCCATTCTGAGCTGTGGCTGAGAGCCCGGTCGACATATGCGTTAACAACACTCCTCTTCTACCTGTCTGGGCAGTCGCTGTTGGCATTTAGGCACATTCCTATGTTCGTTTCCTTAGTGTAGACTGCAGTGTGGAAACCACCGCTCTTTTCCATGACTGTTACATCTAGAAAGGGCAGCTTCCCATCCTTTTCCATCTCGTAAGTGGAACGCAGCACGGAACTCTGCTCAAACGCCTCCTTCAGCTCCTGCAGATGTCTGTATGTATAAGCAAGTAGATGGGGTCGCCATGGGTTCTCCCCTTGGTGTCCTGTTTGCAAACTTCTACATGGGTACCATCGAGCAAAAAGTCTTAGTCGACATGAACTTGAAACCGGCCATATACTGCAGGTATGTTGACGACATTTTTACACAGGTACCTGATGTCAGACATCTGCAGGAGCTGAAGGAGGCGTTTGAGCAGAGTTCTGTGCTGCGTTTCACTTACGAGATGGAAAAGGATGGGAAGCTGCCCTTTCTAGATGTAACAGTCATGGAAAAGAGCGGAGGTTTCCACACTGCAGTCTACACTAAGGAAACGAACATAGGAATGTGCCTAAATGCCAACAGCGACTGCCCAGACAGGTACAAGAGGAGTGTTGTTAACGCATATGTCGACCGTGCTCTCAGCCACAGCTCAGAATGGAAGCAAGTCGACGAAGAACTCTGTAGGGTAAGGCAGGTCCTAGTCAACAACGGCTTCTCCAATGGTTTCGTCGAAGACATCATAAGAAGGAAAGTGAAACGCCATGCAACCTCTGAACAGACAACTAACACAACACCTATACCCCCTATTAGACTATTTTACAGGAACTTCTTTTCCACAGCTCATAAAACGGTGGAAAGGGTCCTGAAAGATATTGTTAATAGAAACGTTATCCCTACAGACAAAAATCAGAGGATACAACTGACGATTTACTATAAAACCAGAAAAACGGCCAGCCTACTCATGAGAAACTCTCCAGACACAAAGCAGAACTCTTTAAAAGAGACCAACGTCGTCTATGCCTTCAAATGCCCTCTTGGGGATTGTAAGCTCCAAAAAAACCCAATATATAGACAAGACAACAACATCTCTTTCTAGGCGTTTAACGATGCATAAGCAACAGGGCTCCATTATGGAACATATAATCTCTTCCCATCGCCAGAGAAATCCTAGTAAACAACACAGAAATCATCGATAGATACAGCGATAGCAGACGGCTTGACGTTTGCGAGGCACTACACATTAAAAAGTCAACACCAGCAATCAACAGCCAATTAATGCACAACTATATTCTACCCACCTCAAGACTCCGCTCCAATATAGAAGCATCAAGAAATATGGACCAACGAGCAAACTACCCATTCTTCGCCTGCCTGCTCCTGATTGGCTGGTGTATCGCCAATCACACCTGCACCTGTACTCACGCCCCCTACCTGAGTCGACGTCTGGGCCAGCTCACGCCATACTCCTCAGAATATCTCTGTGCTCTTAGAAGTTGACATCTCTCTCTGTTAGACTAAGCCCTGGCTGTCGTGTACTAAGGGAGGTGGCAGCTTTAGCCAGTATTCTCAGCACCTGATTCTTATTATTATTGTCTTGCACTTCATTTTATAAGCCACGTTTTCATGAATCTTCATTTTATAAGCCACGTTTTCATGAATCAATTGTTTTTCGACTACCTAACCTAACCTAACTTTTTCGGCTACCTAACCTAACCTAACCTAACCTATAGAGATAGGTTAGGTTAGGTTAGGTAGGGTTGGTTAGGTTCGGTCATATATCTACGTTAATTTTAACTCCAATAAAAAAAATTGACCTCATACATAATGAAATGGGCAGCTTTATCATTTCATAAGAAAAACAAAATAGAGAAAATATATTAATTCAGGAAAACTTGGCTTATTAGGCATATCGGGCCTTGCATAGTAGGCTGAGAAGTGCATCCTGGCTACTAGGTATGACATATATATATATATATATATATATATATATATATATATATATATATATATATATATATATATATATATATATATATATATATATATACATATATATATATATATATATATATATATATATATATATATATATATATATATATATATATATATGTGTGTGTGTGTGTGTGTGTGTGTGTGTGTGTGTGTGTATATCACGGAAATAAACACGTGATTAAGAATGTGACAATGTCAGACCACGGAGGAAAATGAAACAGGAATTTCCTTAAGTACTTTCGTATATTAAATACATCTTCAGAAGGAATGATTCCTTCTGAAGATGTATTTAATATACGAAAGTACTTAAGGAAATTCCTGTTTCATTTTCCTCCGTGGTCTGACATTGTCATATATATATATATATATATATATATATATATATATATATATATATATATATATATATATATATATATATATATATATATATATATATATATGTCGTACCTAGTAGCCAGAACGCACTTCTCAGCCTATTATGCAAGGCCCAATTTGCCTAATAAGCCAAGTTTTCCTGAATTAATATATTTTCTCTAATTTTTTTCTTATGAAATGATAAAGCTACCCATTTCATAATGTATGAAGTCAAATTTTTTTTATTGAAGTTAAAATTAACGTTGATATATGACCGAACCTAACCAACCCTACCTAACCTAACCTAACCTATCTTTATTGGTTAGGTTAGGTTAGGTAGCCGAAAAAGTTAGGTTAGGTTAGGTTAGGTAGGTTAGGTAGTCGAAAAACAATTAATTCATGAAAACTTGGCTTATTAGGCAAATCGGGCCTTGCATAGTAGGCTGAGAAGTGCGTTCTGGCTACTAGGTACGACATATATATATATATATATATATATATATATATATATATATATATATATATATATATATATATATATATATATATATATATATATATATATATATATCGTACCTAGTAGCCAGAATGCACTTCTCGGCCTATGCAAGGCCCGATTTGCCTAATAGGCCGTGTGATTTTCTTTATTTTCAATAAATCGTTTCCGATTAGTTTATTGGAATTTTTATTATTATTTTATATAAAGAACATAAATTATTGATATAGTTGTGTTAGTTTAGGTTAAAACTTAGGTTAGGTTACAAGGTGTCTAATTACTAACGAATGAAGAAATAAATCCCTGAGTCCTATTTGCCTTATTACGAACTTTTAGGCATTGATCTTTTTGTTTTCAAATCTTCATAATCATAACCCCAGATACCTTTCGCAATCCGACTTTGCAATCTCAACACCATCTAGCTCGTATCTTGTAACTATACCATCATTACCTAGCCTCAACACCTTACATTTGTCAGCATTAAACTACATCTGCCAATCTTCTGACCATTTCAAAACTGTATGTAGATCGTCTTGATTTAAATGACACTTAATAAAGTTAGAAAATTGCAGTTTGATATGTTCCTGCAGGTAGTGTCAGATCAGGTGGGATTCAACTGATATGTGATCCTGCAGACCGCTGCGATCAACAGCGTGACAGATCGAATTATTTTACCGAACAAGCTTGGCTGCCGGCCGGACATGAAGAGCAGAAGAACATGAAGAGCCTCTCGTGATGGCGCCTCTCGTGATGGCGCCTCTCGTGATGGCGCCTCTCGTGATGGCGCCTCTCGTGATGGCGCCTCTCGTGATGGCGCCTCTCGTGATGGCGCCTCTCGTGATGGCGCCTCTCGTGATGGCGCCTCTCGTGATGGCGCCTCTCGTGATGGCGCCTCACGTGTTGACACCTCACGTGTTGATGCTTCACGTCTTGGCACTTCACGTGTTGGCGCTTCACGTGTTGGCGCCTCACGTGTTGGCATTTCAGGTGTTGGGTCTTCACGTGTTGGCACTTAACGTGTTGGGGTTTCACGTACTAGCACTTCACGTGTTGGCGCTTCACGTACTAGCGCTTCACGTGTTGGCGCTTCACGTACTGGCGCTTCACGTGTTGGTGCCTCACGTGTTGGCATTTCAGGTGTTGGGTCTTCACGTGTTGGCACTTAACGTGTTGGGGTTTCACGTACTAGCGCTTCACGTGTTGGCGCTTCACGTACTAGCGCTTCACGTGTTGGCGCTTCACGTACTGGCGCTTCACGTGTTGGCGCTTCACGTACTGGCGCTTCACGTGTTGGCGCTTCACGTACTGGCGCTTCACGTGTTGGCGCTTCACGTACTGGCGCTTCACGTGTTGGCGCTTCACGTACTGGCGCTTCACGTGTTGGCGCTTCACGTGTTGACGCTTCACGTGTTGGCACCTCACATGATGGCGTTTCACGTTTTGGCGCCTCACGTGTTGATATCTCACGTTTTGACGCCTCCACGTTGAAGCCGCCATGTTGACGCCGCAATGTTGACGCCGCCATGTTGACGCTGTCCTGTTGACGCCGCCATGTTGACGCCGCCATATTGACGCCACCATGTTGACGCCGCCATGTTGACGCCGCCATGTTGACGCCGCCATGTTGACGCCGCCATGTTGACGCCGCCATGTTGACGCCGCCATGTTGACGCCGCTATGTTGACGTCACCATGTTGACGCCGCCATGTTGACGCCGCCATGTTGACGCCGCCATGTTGACGCCGCCATGTTGACGCCGCCATGTTGACGCCACCATGTTGACGCCGCCATGTTGACGCCGCCATGTTGACGCCACCATGTTGACGCCGCCATGTTGACGCCGCCATGTTGACGCCACCATGTTGACGCCGCCATGTTGACGCCGCCATGTTGACGCCGCCATGTTGACGCCACCATGTTGACGCCGCTATGTTGACGCCACCATGTTGACGCCGCCATGTTGACGCCGCGATGTTGACGCCGCCATGATGACGCCTCACTTGTTGACGCCACCATGTTGACCCCTCACGTGTTGACGCCGCCATGTTGACGCCACCATGTTGACGCCAACATGTTGACACCTCCATGTCGAGGCCGCCATGTTGACGCCTCACGTGTTGACGCCACCATGTTGACGCCGCCATGTTGACGCCGGCATGATGACGCCTCACGTGTTGACGCCGCCATGTTGACGCCGCCATGTTGATGCCTCACGTGTTGACGCCACCATGTTGACGCCGCCATGTTGACGCCGCTAAGTTGACGCCGCTATGTTGACGCCGCCATGTTGACGCCGCTATGTTGACGCCACCATGTTGACGCCGCCATGTTGACGCCGCGATGTTGACGCCGCCATGATGACGCCTCACTTGTTGACGCCACCATGTTGACCCCTCACGTGTTGACGCCGCCATGTTGACGCCACCATGTTGACGCCAACATGTTGACACCTCCATGTCGAGGCCGCCATGTTGACGCCTCACGTGTTGACGCCACCATGTTGACGCCGCCATGTTGACGCCGGCATGATGACGCCTCACGTGTTGACGCCGCCATGTTGACGCCGCCATGTTGATGCCTCACGTGTTGACGCCACCATGTTGACGCCGCCATGTTGACGCCGCTAAGTTGACGCCGCTATGTTGACGCCGCCATGTTGAAGGCGCTATGTTGACGCCGCCATGTTGACGCCGCCATGTTGACGACACCATGTTGACGCCGCTATGTTGACGCCGCCATGTTGAAGGCGCTATGTTGACGCCGCCATGTTGACGCCGCCATGTTGACGCTACCATGTTGACGCCACCATGTTGACGCCACCATGTTGACACCAACATGTTGACGCCGCCATGTTGACACCAACATGTTGACGCCGCCATGTTGACACCAACATGTTGACGCCGCCATGTTGACGTCTTACGTGTTGACGCCACCATGTTGACGCCGCCATGTTGACGCCGCCATGTTGACGCCTCTATGTTGACGCCGCTAAGTTGACGCCGCCATCTTGACGCCGCTAAGTTGTCGCCGCTATGTTGACGCCGCTAAGTTGCCGCCGCTATGTTGACGCCGCCGTATCGACCCCGCAGTGTTGACGCCGCCATGTCGACGCCGCCGTATCGACCCCGCAGTGTTGACGCCGCCATGTTAACGCCGCAGTGTTGACGCCACCATGTTAACGCCGCAGTGTTGACGCCACCATGTTAACGCCGCAGTGTTGACGCCACCATGTTGACACCAACATGTTGACGCCGCCATGTTGACGTCTTACGTGTTGACGCCACCATGTTGACACCAACATGTTGACGCCGCCATGTTGACGTCTTACGTGTTAACGCCACCATGTTAACGCCGCAGTGTTGATGCCGCCATGTTAACGCCGCAGTGTTGACGCCACCATGTTGACACCAACATGTTGACGCCGCCATGTTGACGTCTTACGTGTTGACGCCACCATGTTGACACCAACATGTTGACGCCGCCATGTTGACGTCTTACGTGTTGACGCCACCATGTTGACACCAACATGTTGACGCCGCCATGTTGACGCCGCCATGTTGACGCCGCTAAGTTGACGCCGCTATGTTGACGCCGCTAAGTTGACGCCGCTATGTTGACGCCGCTAAGTTGACGCCGCTATGTTGACGCCGCAGTGTTGATGCCGCTATGTTGACGCCGCTATGTTGACGCCGCAGTGTTGATGCCTCCGTGATGACTGCAAGTTTCATAAAAGTTGTCTTCAAGTATCTCTTTTGTCGAGAAACCTGAGTATAATGAGATGTGCAGCTGCAGCTCGTGGTCTTACAGGCTGTGAATCAAGCAGGTCTGGCGTGCAGCTGCAGCTCGCGGTCTTACAGGCTGTGAATCAAGCAGGTCTGGCGTGCAGCTGCAGCTCACGGTCTTACAGGCTGTGAATCAAGCAGGTCTGGCGTGCAGCTGCAACTCGCGGTCTTACAGGCTGTGAATCAAGCAGGACTGTAAGAACACGCGTGAGACCCTTCCCGGCCTTCTCTTCCCCGGAATAAGTAAGACATTACCACAAGAAAGAAGAGCCAACCCCCGCAAGACTGTGTTGCACAGTCACCGAATATTAAAGAGCGCTCCGATATCTTTCAGAATGTTAATATGAGAGCTGAAGACGTAAAACTTATGTCAAAGGAATCCGAGCCTCCGATGCTGGATAAGATTTACGCTTGGAGCAATCTGCAGCCTTGATCCCTTATATATCCTGCGGTATTGTATGTGGTATATCCGGATGGCAACCAGACCTGGATTGTGGTAATATAATCATCATTTTCGATTGCAATCAGAATAAAGGGAGAGTAACGGCCTCACGCTTGAATTAGTTATGATCATTGACGCCCATTGTGGTTAAACGTTCAGATTTGGAGACAAGTTTTAATTAAACGCGTCTAGAGGTCAATGATGCTCAGTTCCATTCCATATGTAACCAAGTGAGTGTTAGTTTTTAATTTGGCTACATCATGTCACTGGGGCATAACCCTGACAACCTCGTCGAGAAATGAATCCCCTTAAGCATTACCGATATCCCCTCCTTCTCTTAGCTAGGTATAACACCCCTGATTGGTTCTTAGATGGTTGAAAATCCATAACTGCTTCACAAGTTCCCTCCTCCCCTTCCCCCCCGCCCGTCTCCTCCTTATATAGTCGTAAAAACCCGAATTGGTTCATAAAAGTTCCGTTGGCTGGTTGTAACACCAAAACCCGGTTCACAGATATGTGTGGATATCTTGACACTGAGAAATGGTCAGCGGTGGTGAACCGTGAAGCGATAACTGGTATTCCGGTAAAAAAAAGGGTCCTGGTAGTGTAATTGGGTTCGGTCTTGACGCACAATCGATATCCCGGGTGAAATAGAAAGGGTTGGGCACATTTCATCTCACCTAATGCATCTGTTCACCTAGCCGTAAGTATAGGTACTCAGGAGTTAGTCAACTAGTTGTGGGGTTGCAGGCTTGGACGGGGTCAGTAATTCGACCTTTTGGGACGGGGACTTAGATATAAGCCTAACATATATGAATAGACTCTGGCTTCCTGTCCCCTGACACAATGCATTATTAGTATTATAAATACCGTAACAACCACTATACCATCATAGGACAACAATTAACGTCCCTAACTTTGGCCCGTTTTGAAATGTTTCAATATTAATAGTTTTTCATTCAGTCTACTGGTATTTTTCCCCACAAATTTATATTATTAATTTAAAATATATAGGTAAACCTCAATTTATAATACTTTTTTAGGAATGAATTGTGTGTATTAGTTTTATCCTAAAGGCTTTCCGAGACCACAGGATCACGCGTCGAGCATGCTGTCCAGTCAGCCACCGGTCCCCCTGTGTGTACTCACCTAGTTGTATTTGCGGGGGTTGAGCTTTGCTCTTTCAGCCCGCCTCTCAACTGTCAATCCACTGTTTACTAACTACTTTTTTTCCACACACACACACACACACACACACACACACACACACACACACACACACACACACACACACACACACACACACACACACACACACACACACACACACACACACACACACACACCAGGAAGCAGCCCGTGACAGCTGACTAACTCCCAGGTACCAAATTATTGCTAGGTAACAGGGGCATTCAGGATAGAAAAAACTTTGCACATTTGTTTCTGCCTCGTGCGGGAATCGAACCCGCACCACAGAATTACGAGTCCTGCGCTATCCACCAGGCTACGAGGTACCTGTGTGTACTTACCTATTTGAGCTTGCAGGATCGAGCATTGTCTCTTGGATGTGTGTGTGTGTGTGTGTGTGTGTGTGTGTGTGTGTGTGTGTGTGTGTGTGTGTGTGTGTGTGTGTGTGTGTGTGTGTGTGTGTGTGTGTGTGTGTGTGTGTGTGTGTGTGTGTGTGTACTCATCTAGTTGTACTCACCTAGTTGTGCTTACGGGGGTTGAGCTCTGGCTCTTTGGTCCCGCCTCTCAACCGTCAATCAACAGGTAGAATCATAGTGTGTGTGTTTGTGTGCGTTCGCGCGCGCGTGTGTGCGCACGCGTGTGCGCGCGCAAACAAAAGCACGCAGATAACATCGATGTTTAAAGTGGGATGATGTAAATATAATTATCTAATTGTTACAACGAGAATAAAGAGAAAAAACTAATAACTTACAACACTTTTATTACTTTAACAAGTACAGAATGGAGATTTGCAACGGTTTGATAAATGTTTAAATTATTCATACGCACCACCAGCCTTTAATGCACAAGTCAAAAGTACATTTGTTATGTACTTTATACCCATCCTGTGGTCAGTCGTGGACCCAATACCCATCCTGAGGTCAGTCGCGGACCCCATACCTATCCTGTGGTCAGTCGTGGACCCCATTCCATTCCTGACGTAAGTCGTGGACCCCATACCCTTCCTGTGGTCAGTCGTGGACCCCATACCCATCCTGAGGTCAGTCGTGGACCCCATACCCATCCTGTGGTCAGTCGTCGACCCCAAACCCATCCTGAGGTCAGTCGTGGACCCAATACCCATCTTGTGGTCAGTCGTGGACACCATACCCATCCTGTGGTCAGTCGTGGACCCCATACCCATCATGTGGACAGTCGTGGACCCCATACCCATTCTGTAGTCAGTCGTGGACTCCATACCCATCCTGATATCAGTCGTGGACCCCATACCTATCCTGTGGTAAGTCGAGGACCCCATACCCATCATGAGATCAGTCGTGGAACCTATACCCATCCTGAGGTCAGTCATGGACTTCATACCCATCCTGTGGTCAGTCGTGGAACAAAAACCAATCCTGTGGTCGGTAGTGGACCCCATACCCATCTTGAGGTCAGTCGTGGAGCCCATACCCATCCTGTGGTCAGTCGTGGAACCCATACCCATCCTGTGGTCAGACGTGGATCCCATACCCATCCTGTGGTCGGTAGTGGACCCCATACCCATCCTATGGTCAGTCGTGGAACCCATACCCATCCTGAGGTCAGTCATGGACCCCATACCCATCCTGTGGTCAGTCGTGGAACCCATACCAATCCTGTGGTCGGTAGTGGACCCCATACCCATCCTGAGGTCAGTCGTGGAACCCATACCCATCCTGAGGTCAGTCGTGGAGCCCATACCCATCCTGTGGTCAGTCGTGGAACCCATACCCATCCTGTGGTCGGTCGTGGATCCCATACCCATCTTATGGTCAGTCGTGGAACCCATACCCAACCTATGGTAGGTAGTGGACCCATACCCATCCTGTGGTCAGTCATGGAACCCATACCCATCCTGTGGTCGGTAGTGGTCTCATACCCATCCTATGGTCAGTCGTGGAACCCATACCCATCCAATGGTCAGTCGTGGAACCCATACCCATCCTGTGGTCAGTCGTGGAACCCATAGTTATCCTGTTCGTGGAACCCATACTCATCCTGTGGTCAGTCGTGGATCCCATACCCATCCTGTGGTCGGTCGTGGTTCCCATATCCATCCTGTGGTCAGTCGTGGAACCCATACCCATCCTGTGGTCGGTAGTGCTTCCCATACCCATCCTGTGGTCAGTCGTGGAACCCATAGCCATCCTGTGGTCGGTCGTGGAACCCATACATATCCTGAGGTCAGTCGTGTACCCCATACGCATCCTGTGGTCGGTCATGGATTCCATACCCATCCTGTGGTCAGTCGTGGAACCCATACCCATCCTGTGGTCAGTCGTGGAATCCATACTCATCCTGAGGTCAGTCGTTGATCCCATACCCATCCTGTGGTCGGTCGTGGATTCCAAACCCATTCTGTGGTCAGTCGTGGATCCCATACCCATCCTGTGGTCGGTAGTGCACCCCATACCCACCCTGTGGTCAGTCGTGGAACCCATACCCATCCTGTGGTCGGTAGTGGACCCATACCCATCCTATGGTCAGTCGTGGAACCCATACGCATCCTGTGGTCAGTCGGTGATCCCATACCCATCCTATGGTCAGTCGTGGAACCCATACCCATCCTGTGGTCGGTAGTGGACCTCATATCCATTCTGTGGTCAGTCGTGGAACCTATACCTATCCTGTGGTCTGTCGTGGAACCCATACCTATCCTGTGGTCCGTAGTGGACCCCATATACCCATCCTGTGGTCAGTTGTGAACCCTATACTCATCCTGTAGTCAACCGTAGACCTCATACCCATCCTAAGGTTAGTCGTGGACCCTATACCCATCTTGTGGTCGGTCATGGATCCCATACTCATCCTATGGTCGGTCATGGACCCCATACTCATCCTGTGGTCGGTAGTGGACCCCATACCAATCCTGAGGTCAGTCGTAGACCCCATACCCATCCTGTGGTTAGTCGTGGACCCCATACCCATCCTGTGGTCGGTCATGAACCCCATAATTATCCTATGGTCGGTCATGGACCCCATATCCATCCTGTGGACGGTAGTGGACTCCACACTAATACTGTGGTCGGCCATGAATCTCATACACATCCTGTGGTCGGTCGTGGACCTAATGCCCATACTGTGGTCGATCGTGTACCCCATAGCCATCCTGTGGTCGGTCGTGGACCCCATACCGATCCTGTGGTCGGTCGTGGACTCCCTGCCCATCCTGTGATCGGTCGCGGACCCCATACACATCCTGTGGTCGTTCATGGACCCCATACCCATCATGTGGTCGGTCGTAAACCCCATACCCATCCTGTTGTCGGTCGTGGAACCCATACCTATCCTGTGGTCGGTTCTGGACCCCATGCCTATCCTGTGTTCGGTCTTGGACCCCATACACATCCTGTGGTAGTTCATGGACCCCATACCCATCATGTGGTCGGTCGTAAACCCCATACCCATCCTGTTGTCGGTCGTGGAGCCCATACCCATCATGCGGTCGGTCGTAAACTCCATACCCATCCTGTTGTCGGTGGTGGACGCCATATACCCATCCTGAGGTCAGTCGCGGAACCCATACCCATCGTGAGGTCAGTTGTGGAGTCCATACCCATCCTGTGGTCAGTCGTGGAACCCATACCCATCCTGAGGTCAGTCGTTGATCCCATACCTCTCCTAGCTGTGGTCGGTCATGGATTCCATACCCATCCTGTGGTCAGTAATGGAACCCATACCCATCCTGAGGTCAGTCGTTGATCCCATACCCATCCTGCGGTCGGTCGTGGATTCCATAACCATTTTGTGGTAAGACGTGGAACCCATGCCCATCCTGTGGTCGGTAGTGAACCCCATACCCATCCTGTGGTCAGTCGTGGAACCCATACCCATCCTGTGGTCGGTAGTGGACCCCATACCCATCCTGTGGTCAGTCGTAGACCCCATACTCATCCTGTGGTTAGTCGTGGACCCCATACCCATCCTGGGGTCGGTCGTGGACACCATGCCCAACCTGTGATCAGTCGTGGACCCCATACCCAATCTGTGGGCTGTCGTGGACCCTATACCCATCCTGTGGTCGGTAGTGGACCCCATACCCTTCCTGAGGTCAGTCGTGGAACCCATACCCATCCTGTGGTCAGTCGTGGAACCCATACCTATCCTGTGGTCAGTCGTGAACCCCATACCCATCTTGTGGTTAGGCGTAGACCCCATACTCATCCAATGGTTAGTCGTGGACCCCATACCCATCCTGTTGTCGATCGTGGACCCCATACTCATCCTATGGTTGGTCATGAACCCCATACACATCATGTGGTCGGTCGTGGACCCCATGCCCATACTGTGGTCGGTCGTGGAACCCATACCCTTCCTGGGGTCGGTCGTGGACCCCATACCTATCCTGTTGTCGGTCGTGGACACCATGCCCATACTGTGGTCGGTCGTGTACCCCATACCCATCCTGTGGCCGGTCGCGGACCCCATACCGAGCCTGTGGTCGGTCGTGGACTCCCTGCCCATCCTGTGATCGGTCACGGACCGCATACCCAATCTGTGGGCGGTCGTGGACCCTATACCCATCCTGTAGTCGGTCGTGGAACCCATACCTTTCCTGTGGTCAGTCGTGGAACCCATACCCATCCTGTGGTCGGTATAGTGGACCCCATACCCACCCTGAGGTCAGTCGTGGAACGCATATCCATCCTGTGGTCAGTCGTGGAACCCATACCTATCCTGTGGTTGGATCTGGACCCCATGCCTATTATGTGGTCGGTCGTGGACCCCATACACATCCTGTGGTCGGTCATGGACCCCATACCCATCATGCGGTCGGTCGTAAACCCCATACCCATCCTGTTGTCGGTGGTAGACGTCATACCCATCCTGAGGTCAGTCGCGGAAACCATACCCATCGTGAGGTCAGTTGTGGAGTCCATACCCATCCTGTGGTCAGTCGTGGAACCCATACTCATCCTGAGGTCAGTCGTTGATCCCATACCCATCCTGTGGTCGGTCATGGATTCTATACCCATCCTGTGGTCAGTCGTGGAACCCATACCCATCCTGTGGTCAGTCGTGGAATCCATACCCATCCTGAGGTCAATCGTTGGTCCCAAACCCATCCTGTGGTCGGTCGTGGATTCCATACCCATTCTGTGGTCAGTCGTGGAACCCATACCCATCCTGTGGTCGGTAGTTGACCCCATACCCATCCTGAGTTCAGTCGTGTAAACCAATATTATCCTGTGGTCAGTCCTGGAACCCATACCTATCCTGTGGTCAGTCGTGAAACCCATACCTATACTATGGTCGGTAGTGGACCCCATACCGATCCTGTGGTCGGTCGTGGACTCCCTGCCCATCCTGTGATCGGTCGCGGACCCCATATCCAATCTGTGGGCGGTCGTGGACCCTATACCCATCCTGTGGTCGGTCGTGGAACCCATACCTTTCCTGTGGTCAGACGTGAAACCCATACCCATCCTGTGGTCGGTACTGGACCCCATACCCATCCTGAGGTCAGTCGTGGAACCCATACCCATCCTGTGGTCAGTCGTGGAACCCATACCTATCCTGTGGTCGGTTCTGGACCCCATGCCTATCCTGTGGTCGGTCGTGGACCCCATACCCATCATGCGGTCGGTCGTAAACCCCATACCCATCCTGTTGTCGGTGGTGGACGACATACCCATCCTGAGGTCAGTCGCATAACCCATACCCATCGTGAGGTCAGTTGTGGAGTCCATTCCCATCCTGTGGTTAGTTGTGGAACCCATACCCATCCTGAGGTCAGTCGTTGATCCCATACCCATCCTGTGGTCGGTCATGGATTCCAAAACCATCCTGTGGTCAGTCGTGAACCCTATACCCATCTTGTGGTTAGTCGTAGACCCCATACCCATCCTGTGGT
Organism: Procambarus clarkii; assembly: GCF_040958095.1. NCBI lineage: Eukaryota > Metazoa > Arthropoda > Malacostraca > Decapoda > Cambaridae > Procambarus > Procambarus clarkii. The sequence goes on from NC_091160.1 coordinate 27,273,529, forward strand.
TAGTCGTGGACCCCATACCCATCCTGTTGTCGATCGTGGACCCCATACTCATCCTATGGTTGGTCATGAACCCCATACCCATCATGTGGTCAGTCGTGAACTCCATACCCATCATGTGGTCAGTCGTAGACCCCATACTCATCCTGTGGATAGTCGTGGACCCCATACCCATCCTGTGGTCGGTCGTGGACCCCATACCCTTCCTGAGGTCAGTCGTGGAACCCATACCCATCCTGTGGTCAGTCGTGGACCCCATACCCATCCTGTTGTTGATCGTGGACCCCATACTCATCCTATGGTTGGTCATGAACCCCATACCCATCATGTGGTCGGTCGTGGACCCCATCCCCATACTGTGGTCGGTCGTGGACCCCATACCCTTCCTGTGGTCGGTCGTGGACCCCATACCCATCCTGTGGTCGGTCGTGGACACCATGCCCATACTGTGGTCGGTCGTGTACCCCATACTTTTCCTGTGGTCGGTCGTGGACCCTATACCCATCCTGTGGTCGGTCGTGGACCCCATACCGATCCTGTGGTCGCTCGTGGACTCCCTGCCCATCCTGTGATCGGTCGCGGACCCCATACCCAATCTGTGGGCGGTCGTAAACCCCATACCCATCCTGTGGTCAGTCGTGGACCCCATACACATCCTGTGGTCGGTCGTGGACCCCATACCCATCATGCGGTCGGTCGTAAACCCCATACCCATCCTGTTGTCGGTGGTGGACGCCATACCCATCCTGAGGTCAGTCGCGGAACCCATACCCATCGTGAGGTCAATTGTAGAGTCCATACCCATCCTGTGGTTAGTCGTGGAACCCATACCCATCCTGTGGTTAGTCGTGGAACCCATACCCATCCTGAGGTCAGTCGTTGATCCCATACCCATCCTGTGGTCGGTCATGGATTCCAAAACCATCCTGTGGTTAGACGTAGAACCCATACCCATCCTGTGGTCGGTAGTGAACCCCATACCCATCCTGTGGTCGGTCGTGGAACCCATACCCATCCTGTGGTCGGTAGTGGACCCCATACCCATCCTGAGGTCAGTCGTGTAAAAAATACCCATCCTGTGGTCAGTCCTGGAACCCATACCTATCCTGTGGTAGTTAGTGGACCCCATACCCATCCTGTGGTCAGTCGTGGAACCCATACCCATCCTGAGGTCAGTCGTTGATCCCATACCCATCCTGTGGTCGGTCATGGATTCCAAAACCATCCTGTGGTCAGTCGTGAACCCCATACCCATCTTGTGGTTAGTTGTAGACCCCATACCCATCCTGTGGTTAGTCGTGGACCCCATATCCATCCTGTGGTCAGTCGTGGACCCCATACACATCCTGTGGTCGGTCGTGGACCCCATACCCATCATGCGGTCGGTCGTAAACCCCATACCCATCCTGTTGTCGGTGGTGGACGCCATACCCATCCTGAGGTCAGTCGCGGAACCCATACCCATCGTGAGGTCAATTGTAGAGTCCATACCCATCCTGTGGTTAGTCGTGGAACCCATACCCATCCTGAGGTCAGTCGTTGATCCCATACCCATCCTGTGGTCGGTCATGGATTCCAAAACCATCCTGTGGTTTGACGTAGAACCCATACCCATCCTGTGGTCGGTAGTGAACCCCATACCCATCCTGTGGTCGGTCGTGGAACCCATACCCATCCTGTGGTCGGTAGTGGACCCCATACCCATCCTGAGGTCAGTCGTGGAAAAAATACCCATCCTGTTGTCAGTCCTGGAACCCATACCTATCCTGTGGTCGTTAGTGGACCCCATACCCATCCTGTGGTCAGTCGTGGAACCCATACCCATCCTGAGGTCAGTCGTTGATCCCATACCCATCCTGTGGTCGGTCATGGATTCCAAAACCATCCTGTGGTCAGTCGTGAACCCCATACCCATCTTGTGGTTAGTTGTAGACCCCATACCCATCCTGTGGTTAGTCGTGGACCCCATACCCATCCTGTTGTCGATCGTGGACCCCATACTCATCCTATGGTTGGTCATGAACCCCATACCCATCATGTGGTCGGTCGTGGACCCCATGCCCATACTGTGGTCAGTCGTGAACCCCATACCCATCATGTGGTCAGTCGTAGACCCCATACTCATCCTGTGGTTAGTCGTGGACCCCATACCCATCATGTGGTCAGTCGTAGACCCCATACTCATCCTGTGGTTAGTCGTGGACTCCATACCCATCCTGTGGTCGGTCGTGGACACCATGCCCAACCTGTGATCGGTCGTGGACCCCATACCCAATCTGTGGGCGGTCGTGGACCCTATACCCATCCTGTGGTCGGTAGTGGACCCCATACCCTTCCTGAGGTCAGTCGTGGAACCCATACCCATCCTGTGGTCAGTCGTGGACCCCATACCCATCCTGTTGTCGATCGTGGACCCCATACTCATCCTATTGTTGGTCATGAACCCCATACCCATCATGTGGTCGGTCGTGGACCCCGTCCCCATACTGTGGTCGGTCGTGGACCCCATACCCTTCCTGTGGTCGGTCGTGGACCCCATACCCATCCTGTGGTCGGTCGTGGACACCATGTCCATACTGTGGTCGGCCGTGTACCCCATACTTTTCCTGTGGTCGGTCGTGGACCCTATACCCATCCTGTGGTCGGTCGTGGACCCCATACCGATCCTGTGGTCGGTCGTGGACTCCCTGCCCATCCTGTGATCGATCGCGGACCCCATACCCAATCTGTGGGCGGTCGTGGACCCTATACCCATCCTGTGGTCGGTCTTGGAACCCATACCTTTCCCGTGGTCAGTCGTGGAACCCATACCCATCCTGTGGTCGGTAGTGGACCCCATACCCATCCTGAGGTCAGTCGTGGAACCCATACCCATCCTGTGGTCAGTCGTGGAACCCATACCTATCCTGTGGTCGGTTCTGGACCCCATGCCTATCCTGTGGTCGGTCGGGGACCCTATACACTTCCTGTGGTCGGTCGTGGACCCCATACCCATCATACGGTCGGTCGTAAACCCCATACCCATCCTGTTGTCGGTGGTGGACGCCATACCCATCCTGTTGTCGGTGGTGGACGCCATACCCATCCTGAGGTCAGTCGCGGAACCCATACCCATCGTGAGGTCAGTTGTGGAGTCCATACCCATCCTCTGGTCAGTCGTGTAACCCATACCCATCCTGAGGTCAGTCGTTGATCCCATACCCATCATGTGGTCAGTCGTGGAACCCATTCCTATCCTGTGGTCGGTAATGGACCCCATACCCATGCTGAGGTCAGTCGTGGAAACCGTACCCATCCTGTGGTCAGTCCTGGAACTCATACCTATCCTGTGGTCAGTCACGTAACCCATACCTATCCTATGGTCGGTAGTGGACCCCATACCCATCCTGTGGTCAGTCGTGAACCCCATACCCATCATGTGGTCAGTCGTGGAACCCATACCCATCCTGTGGTCAGTCATGGAACCCATACCTATCATGTGGTCAGTCGTGAACCCCATACCCATCTTGTGGTTAGTCGTAGACCCCATACTCATCCGGTGGTTAGTCGTGGACCCCATACACATCCTGTTGTCGACCGTGGACCCCATACTCATCCTATGGTTGGCCATGAACCCCATACCCATCATGTGGTCGGTCGTGGACCCCATACCCTTCCTGTGGTCGGTCGTAGACCCCCATACCCATCCTGTGGTCGGTCGTGGACACCATGCCCATCCTGTGATCTGTCGTGGACCCCATACCCAATCTGTGGGCGATCGTGGACCCCATACTAATCCTGTGGTCGGTCGTGGACCCCATACCTATCCTGTGGTCGGTCGTGGACCCCATACCCATCATGCGGTCGGAAGTGGACCCAATACCCATCCTGTGGTCGGTAGTGGACCCCATACACATCCTGTGGTCGGTTGTGGACCCCATACCCATCCTGTGGTCGATTGTGGACCCCATACACATCATGCGGTCTGTTGTGGACCCCATACCCATCCTGTGGTCGGCCGTGGACCCCATGCCCATCTTGTGGTCGGTCCTGGACCCCATACCTATCCTTTGGTCGGGCGTGAACCCCATACTCTTCTAGTGGTCGGTCGTGAACCCCATACCCATCCTGTGGTCGGTCGTTGATTCCATACCTATCATGCGGTCTCTAGTGGACCCCATACCCTTCCAGTGGTCGGTTTGGGACTCCAAACCCATCCTGTGGTCGGTCGTGGAAACCATACCTATGCTGCGGTCGTTCGTGGACCCCATACCCACCATGCAGTTGGTTGTGGACCCCATACCCATCATGCGGTGGGTATTGGACCCCATACCCATCCTGTGGTCGCTAATGGACCCCATATCCATCCTGTGGTCGGTCGTGGAACCCATACCCGTCCTGTGGTCGGTCGTTGACCCCATACCAATCATGTGATTGGTACTGGACCCCATACCTATCCTGTGGTCGGTCGTGGACCCCATACCCATTATGCGGTCGGTAGTGTAACCCATACCTATCCTTTGGTCGGTAGTGGACCCCATTCCCATCCTGTGCTCGGTCGTTAACCCCATACCCATCACTCGGTCGGTAGTAGACCCCATACCCTTCCTGTAGTCGGTCGTGGACCCAATACCCATCAGGCGGTCGGTAGTGGACCACATACCTATCCTGTGGTCGGTAGTGGACCCTATACCCATCCTGTGGTCGGTAGTGGACCCCACAACCATCCTGTGGTCGGTAGTGGACTGGTGTGCAGTCCACACAAGTCCAGTACTGACACCACTAAGGATTCACATAAATCATCAAACTAAGGAGGAAATGTTAGATGAAATCTTATCACACATCTATATGTAAGCCGAAACATGTCCCTTACGCTGTTGAGCTCTAATTAATCGATAAATCTCGCTCCTTACATGTTTGTGGTTCTATATTCTTTCCACGTGTTATGTATGGTAATATCTGTATAGTGTGTCTATGCATTATAGCGGTCGGCTGTTCTATTGCTAGTGGCCTACTGCATAAGTTTCCAATACCCGTGGTTCCTCCTTCACCGAAATTTGGCACTGTTCGAGGTATTCATTGAACTGAACGTTTTAATTCACAATAAAATGTGGCGGCAATATTTCTTATGAATCCTTCTGCTTCATTTATTACTCTGAAGGTCAACAAGAGGACGCGGAGGAGCTTTTGATGACAGAAATTAGTGTGCTTGCATTACATTGTATACTCTGTCTCACAATGAGTTTACTTACTCATAATGCCCCACAATGAGTTTACTCGTAACAGCCTTTCGTATATATTGCCTCATTATGAGTTTTTGTTAACTAATAAATACCTCCTGCAAAATCAGCTTCACAATGTGTTTCACTCATTCATAATTACCACCTCAATATATTCACTCTCATCCACTAATAGTCTAGCAAATTCTACTTCACAATGAGCCTTACTCTTAAACGCCTGCCGTATTCACTGCCTCACAATGAGCTTCACTCATTGTAACCTCCAGCATATTCTGTGACGCAATGAGTTTCACCCACACATATTACCCACTCATAATCGCCTCCAGCAAGCTGTGCACTTAACATTAAATTTTAATTTGAATTTTAATTAAAAATTCCAGACTTGTGCGAGGCTTTCTGACTTTCAATCAAGTGACATACATTATACGTGCATATGTATAAGAGTATTTAAAAAAATACGTAATTCGCACAATAATCTTAGAGACAACATGATCGGCATCGCAACAGATAGTGCGAGTTTTTTGGTTCTATAACTGTGTATTTGTATTCATCTAATTGTGCCTACAGGATCGAGCATTGACTCCTGGATCCCGACTTTCTAGCCATCGGTTGTTTACAGCAATGACTCCGGTCCTATTTCCCTATCATACCTAGTTTTAAAATTATGAATAGAATTTGCTTCCCCAACCTGCTCCTTAAGTGCATTCCATTTTTCCTCTACTATCACGCGATAAGAAAACTTCCCAACATCTCTGTGACTCATCTGAGTTTCCAGCTTCCACTCATGTCCCTTCGTTCTGTTATTATTCCGTGTGAAAATTTCGTCTATTTCCACTCTGTCATCTACCTATGTATTTTATACGTTCCCATAATATCCCCCTACTCCCTTCGATTTTTCTAGTGTCGTAAGGCCCAGTTCCTTCAGGCGCACTTCATACCCAATCCCTCGTAACGCTGGACGAATCTTGTTGCAAACTTCTGAACCTTTTCCAGTTTCCTTATGTGTTTCTTCAGGTGGGGACTCCATGATGGGGCGATATTCTCTAAGACTGGCCTCACATAGGCAGTGTAAAGCTCCCTAAATGCCTCCTTACTTAGGTTTCTGAATGATGTTAGGTGTTACGTCCATGCCCAGGTCTCTTTCTCGAGTAATCACAGATAGGCAGTTCCACTTCATTGTGAGCTGTCGGTTTGGTCTCCCATCACCTAATCCCATTTCCATAACTTTATATTTGTTCATGTTGAACTCCAGTAGCCATTTTTCTGACCATCTCTGCAACCTGTTCAAGTCTTCTTGGAGGATCCTACAATCGTCATCTGTCACAACGCTTCTCATCAACTTTGAGTCATCCGCGAACATCGACATGCAGGATTGTTCTTCTGTAAACATATCGATAACGTATTTTAGAAATAGAATTGGTCCCATCACCGGTCCTTGAGGTACTCCACTCGTTACTGTTCGCCAGTCCGACTTCTCGCCCCTTACCGTAACTCTCTGTCTCCTTCTAGTTAGGTAGCTCCTTACCCATGCTAGGGCCTTTCCTCCCACCCTCGCCTGCCTCTCAAGTTTGAATAACAGTCTCATGTGCGGTGTTGTATCAAAGATTTTTGGCAGTCCAGAAATATGCAGTCTAACCAACCTTCTCTGTCCTGCCTTATCCTCGTTATTTTATCACTTGACCATCATACCGCTTGACCATCACGACTGGACGGAAGTGATAGTCTAGCGGATTAAGGCGTCCTGTAGATACCAGTTGCGTTGCTCCTGAGAGTATGGGTTCGAGTCACTTCTGGGGTGTGAGTTTTCAGTCACATATATATATATATATATATATATATATATATATATATATATATATATATATATATATATATATATATATATATATATATATATATATATATATATATATATATATATATATATATATATATATATATATATATATATATATATATATATATATATATATATTGGTGTATACTGGCAGCAGGTTTTCTTTCAAACATGTTTCATTGAATATGACCGCATATTCTGTATTTATTATTTTCTGGTTTAGGGCTTCTATCCCTCTAACTATTTTCTTAGCATCAGGGCTTAATTGGAATAGGAGTTCTCCAAAACTCATTTTCGTACTTTTAAGGTGAAGAAAAGAAGTGATTTACTATAGAGTGTATTACACTTATTTGTATAATTTGCACGACGTTTCGAACCTCCATGGTTCATTCTCAAGTGAACAGATCTTACAATACTAGTTGATTTTATACCCGCATTAGGTCAGGTGATAATACAATGAAGGTGAAAAACATGGGGGGATACATAAGGGATAAACATAGGGGCTGCAGAAGGCGTATTGGCCCATACGAGGCATCTCCTATCTAAACACAAAGATTAATCCAGTGTAATTGGCCTGTTATGTTGGACATTGTCTTCTGTGTTGGCATCGATATGTTCTTGTCTTGTCCTTACTCTCATGGTGGGTAGAGTAAATAGTTCCGTGATTTGGGTGTTCATGGTAGGTCGCTCTATTCTTATGTGAATTGCCTCAAGAATTTGTAATCTTCTTGAATCTTGGGTTTTGTCTATTATGCAAGTATTCTTGTTCAACATTTCTCTTGTTAGAGTAATGTCATGGGCTTGTCTCATGTGATTCCTAGGGGCACCAGATTGAAGATGGCATGTCAAACGCCTCGTCAGCTTGGTCGACGTCATACCTATGTACTTACATTGAAGGTTACATCCTTCGTGGGGGCAAGTGTACATGTATACAACGCTTGACTGCTGTAGAGGGTTCTCCGTCGGCTTCGGGCTGTTTTTGATAAGGAGTTCGGAAGTCTTCTTGGTTTTGTAGAATATTATCAGGTTTATGTTTTGGTTAGGAGTAGTGCTTTTTACTCCTTTACGGATTATTTCTTTCATTATTCTTTCCTCTTTTATATGTTCACTGTGCATGGTTGATTTGTAATATAATTTTATTGGGGGTGTTGTGGTTTCTGTTCTAGGTTCTGAATTATACCAACGGTCCAAGTGTCTTCTTATAGCAGCGTTTATTTCCGCGTTGCTATATCCGTTGTTCACCAATACCTGAGTTACTCTTTCAAACTCTCTACTCACGTTGCTCCATTCAGAGCAGTGGGTAAGCGCTCGACGAATATAAGCATTGAGAACACTGGTTTTGTATCTTTGGGGGCACTCACTTCTACCGTTCAGGCATAATCCTATGTTGGTGGGCTTGGTATATACGTTGGTGCTTAAAGAGGTTCCTGTTTTTGTTATTAGTACATCCAAGAATGGAATACACATGAAAATAGTGAAAATAACAGTCTGCCATTCTTGGATGTACTAATAACAAAAACAGGAACCTCTTTAAGCACCAACGTATATACCAAGCCCACCAACATAGGATTATGCCTGAACGGTAGAAGTGAGTGCCCCCAAAGATACAAAACCAGTGTTCTCAATGCTTATATTCGTCGAGCGCTTACCCACTGCTCTGAATGGAGCAACGTGAGTAGAGAGTTTGAAAGAGTAACTCAGGTATTGGTGAACAACGGATATAGCAAAGCGGAAATAAACGCTGCTATAAGAAGACACTTGGACCGTTGGTATAATTCAGAACCTAGAACAGAAACCACAACACCCCCAATAAAATTATATTACAAATCAATCATGCACAGTGAACATATAAAAGAGGAAAGAATAATGAAAGAAATAATCCGTAAAGGAGTAAAAAGCACTACTCCTAACCAAAACATAAACCTGATAATATTCTACAAAACCAAGAAGACTTCCGAACTCCTTATCAAAAACAGCCCGAAGCCGACGGAGAACCCTCTACAGCAGTCAAGCGTTGTATACATGTACACTTGCCCCCACGAAGGATGTAACCTTCAATGTAAGTACATAGGTATGACGTCGACCAAGCTGACGAGGCGTTTGACATGCCATCTTCAATCTGGTGCCCCTAGGAATCACATGAGACAAGCCCATGACATTACTCTAACAAGAGAAATGTTGAACAAGAATACTTGCATAATAGACAAAACCCAAGATTCAAGAAGATTACAAATTCTTGAGGCAATTCACATAAGAATAGAGCGACCTACCATGAACACCCAAATCACGGAACTATTTACTCTACCCACCATGAGAGTAAGGACAAGACAAGAACATATCGATGCCAACACAGAAGACAATGTCCAACATAACAGGCCAATTACACTGGATTAATCTTTGTGTTTGGATAGGAGATGCCTCGTATGGGCCAATACGCCTTCTGCAGCCCCTATGTTTATCCCTTATGTATCCCCCCATGTTTTTCACCTTCATTGTATTATCACCTGACCTAATGCGGGTATAAAATCAACTAGTATTGTAAGATCTGTTCACTTGAGAATGAACCATGGAGGTTCGAAACGTCGTGCAAATTATACAAATAAGTGTAATACACTCTATAGTAAATCACTTCTTTTCTTCACCTTAAAAGTACGAAAATGAGTTTTGGAGAACTCCTATTCCAATTAAGCCCTGATGCTAAGAAAATAGTTAGAGGGATAGAAGCCCTAAACCAGAAAATAATAAATATATATATATATATATATATATATATATATATATATATATATATATATATGTATATATATATATATATATATATATATATATATATATATATATATATATATATATATATATATATATATATATATATATATATATATACATATACATATATATACATATATATATATATATATATACATATATATATATATATATATACATATATATATATATATATATACATATATATATATATATATATATATATATATATATATATATATATATATATATATATATATATATATATATATATATATATATATCATCCAACTGGATAGATACCATTCCAGTTCTGACATTTTTTCCAGCCAATAATGTCTATAATTTGCGGAATAATAGGAAACATCAACTAAGATGAGTAAAGAGACGAATACAAATTTGAAGGTGAAGATAAAGATGAATACAAATTTGAATTAAATTTCTTTCTTTATTATACAACCCATACTTATCCCGTAGGTGGTGGTGTTTAGGGTTACAGAGGTACATAATTGGTTCAGGAACTGAACCCTCAATTTCGTTTAGCTTAGCAAATAATAATCTTTTGACGCTAGTTACACAGTTATAAATGTTATATATACTTGTTCACATAGTTATACATACATATACATATACATATTCATACAAATATATATACAATCACCAATACAAATACACATTCATAATCTTTTGTATTAAACAAGAGGCAGACAACAGTCACTATACAAGACACTTTACATCTATGGTGAGTCACACTGTTTCTAGTCTTGCCCCACACCCACCCAACTGGGCTGCAGGTTTACTGTCATGTGCATGCAATTACCTATACTAAGCAAACTTTGGATTCTTCGCTAAGATTTTGGGCAGCACATCTTTATGAATGAAATACTTACACATTTCTTTGACTCCATTGATGGCGTTATCTCAAAATTCCGCGATTTTTTCACATTCCATTATATAATGACACAAAGTATGCGAATAGTTCTGCTGACAGAGTTTACATTTAGTCAAATCTACATTAGCAGATGTTACAAACTCCCAGAGGTATTTGAAGCCGAGCCTAAGCCTAGCAGTTGTAACATCTAGAAGTCTTCTAACCTTATTGGATGACTCATAGACGTGCGGTACGTCCTGCATAATAGAATGATGATAGATGGAGGAACTGATGTGAATTTAACTTTGCCACCAGTCTACAAAATTTAATTGATGTTCCCAGAATATTACTGCCCTCAGGCTGCTCAAAGGCATTCCATGTTGGTAATCAATTCCCTCTTTATGAGCAAAAGTCTGGGCACCCTCATCAGTTCTATCATGCATTTGAAGCAAATAAAAAAAATTATCTCGGCTGTCGAAGGAAATGAAATCTAATACCAACCATTTATATGTTAATCATGTGTTGACGAGCCCTTAGAGCTTCAGTAAGAAGGTGTACAAGAACTTTATGAATTCTCGTAATGCTGTTGCTGGCGAGGCTATGCTTGCAATAACTTGTACCAGTTGCAACCGTAACGTTGAATATTTCCTCTGAATAAGTTTTCTCACAATCAGTTCCAAAGTAGAAGTAGGAGGAAAATATCTGAAAAATTGGAATAACGTTTTTTGTCACTTCCTTTCTGAAAATAAATAAGCCATACAGATCGTCAAGAAATATTGACTAAAGTTATATTTTCAGTACTTAACAAAATCAATTTAGAATCTGTGTTTTAAAATCTCATGTTAATCTTATTAGCTCTTAAGTTATTTGAAAGCATGATAGATCAGTTACTTAATGTGAAATGTCTATTCTGAGTTAAATGACCTTATGTAAATAACTCATAGAATCAACACATTTTCAACACCATTTCGCAATATAGACTTTGCCGTCGTCTTGAAGCAGAGTTTAACAGTTGATCACAGGTGGAGTCTCAGGAGTGTTCCAGGAGGGAGAGCTGGGAGGCGGAGATAAGGACCAGAGTTACATCTCTTATCTGGATGACTCAGTCATGTGGAAGCTGGGGAGATGGTCGCCTCAGCTCGCGTGGAGATTACTTCCCTCAGCTCGTGTGGAAATTACTTCCCTCAGCTCGTGTGGAGATTACTTCCCTCAGCTCGTGTGGAGATTACTTCCCTCAGCTCGTGTGGAGATTACTTCGCTCAGCTCGTATGGAGATTACTTCCCTCACAGAGTGTGGAGATTACTTCCCTCAGCTCGTGTGGAGAATGCTTCCCTCAGCTCGTGTGGAGATTACTTCCCTCAGTTTACCTCTGGCACTGTTGATGTTGACATTAGTGTGATGGTGATTGTTAACGTTAGTGTGATGTTGACAGTTGACATTGGTGTGATGGTGACTGCTGACATTGTTGTGATAGTGACTGCTGACATTGGTGTGAAGGTGACTGCTGACATTGGTGTGATAGTGACCACTAACATTGATGTGATGGTGATTATTGACATTGGTGTGATAATGATTATTGACATTGGTGCGATGGTGACCGCTGACATTGGTGTGATGGTCACAGTTGGCATTGGTGTGATGGTGATTGTTGACATTCATGTGATGGTGACTGCTGACATTGGTGTGATGGTGACCGCTGACATTCATGTGATGGTGACTGTTGACATTGGTGAGATGGTGACGGTTGATATTCATGTGATGGTGACTTTTAACGTTGGTGTAATGATGACCGTTGACATTGGTGTGATGGTGACTGTTGATATTGGTGTGATAGTGACTGCTGACATTCGTGTGATGGTGACTGTTGACTTTGGTGTGATTGTGACTGTTAACGTTAGTGTGATGGTGACTGTTGACATTCATGTGATGGTGACTGTTGACATTCATGTGATGGTGACTGTTGACATTCATGTGATGGTGACTGTTGACATTCATGTGATGGTGACTGTTGACATTCATGTGATGGTGACTGTTGACATTCATGTGATGGTGACTGTTGGCATTCATGTGATGGTGACTGTTGACATTCATGTGATGGTGGCTGTTGACATTCATGTGATGGTGACTGTTGACATTCATGTGATGGTGGCTGTTGACATTCATGTTATGGTGACTGTTGGCATTCATGTGATGGTGACTGTTGACATTCATGTGATGGTAACTGTTGACATTGGTGTGATGGTGACTGTTAACGTGAGTGTGATGGTGACTATTAACATTGGTGTGATGGTGACTGGTAACGTTAGTGTGATGGTGACTGTTGACATTGGTGTGATGGTGACTGGTAACGTTAGTGTGATGGTGACTGTTGACATTGGTGTGATGGTGGCTGTTAACATTGATGTGATGGTGACTGGTAACGTTAGTGTGATAGTGACTGTTGACATTGGTGTGATGGTGGCTGTTAACATTGGTGTGATGGTGACTGTTGACATTGGTGTGATGGTGACTGTTAACGTTTGTTTGATGAGACTGTTAACGTTTTGTGATGGTAACTGTTTTCATTGGTGTGATGGTGACTGTTGACATTGGTGGGATGGTGACTGTTGACATTCATGTGATGGTGATAGGTGATATAGACCTGATGGTGACGTGACCTGAGCTAGTAGTCACTGGTTTAAAAAAATACCCATTATTTCGTCTCATAACATAATAATATCACCCTCAACCAAACAATAAGGTTAAAAATAACTATTAATATGTCTCAATAACGGGTTAAATTGTAATAAATCATACGTATAAATATATAATAATATATATTTGTAATATATTTATTAGTAGAACAAATTAGGTAAAGTGTGCTTTTTTGGATTACTTCGTGTTATATTTCGCCTGTGGGAAGATCCCTGGTTAGTGTCCAGCAGACTGGAACTGCAGTTGTCATGGAAGAGTTTGTCATGCTGGAAATGTCCCGGTGAACTCGCTGGCTGGGTTTGCCGGTGCCACCACCCAGCTTGCCAGTTATAAACCTGAATGAGAATCTAAGAAGTGGACATTTAGAGATAATGTCGCAAATACTGAAATGAAGTTAATAGTTCATATACACACTAAATTACCATACTTTTATGTTTTTTGTATATTTCCACTAAAATGATTTTAGTAAAATTTTTGAAAGATGTACATTATTTGGTATTTGTGTTTTCATTTGTGTTTTTTTTAGTTGTGCATTAATTGGCTGTTGATTGCTAGTGTTGATTTCTTAATGTGTAGTGCCTCGCAGATATCAAGCCGCCTGCTATCGCTTTATCTATCGATGATTTCCGTGTTTTTTGTTAATACTTCTCTGGTGATGGTCTGGTTGTGGGAAGAGATTATATGTTCCTTAATGGAGCCCTGTTGTTTATGCATCGTTAATCGCCTGGAAAGAGATGTTGTTGTCTTGCCTATATACTGAGTTCTTTAAGGCTTACAGTCCCCAAGTGGGCATTTGAAGGCATAGACGATGTTGGTCTCTTTTAAAGCATTCTGCTTTGTTTAGCTTTATTTGGAAATGTCATTACACAAAAAAAGTTACAATATTGATTACATGCAGGGTGCAAGGCTGCATGTCACAAGTTGTTTAGCTCCTCCAGCTCCTCAGACGGCGGGCAGAACCATGGATGCAGTGAGCATTTCCTCTGTGGATTGCCACACTAAGGCGCTGAAAAAGAAAACTGGCAGCTCTGGGGTCTCTAGTTGTTTCGATTAGCTTAGACCCCAACTCCTTCAAAAAGCTAGCAGCACTTTTACCCCAGGCACCAAGAGCCTGGTATATATATATATATATATATATATATATATATATATATATATATATATATATATATATATATATATATATATAAATATATATATAAATATATATATATATATATATTTATATATATATATATATATATATATATATATATATATATATATATATATTTATATATATATATTTATATATATATGTCCAGTACTCAACATATATATATATATATATATATATATATATATATATATATATATATATATATATATATATATATATATATATATATATATTTATATATATTCACTAAGAAGTGAAGTTTAAGAAACTTTAGACACCACCCACCAGTGTGCCTCGAACCGAGAAATCACAACTACCTTCCAGTAGCTGCAATAATTAGTACATCTTATCCCACTACACCAAAATCAGACCCTTAAAAGAGATAGAGATTTCAAGATATTTACCACAAATATCCCGCATCTCCCAAGGGTACCAGAGTGGTGAGGGGTTACTTCACGTTTTTTTGTCAAGCCACTGTCAATGTGGGAAAACTCATGTCTATGCAAAATGCACTAAGTTGCTTATACCACAAGCGAAGTTTAACAAAATTTAGACAACCCTTCCCAGTGGGCCTCGAACCCAAAAAGCACAACTATCTTCCAGTAGCTGCCATACCTATTATGCCTTAGCCAACTACACCACATCAGACCCTTAAAAGAGATAGAGATTTTGTGGTATTTACCCAAAATATCCTTATCTCCCAAGGGCACCAGAGTGGTGAGGGGTTACTTCACGTTTTTTCATCAAGTCACTGTTATTATGGGAAAAATCGTGTCCATGCAATATGCACTATATTGCTTAAACCACAAGTGAGGTTTATCAAACTTTAGACAACACCCAACAGTGGGCTTTGAACGCAGAAAGCCCAACTACCTTCCAGTAACTGCCCTAAGTCGTATGCCGTAGCCCACTACATTCAGAATCTTTTATGCTACGTATGTAAGACCAATTCTGGAGTATGCAGCCCCAGCTTGGAGCCTGTACCTTGTGAAGCACAAGACGAAGTTGGAAAAAGTTCAGAGGTATGCCACTAGACTAGTCCCGGAACTAAGAGGCATGAGTTATGAGGAAAGGCTGTGAGAGATGCACCTTATGACACAGGAAGACAGAAGAGTAAGGGGAGACATGATCACTACCTACAAAATCCTCAGGGGTATTGACAGGGTAGACAAAGATAAACTATTCAACACTGGTGGTATGCAAACAAGGGGTCACAGGTGGAAACTGAGTATCCAAATGAGCCACAGGGACGTTAGAAAGAATTTTTTCAGCGTCAGAGTAGATAACAGGTGGAATGCATTAGGCAGTGAAGTGGTGGAGGCTGACTCCACACAGTTTTCAATGTAGATATGATAGAGCCCAGTAGGCTCAGGAGTCTGTTCACCAGTTGACTGACGGTTGAGAGGCGGGACATAAGAGACGAAGCTCAACACCCGCAAGCACAAATAGGTGAGTACACCACCCCCAACACTCCACTAACATACACCCCCCCCCCCCACCCCCACTAACACAAACGCCACCCCCACGCTACACTAAAACACACACCCCACCATAACGCCCTACTTACACATATGCCACCCTCCCCCCCCCCGTTCTACTAACACACTCGCCACACCCTCGCTCCCTTAACACACTCACCACCCCAACGTTCCACTAACACACACCACCCTCACGCTCCACTAAAACACCCCACCTACGCGCTCCACTAACACATAAACCACCCCCACGCTCCACTAACACACTCGACACCATCACGCTCAACTAACACACTCCACGCCAACGTTCCAATAGCACACTTACCATCCTCACGCTCCACTAACACTCTCATCACCCCCAAGCTCCACTAAAACAAACACCACCCCTACGCTCCACTAACACACACGACCCTAATGCTACATTAAACACACACCACCACATGGTTCCACTAAAACACAGAAAATCCCTATGCTCTGCAAACACACACACACACACATCGTTGATATCACGCCAGACCTGTCCCCTGATGCTCATATCAAGAGGATAACAGCAGCAGCATATGCCAGGTTGGCTAACATAAGAACGGCCTTTAGAAACTTGCGTAAGGAATCTTTCAGAACATTATATACCACATATGTCAGACCAATCCTGGAGTATGCGGCTCCAGCAAGGAGTCCATATCTAGTCAAGCATAAGACTAAACTGGAAAAGGTTCAAAGGTTTGCCACCAGACTAGTACCCGAGCTGAGAGGTATGAGCTACGAGGAGAGACTACGGGAATTAAACCTCACTTCGTTGGAAGACAGAAGAGTTAGGGGGACATGATCACCACATTCAAGATCCTCAAGGGAATCGACAGGGTTGATAAAGACAGGCTGTTTAACACAAGGGGCACACACACTAGGGGACACAGGTGGAAACTGAGTGCCCAAATGAGCCACAGAGATATTAGAAAGAACTTTTTTAGTGTCAGAGTGGTTGACAAATGGAATGCATTAGGCAGTGATGTGGTGGAGGCTGACTCCATACACAGTTTCAAGTGTAGATATGATAGAGCCCAATAGGCTCAGGAACCTGTACACCTGTAGATTGATAGTTGAGAGGCGGGACCAAAGAGCCAGAGCTCAACCCCCGCAAGCACAACTAGGTGAGTACAACTAGGTGAGTACACACGCCATCCTCACGATCCACTAACACACACACACACACCACCCTAACCCTCCACCGACACATATCACCCCCACAATCCACTAACACACCACCTCCATGCTCCACTAACACACTACCCTCACGCTCCACTAACACACTACCCCCATGCTCCACTAACATCAGCATATAACCCCCACACTCCGCTAACCAACACACACAAACCTCATGCTTCACTAATACACAAACACCACTCCCATAATAACACACACCACCCCTACGCCCAATTACCACTCACGCCACCCCAAGCACCAGTAACATACAAACCACCCCAACGCTCTACTACCACACACACACCACCCCACACTCCACTACCACACACACACCACCCCACACTCCACTACCACACACACACCACCCCACACTCCACTACCACACACACACCACCCCACACTCCACTACCACACACACACCACCCCACACTCCACTACCACACACACACCACCCCACACTCCACTACCACACACACACCACCCCACACTCCACTACCACACACACACCACCCCACACTCCACTATCACACACACACCACCCCACACTCCACTACCACACACACACCACCCCACACTCCACTATCACACACACACCACCCCACACTCCACTACCACACACACACCACCCCACACTCCACTATCACACACACACCACCCCACACTCCACTACCACACACACACCACCCCACACTCCACTATCACACACACACCACCCCACACTCCACTATCACACACACACCACCCCACACTCCACTACCACACACACACCACCCCACACTCCACTACCACACACACACCACCCCCTTGTTCCACTAAAATACACACACCACCCCCACGCCCCACTAAAACACACACACGACCCCCACGCTCCACTAACACGCACCCAATCCCAACGCTCTACTTACACTCAACCCCTACGCTCCACTAACACACTCGCCACCCTCACGGTCCACTAACTCATGCCACTCCCATGCTCCACTAACACACACGCCACACGCACGCTCCACTAACACACGCGATCCGTACGCTCCACTAACACACACGCTCCACTACCACACACATCACACCCACCTTTCTCTACCACTCGTGCTCCTCTAACACACATGCCACCCCTACGCTCCACTATCACACCCCACCACCCATGCTCCACTAACACACGCGCCACCCCTATGCTCCACTAACTCACACGCCACCCCCACGCTCCACTAACACACACATGATCCCAACGCTCCACTAACTCACACATGCTCCACTAACACACACATGCTACCACTCACGCTCCACTACCACAAACGCTCAACTAACACACACATTACTCATACGCTTCAGTAACACTCACTCTCCAATAACACACACGCTCAACTAGCACCCACGCCACCCCCACGCTTCACTAACACACTCAATCCCCAACGCTCCACTAACTTACACACGCTCCACTAACACACAAGACCCCCATGCTTCACTAACACACATGCTCCACTAACACTTGCCACCCCCACGCCCGCTCCACTAACACACACGCTCCCCTAACACACACCACCCCCACGCTCCACTAACACACACCACCTTAATGCTCTACTATCAAACACACCACCCCCAAGCTCCTCTAACACACACATCACCCCAAGCTATACAAAAACACACACCAACCCCACACTCCACTAATTGACACATCCCACCCCCACGCCCCACTAAAATACTCAACACCCCACGCCCCACTAAAACACACACCACCCTCACGCTCAACTAAAACACACACCACCCTCACGCTCAACTAAAACACACGCTATCCCCACGCTCAACTGAAACATACACCACCCTTACTTTCAACTAAAACACACATTACCCCTACGCTCAACTAAAGTACACACCACCCCATTGCTCCACTAACACACACACACACACCAGCCCACACGCTCTAATAACACACCACCATCACTCTCCACTAACACACACCCTCAACTCTCACACTCTGCTAACTCACGCGCACCCCAACGCTCCACTAACACAAACGACACTCCAACGCTCCACTAACACATACCCCAACCCCACTCACCACTAACTCAAACGACACCCCCTACACTCCTCTAACACTCACCCCACCCCCACTCATAACTAACACACACAATACCCCCACGCTTCTCTAACACACACGACACCCCCACTCTCCTCTAACACACGCCATCCCCATGCTCCACTAACACACACGACACCCCCACTGATCACAAATGTCATATCATTAATACAAGCACTTAAACGTCAAGGCCGTCGGGTACTTATAAACTGGGTGCCAAGTCATGTGGAAATAATAGGAAATGACATTGCAGACGAAGCTGCAAAACTTGCAATAAAGAGAAGAAACGTAAACATTTACATACCTTAGAGTCTATCACAGATTAAGAAAGTAATTCGAAAGAGAGAAATGCAAAAGATGTACAGTGACAACAACACAGCAGTTGCTACATCAGGATCTGTGGTTTGGTACAAGAATACTACCAACTACGAACATCTTAGTTTGATGAAAGGGATCAGTTGAACAACTGAACTACACTTCCATCGCATCTGGCTTGGATGCCCATGTGCATGGTAAATAGCCTAGTAGGTTCTGAAAGGTGAGAGGAAATGTCAGCACAGTGAGGAAATGGCCGACAGACCACCGGAACATTATCTAAAACAGAGCAGTATTACAAACCTATTACGATTTCAACTTAGATTCTACTGAGCAGAAGAAGTTGTTAAACGCTTAGGACAAAATCTTATTGAAGCGACAATACGAGTCATAAATACTCATACTCCGCCCAAGTAAAAAAAAAACAAGCAACACTTTGTGGGCCAGACAGAGCCGTAGGGCCACCCTGGCATATCCCTGAAAAAAATAGAAACTCCCCCACACGCTCCACTAACAAATGCAACACCCCCCCCCCCCCTGCTCCACTAACATACACGGAACCCCATGTTCCACTAACACACGCCAACCCCATGCTCCTCTATCACATATGCCCCCCCCCCACGCTCCACTAACACATGCCACTATCATGCTCCACTAATCTCACACGCCACCCCCACGCGCCATTAACACACACCACCCTCATGCCCCGCAAACACACACACACGCCACGTCCATGCTCCACTAATACAAACACCACCCTCACGCTCCACTAACACTCACTCACACCACCCCCACGCCCCACTAACAAACATGACTCCCCACACTTCTCTAACACTCACACCAACCCCACGCCCCACTAACACACACAAAACCCCCACGCTCCTATAACACACACGTCACTCTCAGTCTCTACAAACACAAACGCAACCCCCACGCTCCACTGACAAATGCAACACCCCAGTGCTTCACTAACATCCATGACACCCCCACGTTCCACTAACACACACCAACCCCATGCTCCACTAACAGATATGCCACACCCACGCTCCACTAACACACGACACCTCCGCCCTCAATTAACACACACACCACCCTTAACGCTCTACTAACACTAACACAAAATCCCCACGCTCCTCTAACCACACACATGCCACACCAGCACTTCACTAACACATGCCACTCTCATGCTCCACTAACACACACGTTACCCCCACACTCCACTAACCCACTCACACAACCCCCAAGCTCCAATAACAAACAACCCTAACGCTCTACTATCTAATGACACCTGCACGCTCCACTAACACTAAGACACAACCCTCAAGCTCCGCTGTCTCACAACAACCCCACGCTCCACTAAACATAACACTTATGCTCCACTAACACATACGCCACCTCCACGCTCCACTAACACTAACATACAACCCTAACGTTCTGCTAACTCACTCCACCCCAATGCTCCGCTAACACAGTTCCCCTACGCTCCACTAATGCACACACCACCCTCATGCTCAACTAACTCACACACAACCCCTATGCTCCACAACCCCCATGCTCCACAACCCCACGCTCCACAACCCCCCCCCCCGGACTGCTAACACACTTACAACCCTCACGCTTCAGTAACACACACTATCCCCACGCTCCACTAACACACACAACTCCCCCATTCTCCACTAATACACACACACAACACCCACGCTCCACTAACACACACAACCCCCCCCCCCCCCACGCTCCTCTAACACACACGACACTCCCATGCTCCATTAACACACACACACCACCCCCACGCTCCACTAACACACACGACACCCTCACGCTCCACTATTACACACACAACCCCCACACACCGCTAACACACACACACCACCCCAATGCTCCACTAACACACACACTCACACACCACCCCTCACGCTCCACTAATACACACGCCCACCCCCATGTTCCAATAACACACACACAACCCCCACACTTAACTAACACACACACACCACCCCTAAGCTCTACTATCACACACACCACCCCCACGGTCCACTAACACACACACACACACAACACCCAATGTTCAGCTAACACACAAATACCACCCTGGTGGTACGCCCCACGCTCCATTAACACACAGAACCCAATGCTCTGCTAACACACACACACAACCCCCACACTCCACTAATACACACGCCCCACCCCAAGCTCTACTAACACAAACGACACCCCCAACACTCCACCCTGATGCTCCACCCCCATACTCCACTAACACACACTCCACCCCCATGCTCTATTAGTACACACACCACTCCAAGCTGATCTAACACACACACCACCCCCACGCTCTACTAACACAAATTCCACCCCCTAGCTCCACTAACACACACGCCACCTCCACACTCCGCTAACACACACTCACCCCCCACTCACCACTAACTCACACGACACCACCATGCTTCACTAACACATACGACACCCCACCACTCCTCTAATATACACGCCGTCCCCACACCCAACTAACAAACACGACACCCCTCACTCCTCTAACACTCACACCATCCCCACGCCCCATTAACACACACGACACCCCCATGCTCCTCTAACACACACACCATCCCCATGCTCCACTAACACACACGACACCCCCACTGACCACAAATGTCATATCATTAATACAAACACTCAAACATCAAGGCTGTCAGGTACTTATCAACTGGGTGCCAAGTCATAGGGGAATAATCGGAAATGACATTGCAGATGAAGCTGCAAAACTTGCAATAAAGAAAAGAAACGTAAACAATTACATAGCTCAGAGTCTATCACAGATTAAGAAAGTAATTCGAAACAGAGAAATGCAAAAGATGTACAGTGACAACAACGCAGCAGTTGCAACATCAGGATCTGTGGTTTGGTACAAGTATACCACCAACTACGAACCTCTTAGTTTGATTAAAGGGAGCAGTAAAACAACAGAAGTACACTTCCATCGCATCAGCTTGGCTACACCACCCCCACGCTCCACTAACACATGCCACTATCACGCTCCACTAACCTCACACGCTACCCCCACGCATCACTAACACACCACCCTCATGCTCCGCAAACACACACACGCCACGTCCATGCTCCACTAATCCAAACACCACCCTCTCGCTCCACTAACACCACCCCCACGCCCCACTAACAAACATGATACCCCACACTTCTCTAACACTCACACCATCCCCAAGCTACACTAACACACACGAAACCCCCATGCTCCTATAACACACACGACACCTGCATGCTCCACTAACAAATGCAACACCCTATGCTTCACTAACATCCATGACACCCTTACGTTCCACTAACACACACCAACCCCATGCTCCACTAACATATATACGACACCCATGCTCCACTAACACACGACACCTCCATGCTCATTTAACACACACACCACCCTTAACGCTCTACTAACACTAACACAAAATCCCCGAATTCCTCTAATACACACATGCCACACCCACACTTCACTAACACATGCCACTCTCATGCTCCACTAACACACACGCTACCCCCCGCACTCCACTAACCCACTCACGCAACCCCACACTCCACTAACAAACAACCCTCACGCTCTACTATCTAACGACACCCGCACGCTCCACTAACACTAACACACAACCCCCATGCTCTGCTAACACACACGCTACCCTCATGCTCCACTAACATACACGTCACTTTCACTCTCTACAAACACAAACGCAACCCCCACACTCCACTAACACACAACCCTCATGCTCCGCTGTCTCACGACACCTCCACGCTCCACTAAACATAACTCCCATGCACCATAGTAGAAGATTTAGAACCAGATAGGGACACTTATCAGACAATGGAATCAGAGGCGGGGTGACAGATAGTCCCACTCCATATTAGGTCATCAGAGGTGGGTGTGGCAGTGGTAAAAAAAACAGTGTAGATAGGTATCCATTATGTAGCACAATGATCATGTTCTTTATACAACAAAGTATGGTGATATATCTAAGTAAATAAAATGTTTAATTGTAACTTGAATAATAAACACAGGTGAGTGCCAGTTACACCCTCTATGGGGATGGGGTAAACAGGTTCTTCTCAGTAGGGTGGTCCCCCCCCGTACTCCCCTCGCACCTAATGGCCTTCAGTGACAATAGGGAGGTCTCCCCCCCCCCCCCCGTACCCTCGCCTCGCACCTGACGGGCTCGACTGTGGCATAAGAGAGGTTCTGATCCTCGCCCCAAACTGGTCTTAAAGGTGCTTATATTTAAGGATATATAAGCGAACAAGTCTGAATGGCCCCTCCAGAACTATATAGGATATATATATATATATACTCAAAATAAAAGAGGGTGAAAATAAATTAGCCATATGTTTTATACATTATATTAACAAAAGTACATAGGGGTTAACCATACTCGTATTCTACAACCTCCCCCCATCCCCCATAATATTGTGTATTATTTTGCCCTCCTCCGTGCCCATAGGTCCGATGTGGGGTCTTCCTCTCCCTCCTGGGGTGATGACTCATCATCATCCAGAGGGTGAATGGGACGTTGTAGTGCCTCTTCTTCCTCTCCTAGGGGGGTACTGACGTAATAGCGTTCACTCTCACTGGAAGGGTGTCACCCTTCCTTTCCTTGCGGCTCGATGACGTCATCACTTTCACTTTCGGCGGTCATCCCTTGGGCTGAGGCGAAGGGGTGGGGCTCAGGTGGTATGTCTGGATGTCCATGCCCTAGGCTTTTGTGTTTATTTAGGAAAAAGCGTTCATCATCAAATGCGCTCAAACCCCTCTTAGTATTAAGGGTGGTGACCATTTGCCCTCCTACATTCCTAATTTGGGAATATTGAAAAGTATTTACTACTCCATTACTGTGTAGGGTCTCTTTAAAATGGTTATGTGTTAAAGATCTTTGCACAGTGCGTGGGATACCCTTGGCGGTAATGGAATTAGAATTGTCATGTTAAAGCAAACTATACATTTTGGCCTTGAAAGCTACAACTTCAAGGATGAGTCTGTCTGAAACCTCTGATTTTAAAAGTCTTAAAACACCCTTTTTAGAAGGATCATACAAGGGGTGAGTTTCAGGGAAGTTACTAGTATCCATCCACGACTTGAGGGGTTCTCTCCCAATCTCGTTAAAGATATCTTCTGTCATTAAACTGAAGATGAAACTATCTGTATCGCTGTATATCAGAGCTGCCCTATCTGTATAGTGCTTCTTAAGTACCCTGTACCAAAAATGGTACAAACTGTATTTTGGTAGCTCAAGAATCTGGAACCCAATGTAATTAGGGTGAGTAATTTTAATGAATGGTCTGGAACTGACGGACAATAATTTATTGTTACCTAAATGTACCATACGTTTAAAGCGAGGATTCTTCACCTCCCGTAAAAAGACCCTGACAGAAGTCACTAGTTTGGTGTCAATGGCATAACGGGCTGGGTTCAGTAGTGTTTTACCAAAAACGCTATTAGTTAACAGTTTAAATAGTGTTTTCCTATCGTTACTGGTGGAGGCATTTCTATTGTTAACGTTGGTGTTAACAAATTCCGCGATAAAATCTGACTGGTGGAACTCATAAATAGCATGTATAGCCTCTACTTCAAGACCTATCTCAATAAATAGCTGTAAGAGATGTAGAGATATGAAATAATGTTTTTTGGGGGAGATGATCCCCAACCAGCTTAATATTGTTTTTAGGGAGCTTTATAATGTTATTTGTTTCCAGAAGTCCCTACTAAAAGGAGAGATATCCCCCATACTTATCCCCCTATGATGTAAACAAAGGGGTAGATCATCTGTTAGTCTAGCTATTTCAGGTCTTATGTGTTTGGTGTCAATTAAGAGCCAGTACCCTTTATTGGAAGAGAATGGCTGTTCTGTCACTATCTTTCCTTCACTAATGAAGGAGTTCATCTCATCAGATGACAACCTTCTTAGACCCCCATAGGGCAATTTCTTAGTCATACAACTCCCATAAAGTGAGTTGAAATCTAAATACAGTAAGAATGAAGATATATCCTCCTGGGGGTTAAAAGATGGGTTGACATAGAGGTTGTTAGCTCTGGCGTAACTCCTAACTGCAGTTGTAAAACCCCCTCGTATGTTTTGTGACAGGAGATTGTGTAACGTGACATCTGCACTTAACTCCAACGATATTTTGCTGCTTTTCAAGAAGCAGTCGTAGGAGTAGCCTAGAAGGCTACAGTAACGTGTCATTTCTAATGAATAGATATCATTTAGAATTACCCTATGGTGGGTAAAAATGTCAGCCAGTAAACCAACGTCATACTTCATATAAACAAGGAGATAATCCTTTAATGACCTACATCCTGTAGCCTCCCATACTAATTTAGAATGTCTATATTCTTCCAAAGTGATGGTTGATTTGTTTAGGGAGCTGTAAAACATTTCAATAGGGAGGAGTGTTGCATCATTAAAGCAGCTGATTTTTGTGACATATTCATAGAGGGAAAAATTGTTTACCCTTTAAGAGTAGGTGGTGACTCTCTTCGGGTAAACCTTCTATCATTGAGTGAGTGAATGTTAAGGGCTGGCTGAATCAATGTGTGTCTTTGCTAGAGACGAAAGACTGCCTGTAATAAAAGCCAGTGAATCAAGAAATTTAAGGTTGCCTATATTTTCCTTAAGATATTTAGTCCCCTGCCTCATGAGGATATTGCTCTTAATATTTGAACCCATGGCAAACTCCCTCAAAATTAACCCCATGTCATAAGACATTGTGAGCAATTAGGACTAAACTCTCTAGAGCATCCTTGTGGAGGAGGTTGCAGTAATTACATAGAGCTCCAATATAATTGAGCTTTTTTCTAAGGTGATCACGGTGTTGAACCTTGAAATTGGAGGGGGTAAATACCTCCTCACAAAACTGGCAGTGTGTCTGTCTCCTAAAATGAACCATATCCTCAAGAGACATGTCTATTTCATATTTGGGCAGACTGGATCTGATAATTTCCCATTTGGTGGCAACTCGCTCCATGAAATGTGTGACACTGTCCCCATTAAAAATAAGTAAATTTATCAGTGACTGAGTGGTTCCTATCAACAATTATATAGCTGTATGCTATAGGTCTATGTATGGCTGTAACAGAACATAGACAATCCTCAGTGCTTAAACAGCACTCGAAGTCAAAATAAGCTACATGGGAAGGTGGGTAACCTTTCCCTGTATTTTGAAAATGAAGGGTGCCCCCTCCTAAGGATAAATCATTTTCTGAGTGATGTCACAGGAAGAAGAGTGATTTGTCAGGTCGGTAGAATTTTTATATTCTGAAAGACAGTTTCTACAGAAGACTGTCTTTCGTCTGCGGCTGCGAGTAAAGTTCCGTAGAAACTTGTTGAAGTATTTAATAAGACTTACATGAGACTCCCCCAACAACAATAATGGTACTATGTCCGAGTACTGTCGGCTGCCACGACGGCAAAGAGAGACGTGATAGACACCTTCTGTATGTTAGTGAATTGAATACAAAAAAATGGAGAGTTTATTCCTATTCTCCAATTTAGAGATATCCTCCCATGAGAGAGGGAAAGATAATTGCTCGTATTTGACCATTTTCCTAACCCTAGAGTGAGACTCTACAAGTCTTCCTATACGTTTCCATTTCCTTCCTTGTTGTGACGCCCGAAAAGCAGTAATGCATTGAATAATGCATGTTCCATTGTTACTATTAGGGTTTGGGTTGAAGACCTCATGTCGCCCCCTTAAAAAGGGGGTAAAGGACATAATCCCCCAAAACTGACCTTACACTACCATTACAGATAACGATTTTGAGGAAATCAACATCAGATAATATAAAACCACTTCCCTCTGTTTCTGAAAGGAGTTCCTCCAGTCGTGTGATCATATAACCCACCCAACTATCAATAAGATTGCCCACCTCCTCAAGTGTTACCAGTCTAGCAGGTGTCATTATGAAGTGTTCCCTATAGTCGTCATCTTCTGTGAGACGTTGTTTTAAAAGTGTTATCTTCACTTCAAGGAGGATTTTGAATAAAGAAGTAAAATTGCTATGACCCGAGAGAGAATTCATGTAATTCTCTATTTCGTTGGAGTAAAGGTCCCTAAATTTGCTTAGGTGGCCTACAGGATCTGTGGCAAAGGCTGAGGGGGTGGAATATTCCATTCTAGTAAAGAGGTCCCCAGGGCCCTCACCCTAATAATTAAGTGAGGGATGACTATAACATCTCCCCTTCTGAGGAATTTCCATCACTTTTTAGGTCACTATCTCGATTGTTGTCATGGGATCTAAGACCACTAGGACCTGCCTGATGGATGTCACCACCACAGGGAGCCGGTCGGCCGAGCGGACAGCACGCGGGACTTGTGGGAACCGACCTGTGAGATTTATATTTATTTAATTTATATGAATTTATATTTACGTTAATTTATATACTTCGATAGCAATTTGTATAATGATAAGTGGACTGTATTTCTGCAATAATCTCTTAATCTCACAAATCGATCCTCTACATATTAGGGGGGTTTATTAAATTAATATATATGCAGCCAATCAAACTACAGTATTAACTACATACATTAAAGAGGTTCCTTATCTTATAGTACAGCAGGTTAGTCCACCAGGTATAACTAGGGTGTAGACACCAAATTATCCTCTTTGAGGTAGCTTCCATATCACCCAGTAACTGGTGCACAAATCTTGCATCCTCGTCTTGACCTGTCAAAAGTGCGCTAGCTGTGAAGCCAGATACCTATATATGACAAGTATATCAGAGAAAACAGTACATGGAACATGAAGACCTGGCTTAATTACCTTTAGTTTGAGGCTTCCATGTGATCTAACCGGATCACCCTATATCCTGACATTAATGGCCATAAATGAATGATAAACGGGTTTCGGATAGACTTAACTTGAATTGTAGACATCGTGTTGGAGATGGTACCTTTGGTTTCCATAACACTACGTCCAAGTAAAATTAACAGGAGCCGAATTTGCTCCCGTGTGAGCCTCTGGTCTCGTATATACACAATGGCTGTTTAACACTCCATACTATTGACGTTACTGGCCGACATTGTCCAGAATGATAGGAGCCGAATTTGCTCCACACGTCTCGGAGGTGACACAACAATGGCTGCCTCCTTCCTCCCTCTCACGCCTGGCCTACTTTGTCCAGATTTCAGAAAGTGATAGAAGGGTCACATTTACTCTACTTTAATATTGATAATTAAGTTAATTTATATAAGATGTTTTTATGATGGTAAAGTCCAAAGACTAATGTATTTAAGAACAATTCCCAGCAGAATAGCTGGTGAATTATAATAGTATGTGGTGATGATATCCCGTTTTCTTTAGACGGTAATTCCACTAAAAGTTACGTTTTCTATGGGTAACTTGTTTATACAACACAGCTATTATCTGTATGATATATTAAATGGTGTCGGATTTTCCGACATAATTCCCCAGGGGGCTGCTCACGGGTCGAAGTCCTGTTTAGAACAGACGAACACCGATACTCCTCCTTCGAATTATTAGATTAATTTGATGTTAGTAGTCACACATTTGTGTGTCTGTTCGTGCAGGACGGATGTCCCGTACTAGAGTTGCAGGGGTTAGAAGTCTAATGCGATTTCATTTCCCTGTCAACTCTTGAAAGGCTAATATTCAAGCCTAATCACATATTATTTAACCCAGAAGACTGGATGTGATCAAGTACTACAGTCAAGTATGATTCAGGGACTGCAGTGAGATCAGTGACATTAGATATAACTTGAAGTTTCTTCAGGTAACTGGTCACTGATATATAAACACTGAGGCCCATGGAATACATCTTGATTAAATAATAAATGTATCAAATCAGTCATCAGATTTATTGGGGTTTAATTTAGTTAATTGATTCAGAAGATTGAATAGCTCATCATTAAAGTAAAGTATGGTTCTGAGACTGCAGTGGGTTCAGTGACATTGGTCGCAGTGACTTGTAGCTGTTTTAGGCTACTGTTCACTGATTTGCCACTGAAGCCTCATGAACTCATCTTCAGCTTCAAATGATGATACTAACATCAACCTCTGTTACTATAGTCAGCTGTAATCTCCTTAGTATAATGCTACTGGAGAAATATAATCAGCTGACAAATTTAGATTTCTACTGGTATTGTTTATCTGCAGGCATAGGTCTCCTCAGGCTTGATACTGGGCCTGAGAGTAATTTACCTCCTGCAGAGTTTAACATGGTTATGCCCTGATATTTAGTAGGGCTACCAATGAATTGATGGTAGTAGTCTGTCCCCACAAGGACAGCCATTTGGCATTTGATTTGCTCAAATTTACCTGCAGCTGCTTGATAATAGCTTTCCAGGTCAGCATAATCAACTTGAGATTGTTGTGACAAATCTTCACATTTCTTGATCTGTCTTGTTAAGTGGCCTTTAAGACCTGCAAGGGTTCTTTTCATTCTCCCTGCATTATCCATACTGGCTAGTTGGTGAAGCCTTGTGGGGCTTGTACTTGGGCTGCTCATAATACTGAACAAGCACTGATGGTAGCCTAGGGTAAATTCTGAACTCACTAGGCTGTAATCCTACCTCTGCTAGAGGTTAGCACTTAAAATTAATACACATTATATATATACAATCATACACACTAATGATTTGAGTGATAAACCAGTGTCACTGGAAGTACCTTTAGGTTAGCTCTTCTATATCACCCTAGGATGGTAGAGACACTAATTAATCACTCAAAGGTGTAATGATCATAAGTAAATTATTATATATACAACTCAACTCAAGTTGATAAAAATTACACCCAAAATAGGGTCTGGACCATTCATTAATGGTGTTAAGTTGTTTAATATAGTACAACTGACTATGGTAATAATGGGACTAGGATGAACGATAATAGTTCAACTAGTCATATCCTACCCTGTTGTGGGTTGGCAATTAGTAAATATTATATTGAGATCACTAGTGCAATATATATTAAATAATTCTCTATTTTGGAGAAATAATATACACAATTATTGATAATAGCCTCTTAATTAGCCTCTATGAAACTTCTAATATTATCTAGAAGTATTAAATATTATTAGTGACCTCGCGAAATAAAGTCCACAAAATTCGTAGATAATCTCTCGCGAAATGTAACACCACGAAATCCGTGAACAATCTCGCGAAGACACAGTCACTAATTTGGCTGGATTCTATATTAGCGCTGTCATTTCACGAAATAACACGCCACCAAATATCTGTGGGTGTGCATGAAACCGCTGACGAAGCTGAACTGGGCTGAGGGAGGCTCCTGAGCTCCCTCGAGGCTTCGCCGCTGTCTTTGACTGGCTTTGTTTAAATAACACTGCACTAGTATATTTAATGAATCCACTGGTTAACTGGTTCATCCGGTACTAAGATGACCAAATGTGGGTTCAAAGGATCAAATAATCCGTCATCCGGTTCGAAGGACCAAATAATGTGGGAACCGACCTGTGAGATTTATATTTATTTAATTTATATGAATTTATATTTACGTTAATTTATATACTTCGATAGCAATTTGTATAATGATAAGTGGACTGTATTTCTGCAATAATCTCTTAATCTCACAAATCGATCCTCTACACATTAGGGGGGTTTATTAAATTAATATATATGCAGCCAATCAAACTACAGTATTAACTACATACATTAAAGAGGTTCCTTATCTTATAGTACAGCAGGTTAGTCCACTAGGTATAACTAGGGTGTAGACACCAAATTATCCTCTTTGAGGTAGCTTCCATATCACCCAGTAACTGGTGCACAAATCTTGCATCCTCGTCTTGACCTGTCAAAAGTGCGCTAGCTGTGAAGCCAGATACCTATATATGACAAGTATATCAGAGAAAACAGTACATGGAACATGAAGACCTGGCTTAATTACCTTTAGTTTGAGGCTTCCATGTGATCTAACCGGATCACCCTATATCCTGACATTAATGGCCATAAATGAATGATAAACGGGTTTCGGATAGACTTAACTTGAATTGTAGACATCGTGTTGGAGATGGTACCTTTGGTTTCCATAACACTACGTCCAAGTAAAATTAACAGGAGCCGAATTTGCTCCCGTGTGAGCCTCTGGTCTCGTATATACACAATGGCTGTTTAACACTCCATACTATTGACGTTACTGGCCGACATTGTCCAGAATGATAGGAGCCGAATTTGCTCCACACGTCTCGGAGGTGACACAACAATGGCTGCCTCCTTCCTCCCTCTCACGCCTGGCCTACTTTGTCCAGATTTCAGAAAGTGATAGAAGGGTCACATTTACTCTACTTTAATATTGATAATTAAGTTAATTTATATAAGATGTTTTTATGATGGTAAAGTCCAAAGACTAATGTATTTAAGAACAATTCCCAGCAGAATAGCTGGTGAATTATAATAGTATGTGGTGATGATATCCCGTTTTCTTTAGACGGTAATTCCACTAAAAGTTACGTTTTCTATGGGTAACTTGTTTATACAACACAGCTATTATCTGTATGATATATTAAATGGTGTCGGATTTTCCGACATAATTCCCCAGGGGGCTGCTCACGGGTCGAAGTCCTGTTTAGAACAGACGAACACCGATACTCCTCCTTCGAATTATTAGATTAATTTGATGTTAGTAGTCACACATTTGTGTGTCTGTTCGTGCAGGACGGATGTCCCGTACTAGAGTTGCAGGGGTTAGAAGTCTAATGCGATTTCATTTCCCTGTCAACTCTTGAAAGGCTAATATTCAAGCCTAATCACATATTTTTTAACCCAGAAGACTGGATGTGATCAAGTACTACAGTCAAGTATGATTCAGGGACTGCAGTGAGATCAGTGACATTAGATATAACTTGAAGTTTCTTCAGGTAACTGGTCACTGATATATAAACACTGAGGCCCATGGAATACATCTTGATTAAATAATAAATGTATCAAATCAGTCATCAGATTTATTGGGGTTTAATTTAGTTAATTGATTCAGAAGATTGAATAGCTCATCATTAAAGTAAAGTATGGTTCTGAGACTGCAGTGGGTTCAGTGACATTGGTCGCAGTGACTTGTAGCTGTTTTAGGCTACTGTTCACTGATTTGCCACTGAAGCCTCATGAACTCATCTTCAGCTTCAAATGATGATACTAACATCAACCTCTGTTACTATAGTCAGCTGTAATCTCCTTAGTATAATGCTACTGGAGAAATATAATCAGCTGACAAATTTAGATTTCTACTGGTATTGTTTATCTGCAGGCATAGGTCTCCTCATAGGCGTTTCGTAAAACTTATTACATTTTCAAATGTAATAAGTTTAAATGTAATAAATGTAATAAGTTTTTCGAAACGCGCCCGTGTCGCGTCAGACTAGAAATAAAAATGAATTTTGGAGAAGTGATTTTTGATTTACCTCCAGCAGTGAAGCGTAATGTACGAAAGATTGAGAAAATTCGTGTTAGAATTATTAATCTTACTTTTTCGGTCATATTTAATAATATATGTCTACAGGAAAGACTGCTACCAAAATATACTAATATTAAAGTGCACGACCCAGCAGCAAGGAATCAAGCATTCACGATAAAATATCGCCAGGATCTGATTCGTGATCAGATATACAAGGCAGAGAATGAAATCAAAGACAACAAAACGCAACTACTTCATGCTACAAACGAGTGGAGAAATAGCAACATCGACCATAGTATCCGTACCCGCATTGAACAACACCTCGACATCCTCACAGACCAACATCACCTCAGCACTGAAACAAGGATTATCAAGAAACTAACAACATTATATGGAGGACCTATGGCAATTCCACGACCAAGAGATGGCTTCCTGAACCTTGCAGGAATTAACCTCACTGAGGACCAAGTCACTCTCCTAAATCTGGGCATAAACTGTCATGTTATGTCCAGACCGAGTGAAATGGCCCGGAAAGTAGAGTTGGAAATTCTGTTGGACGACATATTCGACCTCGAGACACAAAAGAAGGTCACTACCAAAGATACCTTACAAGCAGAACTTATTGCAGAAGGAGGAAAGAATCGAGGCAACTACAGAAGCACCATACTGTCCCCCGAGCTTAAAGCGGCAGCTAAAAGCCTTCGTGAGAACAAGGAGATAGTTGTCAGGAGAGGTGACAAGTCGCCAATATATGTCATTCTTAAAAAAGACGAATATCTGGCGAAAATGAACATCATACTCTCTGACCAAACTAAGTTCCAAAGGGTAACGAAGGACACTACAGCCGAATTAAAAGCAAAGGTCAACAAACTGATCGAAACTGTAAACGCCAAGAAATCCGCACTCCACCTGCCAAAGATCATTGGGGAATATAAACCTGGATATGCGTATGGAAATGTCAAGACGCACAAGCCTGGAAACCCACTTCGGCCAATCATTAGCCAGATACCCACACCCACGTACAGACTGGCAAAGCGACTCAACGGCCTGCTGACTCCTTATGTTCCTTGCACCTTCAGCCTGAAGTCTCCAAAGGAATTTGTGGACTTACTGCGGGGCACACGGGCCACAGGGATAAGAGCCTCGTTGGACGTAGAATCGCTGTTTACCAACATACCTGTGGACGAGACAATCGGAATGATAGCCGACAGAGTGTATCGTGATCCAGCCTGTACTCCTCTTGACATGCCAGAAAGTATTCTGAGGAAACTACTCCAAGATTGTACTAAAGAGGCACCCTTCTTGAGCCCGGATGGGCACATGTATAAGCAAGTAGATGGGGTCGCCATGGGTTCTCCCCTAGGTGTCCTGTTTGCAAACTTCTACATGGGTACCATCGAGCAAAAAGTCTTAGTCGACATGAACTTGAAACCGGCCATATACTGCAGGTATGTTGACGACATTTTTACACAGGTACCTGATGTCAGACATCTGCAGAAGCTGAAGGAGGCATTTGAGCAGAGTTCCGTGCTGCGTTTCACTTACGAGACGGAAAAGGATGGGAAGCTGCCTTTTCTAGATGTAACAGTCATGGAAAAGGGCGGAGGTTTCCACACTGCAGTCTACACTAAGGAAACAAACATAGGAATGTGCCTAAATGCCAACAGCGACTGCCCTGACAGGTACAAGAGGAGTGTTGTTAACGCATACGTCGACCGTGCTCTCAGCCACAGCTCAGAATGGAAGCAAGTCGACGAAGAACTCTGTAGGGTAAGGCAGGTCCTAGTCAATAACGGCTTCTCCAATGGTTTCATCGAAGACATCATAAGAAGGAAAGTGAAAAGCCATGCAACCTCTGAAGAGACAACTAACACAACACCTATACCCCCTATTAGACTATTTTACAGGAACTTCTTTACCACAGCTCATAAAACGGAGGAAAGGGTCCTGAAAGATATTGTTAATAGAAACGTTATCCCTACAGACAAAAATCAGAGGATACAACTGACGATTTACTATAAAACCAGAAAAACGGCCAGCCTACTCATGAGAAACTCTCCAGACACAAAACAGAACGCTTTAAAAGAGACTAATGTCGTCTATGCCTTCAAATGCCCACTTGGGGACTGTAAGCTCCAAAAAACCCAGTATATAGGCAAGACAACAACATCTCTTTCTAGGCGCTTAACGATGCATAAGCAACAGGGCTCCATTAAGGAACATATAATCTCTTCCCATAACCAAACCATCGCCAGAGAAATCCTAGTAAACAACACAGAAATCATCGATAGATACAGCGATAGCAGGCGGCTTGACGTTTGCGAGGCACTACACATCAAGAAGTCAACACCAGCAATCAACAGCCAATTATTGCACAACTATATTCTACCCACCTCAAGACTCCGCTCCAATATAGAAGCATCAAGAAATATGGACCAATAGGCTTTCTACAAACACTTCTATTCAATACCCATTGTTTCTGTTCTGTCTTGTGTTGATACTTTTAATACCCTATTAATATCCCCTCCTGTTCTGTCTTGTGTTAATGCCACATCACCCTTCCCACCTCACTCAAATGTAGATATAAAATCAGAGATACGTTCTAATCAGTTGTGTATTTGTGAAGTCTTTGAAAATGTAATAAGTTTTACGAAACGTGCCCGTGTTGCGTCAGACTAGAAATAAAAATGAATTTTGGAGAAGTGATTTTTGATTTACCTCCAGCAGTGAAGCGTAATGTACGAAAGATTGAGAAAATTCGTGTTAGAATTATTAATCTTACTTTTTCGGTCATATTTAATAATATATGTCTACAGGAAAGACTGCTACCAAAATATACTAATATATATATATATATATATATATATATATATATATATATATATATATATATATATATATATATACACATATATATATATTATTATTAAATATGACCAAAAACGTAAGATTAATAATTCTAACACGAATTTTCTCAATCTTTCGTACATTTCTTTTCACTGTTGGAGGTAAATCAAAAATCAATTCTCCAAAATTAATTTTTATTTCTAGTCTGACGCGACACAAGCGCGTTTCGTAAAACTTATTACATTTTCAAAGACTTTAGTTTACAAATACACAACTGAATAGAACATTGTGATTTATTGCCAATCATTGTGATTTAATTGGCTGTTGATTGTATATATATATATATATATATATATATATATATATATATATATATATATATATATATATATATATATATATATATATATATATATATATATATATATATATTAGTATATTTTGGTAGCAGTCTTTCCTGTAGACATATATTATTAAATATGACCGAAAAAGTAAGATTAATAATTCTAACACGAATTTTCTCAATCTTTCGTACATTACGCTTCACTGTTGGAGGTAAATCAAAAATCACTTCTCCAAAATTCATTTTTATTACTAGTCTGACGCGACACGGGCGCGTTTCGTAAAACTTATTACATTTTCAAAGACTTCACAAATACACAACTGATTAGAACTTACATTTTGGTAGCAGTCTTTCCTGTAGACATATATTATTAAATATGACCGAAAAAGTAAGATTAATAATTCTAACACAAATTTTCTCAATCTTTCGTACATTACGCTTCACTGTTGGAGGTAAATAAAAAATCACTTCTCCAAAATTCATTTTTATTTCTAGTCTGACGCGACACGGGCGCGTTTCGTAAAACTTATTACATTTTCAAAGACTTCACAAATACACAACTGATTAGAACTTACTTTTGGTAGCAGTCTTTCCTGTACACATATATTATTAAATATGACCGAAAAAGTAAGATTAATAATTCTAACACGAATTTTCTCAATCTTTCGTACATTACGCTTCACTGTTGGAGGTAAATCAAAAATCACTTCTGCAAAATTCATTTTTATTTCTAGTCTGACGCGACACGGGCGCGTTTCGTAAAACTTATTACATTTTCAAAGACTTCACAAATACACAACTGATTAGAACTTACGCTTACGTAAGTTCTAATCAGTTGTGTATTTGTGAGAAGAGAAGAGAAGTTTCATTGACTCCTTCATGTCTGGAAATCTTTCCCTGTGTCTTACGACAGATGAGACCATGGCTGCCGTATTGGTCTGCCCGTGCATGGCCGCAAATACACCGATGCTAGGTGGAGATAGGGGCGGTAAGGCGCAGAGCAACCCCAATACTTAGGGTCCGATGGTCCAGGCGGGTGCCCAAGGCGGAATTAGGGACTGCCAACAGGAATATATATGTATATATATATATATATATATATATATATTTATATATATATATATATATATATATATATATATATATATATATATATATATATATATATATATATATATATATATAATATATATATATTATATATACCCAACCACCCAACTAAAAACCCAACCACCTCAAGCAAATGCTCAACCCTGCACTGGGTGACATTGCAAAGAACCTCTGGGTGGAACTAACCAGATTCACCAACACATGTCTAGCTGGCAACATACCAGCGTCCATAAGACCTATCTTTTTTGGAGCATCTCTCTGTGCTCTAAAGAAAAAGGATGGAGGGATCAGGCCAATAGCTGTGGGCAATTCACTCCGGCGTCTCGTCGCAAAGGCAGCTGCAAGAACAGTTAGTGATGCAGCGGCCAACATGCTGAAGCCAAAACAGCTCGGGTTTGGCATTCCACAAGGGTGTGAGGCGGCAGCCCATGCAGCTCGAGCCTTCATCGCCAACATCACAGACGAAAAGGCCCTTATCAAGCTAGATTTCAAAAATGCCTTCAATTTGGTACGGAGGGATGCTGTACTCCGTGCGGTTCATAGTCATTTCCCTTCCCTCTACCCTTTTGTACATTCATGCTACAGTATGGATCTTAAGCTACTTTTTGGCGAACATGAAATTGACTCGCGAGAAGGCGTCCAACAGGGTGACCCCCTCGCTCCTCTCCTTTTCTGCTTAGTCATCAAACAAGTCACAGAGGTCCTGTCCAGCGAGCTTAACATCTGGTTCTTGGATGATGGTACCCTAGCTGGTTCCCAAGACTCCCTCCTGGAGGACATCAGAAAAATCCAGGAGCAAGGTGCAGTTTTAGGCCTCACCCTGAACCCTTCTAAATGTGAAATAATATGTTCCAACCAGGGCATCGTAGAGAGAATAGAGGGTCTTCTGCCAAATATCCATAAAACTAAACCCGAAGACAGCACACTCCTAGGAGCTCCCCTGGGGTTGAAAGCCATCGATGAGGTCCTTGATAAGAAAATCGCCGACCTTAAGAGGATGGATGGGAGGATTGAGGATATTGATGCTCATGATGCACTCTACCTCATCACCAGATGTCTGTCCCTCCCCAGGTTAACCTACTTTCTGAGGTGTTCACCATCTTACAGTAGCCAAAAACTAAGTGAGTATGACCGGTTACTGAAATCAATGCTAGAAAAAGCCCTTAACCTCTCTCTCGATGACCTACAGTGGAAACAAGCCTCTCTTCCCGTAAGACTTGGGGGCCTCGGAGTTCGAACAGCAACGCAAATCGCTGTTCCAGCCTTCCTGTCCTCCTTATCAGCATCCGACGACCTTGTGAAGGAAATTCTACCTGCCCACTTACTTCAGCTGGCAGGTGTACATGATCCCAATTTTACACGCTGTGCCACAGAGTGGGCCTCTCGTGCAGGCCAATCACCTCAACC
This sequence comes from Procambarus clarkii, assembly GCF_040958095.1. Taxonomy (NCBI): domain Eukaryota; kingdom Metazoa; phylum Arthropoda; class Malacostraca; order Decapoda; family Cambaridae; genus Procambarus; species Procambarus clarkii. The sequence goes on from NC_091160.1 coordinate 27,312,258, forward strand.
ACCATCCCCAAAATCCCACAAGCAATCCAGCTGGGATGGTCCCATTGTAGACCAAGTTGCTGCAGAGTGCCTGGGTGCTGCAACAACGCAACACGACATTGCTCGCCTCACAGCAGTAGCAGCACCACATGCAGGGGATTTCCTGTTAGCAACCCCAATGTCGGCAACTGGCACGCGTCTCACACCACACGCCCTCCGAATTGCTGTCGCCCTCCGCCTTGCTGCCCCAATCCACACCAGATATAGGTGTATTTGCGGCGAGGTGGTGGCTGACAGGTACGGTCACCATGGCCTACTCTGCCAAAGCACAGGGGGATGGCACTCGAGGCACAGTGAAGTTAACGACATCATCAAGAGGAGCCTCACCACAGCTGGATGCCCAGCTGAAAGAGAGCCCCGTTACCTAACGCCCCGTAACTCTGATGCTCTTATTGGTCGCCCGGATGGTATCACAGTGAACCCCTGGAAGAATGGCAAGCAGTTGGTATGGGACTACACGTGCGTATCAACCCTGGCTAACACCTACATTAACCTCAGTGTTGCACAACCAGGTGGCGCTGCCACCCACAGGGAAGCAGCCAAATCCCGTAAGTATAGAGAACTGGATCACCACTACAATTTTGTCCCCATTGCTTCTGAGACGCTCGGCGCCTGGGGTAAAAGTGCTACCAGTTTTTTGAAGGAACTGGGTTCTAGGCTCATTGAAACAACAAGGGACCCGAGAGCTGCAAGCTTTCTTTTCCAGCGCCTCAGTGTGGCGATACAGAGGGAAAATGCGCACTGCATCCAGGGTTCCTTCCCGCCATCTGAGGAGCTGGAGGAACTCGACAACCTATGACAACCATCTTTGTAACCCATATGTAACTCCTTTTTTGTAACAAACTTCAAATAAAGTAAATATATGTGTACATACAAAAGAATGGGGGTGGTAGGAGAAGATAATATTAGTGTTCAGTGAGAAACCACAAGGTCTCCTCTGAATACTTTTTATTTTCTTCTCCGAGGCTATGGGTCCCCACATTGGCACCAGAGGTGGTACCCTCACAAATTTATATATATATATATATATATATATATATATATATATATATATATATATATATATATATATATATATATATAATATATATATATATATATATATATATATATATATATATATATATATATATATATATATATATATATATATATATATATATATATATATATATATATATATATATATATATATATATATGTCGTACCTAATAGCCAGAACGCACTTCTCAGCCTATTAATCAAGGCCCGATTTGCCTAATAAGCCAAGTTTTCATGAATTAATGTTTTTTCGTCTACCTAACCTACCTAACCTAACCTAACCTAGCTTTTTTTGGCTACCTAACCTAACCTTACCTATAAATATAGGTTAGGTTAGGTTAGGTAGGGTTGGTTAGGTTCGGTCATATATCTACGTTAATTTTAACTCCAATAAAAAGAAATTGACCTCATACATAGAGAAAAGGGTTGCTTTATCATTTCATAAGAAAAAAATTATAGTAAATATATTAATTCAGGAAAACTTGGCTTATTAGGCAAATCGGGCCTTGAATAGTAGGCTGAGAAGTGAGTTCTGGCTACTAGGTAGCCAGAACTATACTATTTCTACTATATGTCGTACCTAGTAGCCAGAACTCACTTCTCAGCCTACTATTCAAGGCCCGATTTGCCTAATAAGCCAAGTTTTCATGAATTAATGTTTTTTCGTCTACCTAACCTACCTAACCTAACCTAACCTAGCTTTTTTTGGCTACCTAACCTAACCTTACCTATAAATATAGGTTAGGTTAGGTTAGGTAGGGTTGGTTAGATTCGGTCATATATCTACGTTAATTTTAACTCCAATAAAAAATAATTGACCTCATACATAGAGAAAAGAGTTGCTTTATCATTTCATAAGAAAAAAAATATAGTAAATATATTAATTCAGGAAAACTTGGCTTATTAGGCAAATCGGGCCTTGAATAGTAGGCTGAGAAGTGAGTTCTGGCTACTAGGTACGACATATATATATATATATATATATATATATATATATATATATATATATATATATATATATATATATATATATATATATATATATATATATATATGTCGTACCTAGTAGCCAGAACTCACTTTTTGGCCTACTATTCAAGGCCCGATTTGCCTAATAAGCCAAGTTTTCCTGAATTAATATATTTTTTCTAATTTTTTTCTTATGAAATGATAAAGCTACCCATTTCATTATGTATGAGGTCAATTTTTTTTTTATTGGAGTTAAAATTAACGTAGATATATGACCGAACCTAACCAACCCTACCTAACCTAACCTAACCTATCTTTATAGGTTAGGTTTGGTTAGGTAGCCGAAAATGTTAGGTTAGGTTAGGTTAGGTAGGTTAGGTAGTCGAAAAAATATTATTTCATGAAAACTTGGCTTATTAGACAAATCGGGCCTTGCATAGTTGGCTGAGAAGTGCGTTCTGGCTATTAGGTACGACATATATATATATATATATATATATATATATATATATATATATATATATATATATATATATATATATATATATATATATATATATATGTCGTACCTAGTAGCCAGAACACACTTCTCAGCCTACTATGCAAGGCCCGATTTGCCTAATAAGCCAAGTTTTCATGAATTAATATATTTTCTCAATTTTTTTTCTTATTAAATGATAAAGCTACCCATTTCATCATGTATGAGGTCAATGTTTTTTTTATTGGAGTTAAAATTAACGTAGATATATGACCGAACCTAACCAACCCTACCTAACCTAACCTAACCTATCTTTATAGGTTAGGTTAGGTTAGGTAGCCGAAAAAGTTAGGTTAGGTTAGGTTAGGTAGGTTAGGTAGTCGAAAAAACATTAATTCATGAAAACTTGGCTTATTAGGCAAATCGGGCCTTGCATAGTAGGCTGAGAAGTGCGTTCTGGCTATTAGGTACGACATATATATATATATATATATATATATATATATATATATATATATATATATATATATATATATATATATATATATATATATATATATATATATATATATATATATATATATATATAGAACGGAGTACCACCTCTACCTGAAAGTAGGGGGACCCATAGCCTCGGAGGAAACCACGCATAACGCATTAGAGGGAATGTTTAGATCCCCTCCAATACAGTTTCTGTGTGCTTTTCTCCTACCACCCCCTTCCTTTTTTATTTTTTGTGCTTTATTATGCATTTGATGGTTACAAGATATACATGGGTTGATACAAAAATAATAATACAAAAAGGTGCTTAAAGGTTATGGATCTCTTGAAAAACACAACAATGGGAAACATTGATGAATGTCACAGACGGGTTAGATCATTGTTGCAAGTCAAACACTTCTTTGAATTCCTCTGAAGTTGGACTAGTGCCCAAGACGCAACAGGCATTTCCCCTCTGAATCGCAACACTGAGGCGCTGGAACAAGAAACTTTTTGCTCTCTGGTCTTTTGTAACGCTGATCAATTTGTCCCCCAATTCCTTCAGGAACTTCAATGCACATTTTCCCCACGAACCAAGGGTCTCCGAACCGATCGGAACAAAGCTGTAGCAGTGTGCTAGACCTCTGTATCTAATAATTTTCTGCGATTCCCTGAAAGAAGCAGCACCACCGCTTTCACGTGTGCTGTAGTGGAGGTAGGTACTGTCCAGTGTGGCAGCGCACGTGTAGTCCCATACCACTTGCTTACCATCCTTCCAAGGTAGCAAGGTGACCCCATCAGGGCGCTTCTGAGGGTCGTTAGGTCTGGATAAGTGTGGTTCTCTTTGTGCCGGGCAGCGGGCTGTGGCGAGGCTCCTCTTGATGATGTCGTTGACTTCTTCATGTCTTGCAATTTTACCCTGTGATTTACGACATACCAGACCATGACGACCATATTGGTCTGCCATCGCAGTTCCGCAGATGCACCTGTGTTCGGTGAGGATGGGGGCGGCAAGGCGAAGGGCAACTCCAATGCGGAGAGCGTCATGACTGAGGCGAGTTCCCAGGGCTGCATTGGGCACAGCAAATAAAAAATCCCCGGCGTGGGGTGCTGTTACCCCACCCCATTTATATATATATATATATATATATATATATATATATATATATATATAAAGAGGTCAACACAACAACTGTGAGGGTTCATGGACGGCACCTGTACAGAGAGAAGGCCCACAGGTCCCCCCGGCACCCCCACACATCCCAGCAAACTTCATGTCATCAGATGACCTCCTGGGGGCCATCAAAGCATCCACCACCAGAACTCTTCCCCACATTCCTAAAGCAGCGCGCCTATTTGCAGCAGGGAAATATACAGACCTTTAAAGGAAAGTAAATGAACGGTCTGCAAATCTTAATGCTGCAGCCACCATCAAAGCATGGCATAATTTGCTCCTGTTTGGCAGTATTTGCTTAGGCGTACCTGCAAGAGGAGGCAAGTCACTAGCCTCATCAGTCACTAAGGCAATAAATAATTTCCCCAGAGCTGACAACTTGATCCCCATCCCTCCTCAACACACAAAACGGCGTGAAAGACCCAAGAGTTCCAATGACAATTTTAAACTTGGAACACAAGTGACCCAAAAAATTGAAGAGGGCAACACAGTAGGGGCAATTAGGTTACTTACCAGCGAAGACACAATCGCCCCTAGAAATACCGCTACCGCCAACTCGCTGAGAGAGAAGCACCCTCCTAGAGTACAGTGGGAACCCACTGCTCAGGACACAAATGTCCCAGACATGGGACCTCTATTCCTCCAAGCGTCAGAGGTATACAAAGCCATCATGTCATTTCCGCCTGGCTCGGCAGGGGGATACACTGGAGTAAGACCTCAGCACCTCAAGGAGATGGTAAACCCAGTTCTCGGAGAAGTTGCCGAGACACTATTGTCAGAGGTCACGAAGTTTGTCAACGACTGCCTCTCTGGGTTGATCCCAGATACAATTAAACCCTTTTTCTTTGGAGCATCCCCTTGTGCCCTCAAGAAGAAAGATGGTGGAGTCAGACACGCCCGCCTTTCTTCCCCCCCCCCCCCCCCCAAGCTCTACTATCACAGATATCACCCCCACGCTCCACTAACACACACGCCACCCTGACGATCCACCAAGACACACGGCCCTTCCCCATGCTCCACTAACTCACGACACCCCCACTGAATATATAATCAAAGAATGAACTAGTTAGTAGACATCCATTAATTAAACTTAGGAGACTATGGAGTTGCGCTCTGATTGTCGATCTGAAGTGGCCTTTCCAGGAGGCAAAGCCAGGGTAGGTTGGTACAGAGTAGAAGCTGTTACCCATGCAGCAGGTCCCCCTTCAGCACGGCGCCAAAAGTCTCCAATGGATAGGCAAACGTCAATACTATTGGTTCCAGCACCGTCACAGGAACTGAGAGCTCTGGAGTTGACTTCGAAGTTGGTGAAAAAAAGGCACAGGGACTCCAAACCCGTAGACTGCCGAGGTCGTGGCTGGAGAAGAGCCACTCCAGCCTGGATGGGTATGAACGACCCCAGCCTCCTGAAGCAGAGCCTGGGCCACACGACCCCCGGGAGGTGGACGTCCCGGTCCCGCACCTACGGTTTCCAGATAGAGATCGTCATAGCCCTCTTTCACACGAGGCCGCTTTCCTTCAAGACCAAGTAGAAGGAAGAGTGATAATTATTAAATACAACAATTGTTATTATAATAAATATTATAATAATAATATAATTAAATAATAATTATCACTCTTCCTTCTACTTGGTCTTGAAGGAAGCCGGCCTTCAAGACCAAGGGACCCCGGGTTTGGAGTCCCTGTGACTTTTTTCATCAACTTCGAAGTCAACTCAAGAGCTCTCAGTTCCTGTGACGGTGGTGGAACCAATCATATTGCCGGTTGCCTTTCCTTGAACTACCAACACAATAATATCTAAAGAAGTAGCAACAATATGGAACAATGACTAACATACGTAGTATTGTTGTTTTTTGTATGGTTATGGACTTGGCTTGATACTAGGTCATAGCATACACTAAGCTGTTTTTTTACATTTAAAGTTCTAATGACTCATTATTAATTTTGGGTCATTTATTCACATTAATAATAATTCCCAAATTCTTGCTTTGGCAAGAATATTTTTAAAATATTAATTGAATCTACATCATAATCCCTTGTTAGGTCACCCACCCCAAGATTCACGTCAGGTTCCAAGACCAGCCCGTCTCCAGTGTTTACGACTCTCCAATCTATCATTCCCAGGAAATTCCATAGTCCACCAAAATCACTATTCGGAAATCTGTCACCTTATCCGAATTTTCTCCTACACATCTAATCTATTTTTCGCTAAATCTGATTTCCTTGTGATCATTTTCCAATTTCAGCTGCTCACTCCTTATTTCGATGTCATATGTGTCGACCTGTTAGTTAACACTTTGTCCAGAATTTTTTTTCCTAGTTGACTCCTTAATATATTGTTTAAGGAAGCAGCCATGAATAAATTCTTAAAAAACATATGCATTATTGCTCCTTGTTTTGTTAATCCTGTTTTTTACACTAAAACTAGTGACCAATAACACAAATTGTTTGCCTGGATGCTCTACATATATCATGCATGGTTTGCTTCCACTTTTTTTAAGTTTGGTGGACGGTATATAACTCCAGATAATATATTATTTTAATTTTTGTTAAATTCTAACCCATTATTTTTTGTATGTCGTTTAATTTGCGTCCCGTCCAGCAACGAGGAGGCCTGGTCGACGACCGGGCTCCGGGGTTGCTAAGTCCCGAAAACACCTCAAGGTAACCTCAAGGTAAGGTAGCCTCAGGAACGCTTATCCCGGTTAAGACATGTGCGGCATGTTACCTATCGTTCGTTACGGCTCGTGACCCTACAACAGCTAACTTTAAAAAAGGTCTAGGGTTACTAAAAAACTGCTGTTCACAAGAGCGGGTCACCAGTATAACCCCTTAATAAGTAATGAGCACTTTATTAAAATTTTCCTTTAGGACTGAAAAATTATACATATAACTTATAATATATATATTGAATACAGTATAATATAAAAACACAGATGGTAAAGTTAACTTATACAACAAACCAAAAGTATTGTCATCACACTGAATATAATATAATAAAATATGGCACAACATGAAGTAACAGACTTATCTCCCACATGTTATTCCTTCGAGTCCCTTGAAGCTACTGACTCCTCGCGCCTCGTCTGTACCCATAATTCTCTCCCGTCTGTCTCATCCAGGATGAGGGATGGAAATTAAAGACTTTTTAATATTTAAAACTAATTGAACAACCACTTGTTCTCAAAACACATAAGAATGCAAATTACATATAATAGTTACTTGCAAAATATATAAGTACAATGCCACCTGCTTAATTACAGTAAATAAACAATTATATAAACTTAGTAAAAGTGACATCTGGAACTCCCAAACTGAACAGGTCCAGCAATTCTAACTTCCCGAATCTAACAGGTATTAGACGTGTGAAAAGCAACCGCGCTCCTGTCTCAACTGACGCTGCCACACCACACGATAATTTACAAAAATATAATGTGTGTATATATATATGATGAAATGGAACAAAAGTTTATTTTAAATTTATATACGTATCCAGCTAGGAGTACGTAACACGGCATAGAGGGTGTTGAGGGTTCTAACAAACAAGCGGTTGTCGGTCCTGGCGATCAGTTCTGTGAGGTGCATTGATGCGGGTATGACGCAGTCGTTTGGAGAGATGACAGGGTGTGCCGAAGATGGTCAAGGATTTAAGATCTAATTCTTGAGTGCCTGGCAATCCGACACCAATCCTGAACTCATGTAGACGTTGCCCAACCACCCAACACTGGTTGGGTTCCCAGGGTACCGGTTGGAATGGTTGCAAGGCGAGGCCGCTACCTGGCAAGACAGGAAAAGCGTCTGGGCAGCTGGTGTGCGCAGCTGTGGGAGAGCTGGGACTGGCGGTTGCTGAGGCGTTGGCAGGGGTGGTGGGTTTCGCCGATGCTATCATCTGAGCGATTACGTCCTGTCTGCGATGTCAGGGCATCTCTTGAATTATTTCACTCATCTGAAAACATTTAATTCCCTTTATTTGATATGCAGCTAAATAGTTTCTCGTTTTATACATCCATCCACGTTTCTGTTATTGTGATAATTTCTAGCGTTTATGGGCTGATAAGAGCATTTAAATATTGTATTATTTTTCAAGACCCGTATTATTTGTGTAATCCACCATAAGGGTATTATTATGCTGCGGCATGTCACCATCTCTGTTCCTGTACCGTTTACTCAAACTTTTTCCCTGCCAACGCTTGCCTTTTATTTATATTCTTCCCAAAAATCCATTCTAATACCCTTATCATCTAATAGTTGTAATCCAAACAAACCCCTACAAACACAGATTCCAAGAGAGAGATACAGGATACTTCTTGTCTGACAATTTCCAGTCGATTCACATAAGATCTGATTCTTGAGTGTCTGGCAGGCCTACAACATTCCTAAACCCATGCAGGTATATTTTCAAATCAAAATAAATTTTGCTCCTTGTCAATTTTGTTTGACATTTAATTTTTTAGGGTAATTTTCTGGTCACACGTTTAAAATTTCAAACAAAACTTCGTATGTTCGTATATTTCAAACAAAGTATTCGTATTAAGCCACACCACATAGCAACTGCTTTGATTTTTTTTACGTATTGAAATATTCTGTGAATGATAGCACGTATTAGTGCTATTATATATAAATATAGGTTACGACGCAGATAGTGAAAGCTTTGATGAGAAGAGAAGAGATTGCGAGTTAGAAAGATATTGAGGATTAGAGAGAGTAGGAAGAGAGTGAGAGTGGAGAGGAAATGACAGCAGAAACAGAGTAGAGAGAGTGACAGAGGTGAGGAAGGACTCGTAACCATCCCGTCCTCTCAAATCGTACATTGCATTTTGATGTACATTTTGATGCTGATGTACTAACATTTATTGTGACTCGCAAAATTAGCCTGACGTCCCGTTTTCTATTCGTAACTCCTCGGTTAGGTTAGGTTCAGTCAATTTAATGCATCGGTTTCGTGACGTTATGAACGCTTGAAAGGAGAGGCTGCATGAACATCACATGAATTGAAGGTCATATTTCAATTGTCTTACATTTCTATTAAATATCTTTCAGTTATATCAACTGAAACTAATCAGTAAAATAAAATTCATATGTTGTAATCATGCAATTAATTAGTGGGTGAATTCCATGAATTGCAACTAAAATTGTAATTAACAATTATAACATTGTGTTGTGTAAATTCTGTTAATACTGAATGCATACGACCGAGCAGTTATAACAATTATTAATCATGTATGTCAAATGTTGGATAATATGCTCGAATATGACAAGAAAAAACAATATCAAACAAATGCATATGTTCATTTCTATAATACTGCATCTTATTTGTCAGAGATCGTTTCTGTTATACTTTATATATAAATCCATATAACAATAACGTTTAAATTATAACTCCTCGCCTCGCCTCTCTGTTGAATGCAGAAAGACTTTTCACCTCCCTTGTCGAGCACAAATTGCCTCAAAATATAACTTGTCGTTGTTCTGTAAGCGCTGTGTGAAGATTCAGAGGTGATTTCCAACAAGTATTGAAGACCATCAGAACACAGCAAGCCCTACCGTAAATGTCCTAGGACCTTCTGGACTAAACATGGCAGCGCCTATTAACATCCAGCCCGAGCACTTTCAGATATACATAGTTTATCCGCACTTGAAATGATTTGTTCCTCTATCATCCGCTCTTTTCCCATACCAATATTTACTCAGGTCTCTCCTGAATGTAAACTTATTCAATTCTTATTGGTGTTGTAAACATTATTCATTGCTGGTGTAGATTCGACAGCTAACTTGTAACTAAATTTTGATTTAGATTTAGACGGCTAATTGCAAGTGATATGAACTGTAACATTAAGCCGAGTGACTGAACGACATCCAGAATACAACGTGTTTTGCTAATGATGAATCACAGTAAGTTGGATGAAGATTAGACACCCAACCCAGACGTCTGAAAATCATTCAGAGAATATCGGTTCATTTGACGTAGAGTAGATATTCCGGAACAAGAGGTCGACACTATAGAAAACATTTTGGTAAGCACACTCTTCGGAGAGCAGCTGCAGCAGTAGGGAGAGATCCAGACCTGCCAGCTTTTATTAAACCAATTTTCAGGGCAAGTAGAGCCACCACTGCTCTTGTGCTGGCCCTTACACCGGACCCTTGTGTTTCCCCCGCCGTTCCTGTCTCCGATAGTGATATTTTTTTCAGTTTAGTTCATTTATTATGCACCCCATTTCCATCCTGTGAGTGGTAGCGGAAAAGGTTACTATACGCCCTAAATTCGTTTAGATAAGTAAGTCGCAGTTTAGATAATAGAGATAAAAAGTTAAATTTAAATATTTAAATATAAATTGACCTTTATTAACATAACATGAGAACAAAAAAACACTAGATACATTTAAATTGCAGATGATGGATTGGTACATTCAAGACAGCTCCTATTTATATTCACTCAACCACATTCTTATGCTTATCTACATACACCCGAAGTAATCCAGTGATCGCATGTCTATTCTGTTACACGATATTTTGTTGAATAATTCAGCATCCTTTTTTTTCTGACCAGTGTTTATACAGGTCTCCCTTGAAATCCAATTTATAATCATTGTTTCGCTTTTCTCTGATTGTTGTTATATTTAAAATTGTGTATCGTCCATATTATACCGTTTACCCATTTATATACTTCAGTCATGTCACTCCGTCCTCTTCGTTCTTTTAGTGAATGCAAATTTCACTTTTAAATCACTCTTCACAAGGAAGATTATCTTCCTCTTTCCTGAGATTAACTTTGTCCCAGTAAATATATGGTCATTCAGTATTATGAAAACTAAAATTGAACTGCATAATCTGAGGGTTAACAAGAGCGAGATGTATGCAACAGTAATTTTCAGTTAATTAAACCCCTTTCTCGAAAGCATGTGCGTTTCATGATTGACTATTTCATGAAGTCCAGGTTTAGGAAATGTAACGTACTATATATATATATGTATATATATATATATATATATATATATATATATATATATATATATATATATATATATATATATATATATATATATATATATATATATATATATATATGTCGTACCTAGTAGCCAGAACGCACTTTTCAGCCTACTATGCATGGCCCGATTTGCCTAATAAGCCAAGTTTTCCTGAATTAATATATTTTCTCTAATTTTTTTCTTATGAAATGATAAAACTACACATTTCATTATGTATGAGGTAAATTTTTTTTATTGGGGTTAAAATTAACGTAGATATATGACCGAACCTAACCAACCCTACCTAACCTAACCTAACCTATCTGTATAGGTTAGGTTAGGTTAGGTAGCCGAAAAAGTTAGGTTAGGTTAGGTTAGGTAGGTTAGGTAGTCGAAAAACAATTAATTCATGAAAACTTAGCTTATTAGTCAAATCGGGCCTTGCATAGTAGGCTGAGAAGTGCGTTCTGGCTACTAGGTACGACATATATATATATATATATATATATATATATATATATATATATATATATATATATATATATATATATATATATATATAAAATAGGAAGGGAGTACCACCTCTAGCTGGAAGAAGGGGGACCCATAGCCTCGGAGGAAACCACGCATAACGCATTAGAGGGAATGTTTAGATCCCCTCCAATATATATATATATATATATATATATATATATATATATATATATATGCAAACAAGCCTGAATGGTCCCCAGGACTATATACAACTGAAAACTCACACCCCAGAAGTGACTCGAACCCATACTCCCACAACTGGTATGTACAGGGACGCCTTAATCCGCTTGACCATCACGACCGGACATAAGGAAGTGATAGCCGAGGCTATATGAACCACTTCCCCGCCGGCACTCGGATGGTAATCTTGGGCATAGCATTTTATCAAATCACCTCATTCTTTGGGGCACACGTGAGGAACACAAATGCAAACAAGCCTGAATGGTCCCCAGGACTATATACAACTGAAAACTCACACCCCAGAAGTGACTCGAACCCATACTCCCACAACTGGTATGTACAGGGACGCCTTAATCCGCTTGACCATCACGACCGGACATAAGGAAGTGATAGCCGAGGCTATATGAACCACTTCCCCGCCGGCACTCGGATGGTAATCTTGGGCATAGCATTTTATCAAATCACCTCATTCTTTGGGGCACACGTGAGGAACACAAATGCAAACAAGCCTGAATGGTCCCCAGGACTATATACAACTGAAAACTCACACCCCAGAAGTGACTCGAACCCATACTCCCACAACTGGTATGTACAGGGACGCCTTAATCCGCTTGACCATCACGACCGGACATAAGGAAGTGATAGCCGAGGCTATATGAACCACTTCCCCGCCGGCACTCGGATGGTAATCTTGGGCATAGCATTTTATCAAATCACCTCATTCTTTGGGGCACACGTGAGGAACACAAATGCAAACAAGCCTGAATGGTCCCCAGGACTATATACAACTGAAAACTCACACCCCAGAAGTGACTCGAACCCATACTCCCACAACTGGTATGTACAGGGACGCCTTAATCCGCTTGACCATCACGACCGGACATAAGGAAGTGATAGCCGAGGCTATATGAACCACTTCCCCGCCGGCACTCGGATGGTAATCTTGGGCATAGCATTTTATCAAATCACCTCATTCTTTGGGGCACACGTGAGGAACACAAATGCAAACAAGCCTGAATGGTCCCCAGGACTATATACAACTGAAAACTCACACCCCAGAAGTGACTCGAACCCATACTCCCACAACTGGTATGTACAGGGACGCCTTAATCCGCTTGACCATCACGACCGGACATAAGGAAGTGATAGCCGAGGCTATATGAACCACTTCCCCGCCGGCACTCGGATGGTAATCTTGGGCATAGCATTTTATCAAATCACCTCATTCTTTGGGGCACACGTGAGGAACACAAATGCAAACAAGCCTGAATGGTCCCCAGGACTATATACAACTGAAAACTCACACCCCAGAAGTGACTCGAACCCATACTCCCACAACTGGTATGTACAGGGACGCCTTAATCCGCTTGACCATCACGACCGGACATAAGGAAGTGATAGCCGAGGCTATATGAACCACTTCCCCGCCGGCACTCGGATGGTAATCTTGGGCATAGCATTTTATCAAATCACCTCATTCTTTGGGGCACACGTGAGGAACACAAATGCAAACAAGCCTGAATGGTCCCCAGGACTATATACAACTGAAAACTCACACCCCAGAAGTGACTCGAACCCATACTCCCACAACTGGTATGTACAGGGACGCCTTAATCCGCTTGACCATCACGACCGGACATAAGGAAGTGATAGCCGAGGCTATATGAACCACTTCCCCGCCGGCACTCGGATGGTAATCTTGGGCATAGCATTTTATCAAATCACCTCATTCTTTGGGGCACACGTGAGGAACACAAATGCAAACAAGCCTGAATGGTCCCCAGGACTATATACAACTGAAAACTCACACCCCAGAAGTGACTCGAACCCATACTCCCACAACTGGTATGTACAGGGACGCCTTAATCCGCTTGACCATCACGACCGGACATAAGGAAGTGATAGCCGAGGCTATATGAACCACTTCCCCGCCGGCACTCGGATGGTAATCTTGGGCATAGCATTTTATCAAATCACCTCATTCTTTGGGGCACACGTGAGGAACACAAATGCAAACAAGCCTGAATGGTCCCCAGGACTATATACAACTGAAAACTCACACCCCAGAAGTGACTCGAACCCATACTCCCACAACTGGTATGTACAGGGACGCCTTAATCCGCTTGACCATCACGACCGGACATAAGGAAGTGATAGCCGAGGCTATATGAACCACTTCCCCGCCGGCACTCGGATGGTAATCTTGGGCATAGCATTTTATCAAATCACCTCATTCTTTGGGGCACACGTGAGGAACACAAATGCAAACAAGCCTGAATGGTCCCCAGGACTATATACAACTGAAAACTCACACCCCAGAAGTGACTCGAACCCATACTCCCACAACTGGTATGTACAGGGACGCCTTAATCCGCTTGACCATCACGACCGGACATAAGGAAGTGATAGCCGAGGCTATATGAACCACTTCCCCGCCGGCACTCGGATGGTAATCTTGGGCATAGCATTTTATCAAATCACCTCATTCTTTGGGGCACACGTGAGGAACACAAATGCAAACAAGCCTGAATGGTCCCCAGGACTATATACAACTGAAAACTCACACCCCAGAAGTGACTCGAACCCATACTCCCACAACTGGTATGTACAGGGACGCCTTAATCCGCTTGACCATCACGACCGGACATAAGGAAGTGATAGCCGAGGCTATATGAACCACTTCCCCGCCGGCACTCGGATGGTAATCTTGGGCATAGCATTTTATCAAATCACCTCATTCTTTGAGGCACACGTGAGGAACACAAATGCAAACAAGCCTGAATGGTCCCCAGGACTATATACAACTGAAAACTCACACCCCAGAAGTGACTCGAACCCATACTCCCACAACTGGTATGTACAGGGACGCCTTAATCCGCTTGACCATCACGACCGGACATAAGGAAGTGATAGCCGAGGCTATATGAACCACTTCCCCGCCGGCACTCGGATGGTAATCTTGGGCATAGCATGTTGTATTCAGTTGTATATAGTCCTGGGGACCATTCAGGCTTGTTTGCATTTGTGTTCCTCACGTGTGCCCCAAAGAATGAGGTGATTTGATAAAATGCTATGCCCAAGATTACCATCCGAGTGCCGGCGGGGAAGTGGTTCATATAGCCTCGGCTATCACTTCCTTATGTCCGGTCGTGATGGTCAAGCGGATTAAGGCGTCCCTGTACATACCAGTTGTGGGAGTATGGGTTCGAGTCACTTCTGGGGTGTGAGTTTTCAGTTGTATATAGTCCTGGGGACCATTCAGGCTTGTTTGCATTTGTGTTCCTCACGTGTGCCCCAAAGAATGAGGTGATTTGATAAAATGCTATGCCCAAGATTACCATCCGAGTGCCGGCGGGGAAGTGGTTCATATAGCCTCGGCTATCACTTCCTTATGTCCGGTCGTGATGGTCAAGCGGATTAAGGCGTCCCTGTACATACCAGTTGTGGGAGTATGGGTTCGAGTCACTTCTGGGGTGTGAGTTTTCAGTTGTATATAGTCCTGGGGACCATTCAGGCTTGTTTGCATTTGTGTTCCTCACGTGTGCCCCAAAGAATGAGGTGATTTGATAAAATGCTATGCCCAAGATTACCATCCGAGTGCCGGCGGGGAAGTGGTTCATATAGCCTCGGCTATCACTTCCTTATGTCCGTTCGTGATGGTCAAGCGGATTAAGGCGTCCCTGTACATACCAGTTGTGGGAGTATGGGTTCGAGTCACTTCTGGGGTGTGAGTTTTCAGTTGTATATAGTCCTGGGGACCATTCAGGCTTGTTTGCATTTGTGTTCCTCACGTGTGCCCCAAAGAATGAGGTGATTTGATAAAATGCTATGCCCAAGATTACCATCCGAGTGCCGGCGGGGAAGTGGTTCATATAGCCTCGGCTATCACTTCCTTATGTCCGGTCGTGATGGTCAAGCGGATTAAGGCGTCCCTGTACATACCAGTTGTGGGAGTATGGGTTCGAGTCACTTCTGGGGTGTGAGTTTTCAGTTGTATATAGTCCTGGGGACCATTCAGGCTTGTTTGCATTTGTGTTCCTCACGTGTGCCCCAAAGAATGAGGTGATTTGATAAAATGCTATGCCCAAGATTACCATCCGAGTGCCGGCGGGGAAGTGGTTCATATAGCCTCGGCTATCACTTCCTTATGTCCGGTCGTGATGGTCAAGCGGATTAAGGCGTCCCTGTACATACCAGTTGTGGGAGTATGGGTTCGAGTCACTTCTGGGGTGTGAGTTTTCAGTTGTATATAGTCCTGGGGACCATTCAGGCTTGTTTGCATTTGTGTTCCTCACGTGTGCCCCAAAGAATGAGGTGATTTGATAAAATGCTATGCCCAAGATTACCATCCGAGTGCCGGCGGGGAAGTGGTTCATATAGCCTCGGCTATCACTTCCTTATGTCCGGTCGTGATGGTCAAGCGGATTAAGGCGTCCCTGTACATACCAGTTGTGGGAGTATGGGTTCGAGTCACTTCTGGGGTGTGAGTTTTCAGTTGTATATAGTCCTGGGGACCATTCAGGCTTGTTTGCATTTGTGTTCCTCACGTGTGCCCCAAAGAATGAGGTGATTTGATAAAATGCTATGCCCAAGATTACCATCCGAGTGCCGGCGGGGAAGTGGTTCATATAGCCTCGGCTATCACTTCCTTATGTCCGGTCGTGATGGTCAAGCGGATTAAGGCGTCCCTGTACATACCAGTTGTGGGAGTATGGGTTCGAGTCACTTCTGGGGTGTGAGTTTTCAGTTGTATATAGTCCTGGGGACCATTCAGGCTTGTTTGCATTTGTGTTCCTCACGTGTGCCCCAAAGAATGAGGTGATTTGATAAAATGCTATGCCCAAGATTACCATCCGAGTGCCGGCGGGGAAGTGGTTCATATAGCCTCGGCTATCACTTCCTTATGTCCGGTCGTGATGGTCAAGCGGATTAAGGCGTCCCTGTACATACCAGTTGTGGGAGTATGGGTTCGAGTCACTTCTGGGGTGTGAGTTTTCAGTTGTATATAGTCCTGGGGACCATTCAGGCTTGTTTGCATTTGTGTTCCTCACGTGTGCCCCAAAGAATGAGGTGATTTGATAAAATGCTATGCCCAAGATTACCATCCGAGTGCCGGCGGGGAAGTGGTTCATATAGCCTCGGCTATCACTTCCTTATGTCCGGTCGTGATGGTCAAGCGGATTAAGGCGTCCCTGTACATACCAGTTGTGGGAGTATGGGTTCGAGTCACTTCTGGGGTGTGAGTTTTCAGTTGTATATAGTCCTGGGGACCATTCAGGCTTGTTTGCATTTGTGTTCCTCACGTGTGCCCCAAAGAATGAGGTGATTTGATAAAATGCTATGCCCAAGATTACCATCCGAGTGCCGGCGGGGAAGTGGTTCATATAGCCTCGGCTATCACTTCCTTATGTCTGGTCGTGATGGTCAAGCGGATTAAGGCGTCCCTGTACATACCAGTTGTGGGAGTATGGGTTCGAGTCACTTCTGGGGTGTGAGTTTTCAGTTGTATATAGTCCTGGGGACCATTCAGGCTTGTTTGCATTTGTGTTCCTCACGTGTGCCCCAAAGAATGAGGTGATTTGATAAAATGCTATGCCCAAGATTACCATCCGAGTGCCGGCGGGGAAGTGGTTCATATAGCCTCGGCTATCACTTCCTTATGTCCGGTCGTGATGGTCAAGCGGATTAAGGCGTCCCTGTACATACCAGTTGTGGGAGTATGGGTTCGAGTCACTTCTGGGGTGTGAGTTTTCAGTTGTATATAGTCCTGGGGACCATTCAGGCTTGTTTGCATTTGTGTTCCTCACGTGTGCCCCAAAGAATGAGGTGATTTGATAAAATGCTATGCCCAAGATTACCATCCGAGTGCCGGCGGGGAAGTGGTTCATATAGCCTCGGCTATCACTTCCTTATGTCCGGTCGTGATGGTCAAGCGGATTAAGGCGTCCCTGTACATACCAGTTGTGGGAGTATGGGTTCGAGTCACTTCTGGGGTGTGAGTTTTCAGTTGTATATAGTCCTGGGGACCATTCAGGCTTGTTTGCATTTGTGTTCCTCACGTGTGCCCCAAAGAATGAGGTGATTTGATAAAATGCTATGCCCAAGATTACCATCCGAGTGCCGGCGGGGAAGTGGTTCATATAGCCTCGGCTATCACTTCCTTATGTCCGGTCGTGATGGTCAAGCGGATTAAGGCGTCCCTGTACATACCAGTTGTGGGAGTATGGGTTCGAGTCACTTCTGGGGTGTGAGTTTTCAGTTGTATATAGTCCTGGGGACCATTCAGGCTTGTTTGCATTTGTGTTCCTCACGTGTGCCCCAAAGAATGAGGTGATTTGATAAAATGCTATGCCCAAGATTACCATCCGAGTGCCGGCGGGGAAGTGGTTCATATAGCCTCGGCTATCACTTCCTTATTTCCGGTCGTGATGGTCAAGCGGATTAAGGCGTCCCTGTACATACCAGTTGTGGGAGTATGGGTTCGAGTCACTTCTGGGGTGTGAGTTTTCAGTTGTATATAGTCCTGGGGACCATTCAGGCTTGTTTGCATTTGTGTTCCTCACGTGTGCCCCAAAGAATGAGGTGATTTGATAAAATGCTATGCCCAAGATTACCATCCGAGTGCCGGCGGGGAAGTGGTTCATATAGCCTCGGTTATCACTTCCTTATGTCCGGTCGTGATGGTCAAGCGGATTAAGGCGTCCCTGTACATACCAGTTGTGGGAGTATGGGTTCGAGTCACTTCTGGGGTGTGAGTTTTCAGTTGTATATAGTCCTGGGGACCATTCAGGCTTGTTTGCATTTGTGTTCCTCACGTGTGCCCCAAAGAATGAGGTGATTTGATAAAATGCTATGCCCAAGATTACCATCCGAGTGCCGGCGGGGAAGTGGTTCATATAGCCTCGGCTATCACTTCCTTATGTCCGGTCGTGATGGTCAAGCGGATTAAGGCGTCCCTGTACATACCAGTTGTGGGAGTATGGGTTCGAGTCACTTCTGGGGTGTGAGTTTTCAGTTGTATATAGTCCTGGGGACCATTCAGGCTTGTTTGCATTTGTGTTCCTCACGTGTGCCCCAAAGAATGAGGTGATTTGATAAAATGCTATGCCCAAGATTACCATCCGAGTGCCGGCGGGGAAGTGGTTCATATAGCCTCGGCTATCACTTCCTTATGTCCGGTCGTGATGGTCAAGCGGATTAAGGCGTCCCTGTACATACCAGTTGTGGGAGTATGGGTTCGAGTCACTTCTGGGGTGTGAGTTTTCAGTTGTATATAGTCCTGGGGACCATTCAGGCTTGTTTGCATTTGTGTTCCTCACGTGTGCCCCAAAGAATGAGGTGATTTGATAAAATGCTATGCCCAAGATTACCATCCGAGTGCCGGCGGGGAAGTGGTTCATATAGCCTCGGCTATCACTTCCTTATGTCCGGTCGTGATGGTCAAGCGGATTAAGGCGTCCCTGTACATACCAGTTGTGGGAGTATGGGTTCGAGTCACTTCTGGGGTGTGAGTTTTCAGTTATATATATATATATATATATATATATATATATATATATATATATATATATATATATATATATATATATATATATATATTAGTATATTTTGGTAGCAGTCTTTCCTGTAGACATATTTTATTAAATATGACCGAAAAAGTAAGATTAATAATTCTAACACGAATTTTCTCAATCTTTCGTACATTATGCTTCACTGTTGGAGGTAAATCAAAAATCACTTCTCCAAAATTCATTTTTATTTCTAGTCTGACGCGACACGGGCGCGTTTCGTAAAACTTATTACATTTTCAAAGACTTCACAAATACACAATTGATTAGAACTTGCGTTTCCCTGATTTTATATCTACATTTGAGTGAGGTGGGAAGGGTGATGTGGCATTACATTTGAGTAAGGTGGGAAGGATGATGTGGCATTAGAGGATATTAATAGGGTATTAAAAGTATCAACACAAGACAGAACACGAAACAATGGATATTGAATAGAAGTGTTTGTAGAAAGCCTATTGGTCCATATTTCTTGATGCTTCTATATTGGAGCGGAGTCTTGAGGTGGGTAGAATATAGTTGTGCAATAATTGGCTGTTGATTGCTGGTGTTGACTTCTTGATGTGTAGTGCCTCGCAAACGTCGAGCCGCCTGCTATCGCTGTATCTATCGATGATTTCTGTGTTGTTTACTAGGATTTCTCTGGCGATGGTTTGGTTATGGGAAGAGATTATATGTTCCTTAATGGAGCCCTGTTGTTTATGCATCGTTAAACGCCTAGAAAGAGATGTTGTTGTCTTGCCTATATACTGGGTTTTTTGGAGCTTACAGTCCCCAAGTGGGCATTTGAAGGCATAGACGACGTTAGTCTCTTTTAAAGCGTTCTGTTTCGTGTCTGGAGAGTTTCTCATGAGTAGGCTGGCCGTTTTTCTGGTTTTATAGTAAATCGTCAGTTGTATCCTCTGATTTTTGTCTGTAGGGATAACGTTTCTATTAACAATATCTTTCAGGACCCTTTCCTCTGTTTTATGAGCTGTGGAAAAGAAGTTCCTGTAAAATAGTCTAATAGGGGGTATAGGTGTTGTGTTAGTTGTCTCTTCGGAGGTTGCATGGCTTTTCACTTTCCTTCTTATGATGTCTTCGATGAAACCATTGGGGAAGCCGTTATTGACTAGAACCTGCCTTACCCTACAGAGTTCTTCGTCGACTTGCTTCCATTCTGAGCTGTGGCTGAGAGCACGGTCGACGTATGCGTTAACAACACTCCTCTTGTACCTGTCAGGGCAGTCGCTGTTGGCATTTAGGCACATTCCTATGTTTGTTTCCTTTGTGTAGACTGCAGTGTGGAAACCTCCGCCCTTTTCCATGACTGTTACATCTAGAAAAGGCAGCTTCCCATCCTTTTCCGTCTCGTAAGTGAAACGCAGCACGGAACTCTGCTCAAATGCCTCCTTCAGCTCCTGCAGATGTCTGACATCAGGTACCTGTGTAAAAATGTCGTCAACATACCTGCAGTATATGGCCGGTTTCAAGTTCATGTCGACTAAGACTTTTTGCTCGATGGTACCCATGTAGAAGTTTGCAAACAGGACACCTAGGGGAGAACCCATAGCGACCCCATCTACTTGCTTATACATGTGCCCATCCGGGCTCAAGAAGGGTGCCTCTTTAGTACAAGCTTGGAGTAGTTTCCTCAGAATACTTTCTGGCATGTCAAGAGGAGTACAGGCTGGATCACGATACACTCTGTCGGCTATCATTCCGATTGTCTCGTCCACAGGTACGTTGGTAAACAGCGATTCTACGTCCAACGAGGCTCTTATCCCTGTGGCCCGTGCGCCCCGCAGTAAGTCCACAAATTCCTTTGGAGACTTCAGGCTGAAGGCGCAAGGAACATAAGGAGTCAGCAGGCCGTTGAGTCGCTTCGCCAATCTGTACGTGGGTGTGGGTATCTTGCTAATGATTGGCCGAAGTGGGTTTCCAGGCTTGTGCGTCTTGACATTTCCATACGCATATCCAGGTTTATATTCCCCAATGATCTTTGGCAGGTGGAGTCCGGATTTCTTGGCGTTCACAGTTTCGATCAGTTTGTTGACCTTTGCTTTTAATTCGGCTGTAGTGTCCTTCGTTACCCTTTGGAACTTAGTTTGGTCAGAGAGTATGATGTTCATTTTCGCCAGATATTCGTCTTTTTTAAGAATGACATATATTGGCGACTTGTCACCTCTCCTGACAACTATCTCCTTGTTCTCACGAAGGCTTTTAGCTGCCGCTCTAAGCTCGGGGGACAGTATGGTGCTTCTGTAGTTGCCTCGATTCTTTCCTCCTTCTGCAATAAGTTCTGCTTGTAAGGTATCTTTGGTAGTGACCTTCTTTTGTGTCTCGAGGTCGAATATGTCGTCCAACAGAATTTCCAACTCCACTTTCCGGGCCATTTCACTCGGTCTGGACATAACATGACAGTTTATGCCCAGATTTAGGAGAGTGACTTGGTCCTCAGTGAGGTTAATTCCTGCAAGGTTCAGGAAGCCATCTCTTGGTCGTGGAATTGCCATAGGTCCTCCATATAATGTTGTTAGTTTCTTGATAATCCTTGTTTCAGTGCTGAGGTGATGTTGGTCTGTGAGGATGTCGAGGTGTTGTTCAATGCGGGTACGGATACTATGGTCGATGTTGCTATTTCTCCACTCGTTTGTAGCATGAAGTAGGTGCGTTTTTTTGTCTTTGATTTCATTCTCTGCCTTGTATATCTGATCACGAATCAGATCCTGGCGATATTTTATCGTGAAGGCTTGATTCCTTGCTGCTGGGTCGTGCACTTTAACATTAGTATATTTTGGTAGCAGTCTTTCCTGTAGACATATTTTATTAAATATGACCGAAAAAGTAAGATTAATAATTCTAACACGAATTTTCTCAATCTTTCGTACATTATGCTTCACTGTTGGAGGTAAATCAAAAATCACTTCTCCAAAATTCATTTTTATTTCTAGTCTGACGCGACACGGGCGCGTTTCGTAAAACTTATTACATTTTCAAAGACTTCACAAATACACAACTGATTAGAACTTGCGTTTCCCTGATTTTATATCTACATTTGAGTGAGGTGGGAAGGGTGATGTGGCATTACATTTGAGTAAGGTGGGAAGGATGATGTGGCATTAGAGGATATTAATAGGGTATTAAAAGTATCAACACAAGACAGAACACGAAACAATGGATATTGAATAGAAGTGTTTGTAGAAAGCCTATTGGTCCATATTTCTTGATGCTTCTATATTGGAGCGGAGTCTTGAGGTGGGTAGAATATAGTTGTGCAATAATTGGCTGTTGATTGCTGGTGTTGACTTCTTGATGTGTAGTGCCTCGCAAACGTCGAGCCGCCTGCTATCGCTGTATCTATCGATGATTTCTGTGTTGTTTACTAGGATTTCTCTGGCGATGGTTTGGTTATGGGAAGAGATTATATGTTCCTTAATGGAGCCCTGTTGTTTATGCATCGTTAAACGCCTAGAAAGAGATGTTGTTGTCTTGCCTATATACTGGGTTTTTTGGAGCTTACAGTCCCCAAGTGGGCATTTGAAGGCATAGACGACGTTAGTCTCTTTTAAAGCGTTCTGTTTCGTGTCTGGAGAGTTTCTCATGAGTAGGCTGGCCGTTTTTCTGGTTTTATAGTAAATCGTCAGTTGTATCCTCTGATTTTTGTCTGTAGGGATAACGTTTCTATTAACAATATCTTTCAGGACCCTTTCCTCTGTTTTATGAGCTGTGGAAAAGAAGTTCCTGTAAAATAGTCTAATAGGGGGTATAGGTGTTGTGTTAGTTGTCTCTTCGGAGGTTGCATGGCTTTTCACTTTCCTTCTTATGATGTCTTCGATGAAACCATTGGGGAAGCCGTTATTGACTAGAACCTGCCTTACCCTACAGAGTTCTTCGTCGACTTGCTTCCATTCTGAGCTGTGGCTGAGAGCACGGTCGACGTATGCGTTAACAACACTCCTCTTGTACCTGTCAGGGCAGTCGCTGTTGGCATTTAGGCACATTCCTATGTTTGTTTCCTTTGTGTAGACTGCAGTGTGGAAACCTCCGCCCTTTTCCATGACTGTTACATCTAGAAAAGGCTATATATGACTATATATTTATATATATATTTATATATATATATAAATATATATATATAAATATATATATTTATATATATATATTTATATATATATATATATATAAATATATATATATATATATATATATATATATATATATATATATATATATATATATATATATATATATATATGTCGTACCTAGAAGCCAGAACGCACTTCTCAGCCTACTATGCATGGCCAGATTTGCCTAATTAGCCAAGTTTTCCTGAATTAATATATTTTCTCTATTTTTTTTCTTTTGAAATGATAAAGCTATCCATTTCACTATGTATAAGGTCAATTTTTTTTATTGGAGTTAAAATTAACGTAGATATATGACCGAACCTAACCAACCCTACCTAACCTAACCTAACCTATCTTTATAGGTTAGGTTAGGTTAGGTAGCCGAAAACGTTAGGTTAGGTTAGGTTAGGTAGGTTAGGTAGTCGAAAAAACATTAATTCATGAAAACTAGGCTTATTAGGCAAATCGGGCCTTGCATAGTAGGCTGAGAAGTGAGTTCTGGCTACTAGGTACGACATATATATATATATATATATATATATACAACAATAAGATGTTACCTTCAAGATACGTCTACCAGTTGCACAAAACGTTTTGACCAGGAGGCAAACGTACCCAAGACTCCCGCCTACTCCACACTCCCTCCATGCCGGCACCATCATCAACCAGCAAACTACCATTCCCAGCCTGCCTGCTTCTAATTAGTGATCCGCCGACTGCACACTTGCACCTTTGCACTTCAGCGCCCTCTACTTAATCGATGTCAGGGCTTGAACCAGTCATTGAAGTTAGAATATCTTGTGCTCTCAAACTGTGAACAACTAACTGATATACGCTCTGCCTATCAGGTGGATGTTTCTCAGCTAGCGCTTTATTCTCAGCACCTGTTTAATCACTTTTCTGTCTTTATATTATAGAGTAACGTCATTCCTGTTCTTAACTTTTATGTTATATTTTTTGACGTGTTTGCTTGCACTGTACATAGCCAAGGGATTCTTTTGTTCATAATTTGTTTTCAATATTTATTAAAGTTTCATTGTTCATACTATGTGTTTTGTGTGTCTTCCCTTATTTTACCACAGACAACAGCCAAGCAGTCTATCTTTTTTTTTGGAAATGTGACAGGCATAGACACCAGCCATTAGAGGACTGCCGAACATATACACTCCTGCACTTTCCCGTCACATTTAATGGGGGTCTGTCCTAGGAGCCTCACTCAGGTACTAGTACCAGAACATCAATTTGTGGTTAGTGTACTTGGCTTTGATACAGTTGCTTTTCAATATTTTCATTACTTTTAATAATTATATGGTGCTGTGTGTATTGTGCATTCCGAGAGTAGCATATTGTGAGTGTTGGATAACTTTGGATTACGTGGTGACTGAAGGCCTCAGTCATTCTCTTAATTGGTCATCCCTCCCTCCGTGTTATTACTCGTGTTTTCCACTTTCTGTCCCTAGGATATTTCTCAATCACAGACAGATCATCATTTTGGTACCCTGGTACTTTGATTTGTCTTCGGGTCAAAGCACCCTATCTTCTGCAATCCGACCGAAGGAGGATACAGATGGCCAAAGTTCCTCTAGCACGGACTAAGTTGCTGAGTTGGGACCTCAGCAGCAGTTCTCGTCACCAGTTGACACTCGCACCCCTACACGTCGGTCAGAGATGATGATATTTACTTAGGTAGGGAATTAGCTTTCTTTTTTCAGAGCACAAAGTTCGCTAATTCTGTAAGAATCATATTTCATTTAGTGGGAAAACCCTTGCTTCTGTCCTATAGAGACTCGGCAAGGTATGCCTACATTCTTGGACTACCTTACTCACTTTTGAAACAATTAAATGTTTCATTTTAGAAACTATCAGTTTCATTTATTTAGTAGGATTTTCTTGCCCTTATTCTCTTACATTGAGTACCGGGTACAAGATTTCCTGCGCTTTTGATTGACTAATCATTTACCCTACTAAAATTAACGTTAATTGTTAACGATTAAAATTCCACAGGATAGTTACCAGTTGCCAAGTTATCCTGTTACTGTCACTTCCATATCACAAGTATATTCGTTGTACATTTATTTGCTATTTTTCACCATGTTTCGTCAGGTGAAATAGGGAACTTAAGTCGTGCCAAGAAGACCGAATTCCAAACTCTTGCACACGAGTATCAACTAGATACTCCCCATGGAGCCAACATAAATTACTTGCACAATTTAATATTGGATCACCTCTTAGATGAAGGGAAGATTGACTCTGAAACTCACGAAAATTATTCTATTGCAGATAGACATGCTCAGACAACTATGAAACTCAAGCTCGAACTTGCAAAGATCGAGCGGGAGCAACAAAAAGAAGCCCTCCAACAACAAAAAGAAGGTATACAAATGAGAGAAAGAGAGGCGGCCCTAAGGAAAGAAGAAGCGGAAGTTCTTCTTTCTAAAGAAAGAAGAACAAGAACGCCAGATGGCCCTCAAAGAACGAGAGGCTGCCCTGAGGAAAGAAGGAAGGGAACGTGAGACTACACTACTCCGTGAGCATGAGCGAGTACAGCTTGAAGCAAGACAACGTCACCTGGAGATGCAACGCGAGCATGATAAGAAGCAAGCCGATATGGCTATAGCATGTCGTCAACATGAACTCGCGTTGGAAACTACACACCACACTCAGCGCCAACAAGCTACAGCTAGTCGTCCCGTAAGTTTCAATGTCTCCCATGCAAGTAAGTTAATGCCACCATTCGTTGAGACAGCGATCGATGTCTTTTTCACCACTTTTGAGACCCTAGCTAAAAAACTTAGCTGGCCTGCAGATCAATGGTCTACCCTTCTCAGAGTGCATCTCACAGGTAGAGCTGCAGTTACTCTCAGTACCTTAGCGTATGAGAATGACTACCAGACCCTGAAGCAAGCAGTTTTGGACGCCTACCTTCTCTCCACCGAAAGCTACAGACAAAAATTCCGTGATTATCTAAAGGCAAGTACCACCACCTTTCTAGAATTTGCCAATACAAAGAAAAGATATTTCATGAAATAGCTTGAAGCAGCACATGACTCTAAATTTTCAGAACTCGTCAACCTCATGCTAATTGAGGAATTCTTGAGACGTGTTCCCCCTTCCGTCCGTTTATATTTAGCAGACAAAGAAGAAACCGATTACATCAGATGTGCGAAGTCAGCTGACACCAACAGCCTCATCCACCGGCTTACACCAGAACCACTTTCCAGTAAGAAATCTTGGTATAGTTATGATAAAGTGAGTGCCGATCAAGCGAGCTCTCAATTGTATTGTAAGTATTGCAAACTCTATGGACATACTATAGATAAATGTGGGAAGGCTCAATACAAAGGCAATGAAACTACTAAACCCAAACCGACTCCTCCTAAGTCAGGTAAGCCTGTCATGAATGTTGGTGTTCCTGTTAATGATCTTTCTCTCCTCAGCAAACACCTGTATCCTGGAACTGTCTCTGCCAGCAGTACAGATTCAGAGGGATGTTTCAAATTGAAGATCTTGAGGGACACAGCGGCTCTTCAGTCAATAATATTGAAATCAGTTGTGCCTAACATCACCTACACCGAGGAAACCGTCCTTATCACTGACCTCACTTGTACCACTCCGTATCCACTCGCCAGAGTCCACCTGGATTGTCCTTTTGTGACCGGTGAAGTCCAAGTCGCCATCAGGGAAAAGCCTTTTCCCATGTCTGGAGTGCAACTTCTCCTGGCCAATGACTTGGCCGAAGATCTGCAACCTTCCAACCTGATCATCATGGACAAACCCCAGGTGTGTGACTCTGTAGTGGACAACCCCATCTTAAAGTATGTTCCAGCAGAGGTCCAAGAAAGTGATGAAGTTTCTTCTCCGGTTTTGGTGACCACCCGTGCACAAGCTGCACGCCCGCAACCAGCTGACTCTACTGCAACCGCTGTCCCTCAAGACCCTCAGAATCTACCACCGAATCTTACTAGTTTAGAGTTCCGTAAGTTACAGAGGGAGGATCCATCATTAACACCATTATTCTTCCAGGCTAAGACTCAACCTGACAGTATCCCTGGGTTCTTCCTAGAGAATCAGTTGCTCTACCGCAGGTACAGACCCAGTAAGATGAAGGAGGATGACGATTGGGCAAATGTCGAATAACTAGTGGTTCTCACCAGCCTACGGCCCGATATTCTACACCTGGCCTACGGAGCACTTTCTCACTATGATTTTAACAAAACCTACCACGGAATCAGACAAGACTACTACTGGCCAGGTATGGTTAAAGACGTCAAAAGTTACGTGCAACAGTGTCATACATGTCAGATAGCAGGTAAACCTAACATCTCTATTCCTAACGCACCGTTGAATCCTATCCCAGTGCCTTCGGAACCTTTCCACAGGCTCATCAGAGACTGTGTTGGTCCTTTACCCCGGACCAGTTCTGGCAACGCCTATATACTAACTATCCTGCGTCCTACCACCAGATTCCCCATAGCAGTTCCAGTAAAGAACATTACAGCTGCTACTGTGGTGAAACAACTATTGAAGATTCACCCAGTATGGATTTCCAAGAGAGGTTCAAAGTGACTGTGGCACCAACTTCACCAGTGATCTCTTCAAGAAGACACTGGAAGAGTTCACCATCACACAGTTATTGTCCAGCCCCTATCATCCTGCTTCACAGGGTTCTCTTGAACGTAGTCATCAGACTATTAAAGCACTTCTAAAGAAATTTTGCAATGAAACCTTAAAGGACTGGGATAAACAACTTGACCTCATTATGTGCATTTTCAGAAGTCTCCCCAATGAGTCTCTAGGAGTATCCCCTTATGAGATGCTCTACGGACGTAAGTGCCGTACTCCTCTCAAAGCTTTTAAAGAATCTCTACGTAATGCCACGTTCAGTGACCCTCAGAATGTGCCCCAGTTTCTTCAAAACTTAAAACACATTCTAGAGAGAGTACGTAAATTTGCTAATGGCAATCTATTGAAAGCTCAGGAGAGGATGAAGACTCATTTTGACCAAAGCAGCAAACTAAGGTAATTTAAGCCAGGAGACTTCGTGTTGGCATATTTTCCTATCCCAGGTTCTCCATTGCAAAAACAAGTTTTCAGGACCTTACCGCATCAAGGAGTGCAGAAACAACCACAACTACGTTCTTGAGACTCCAGATAGGCGGCGTAAGACCCAGTTGTGCCACGTCAACCTTCTGAAGCAGTATCAAGGTACTCCCCCCACTGTGTTGGTATCATTATCCGCATTTAAAGATCCATGCCTCCACAGTGAGACTTTCCCTGCTTCTCCTCCCGAAAGCACTAACACTGAGTCAGTGCCTTCCAACTCGGAAATACTTAATGATCTTCATACCTATTTGCAGGACAGTAATAGTGCTCCTCTCATCAGAATCTTCAAGGAACATCAGAAGTTGTTCAGCGATGATCCACAGGAGTGTAATGTGGTTCAGCACGACATCCAGCTGCTCCCTGACACCCGGCCGATTCGTCAACCTTTCTACAGAATCAGCCCGAGCAAAAAGGAAGTTATGCATGCTGAAGTACAGTACCTCCTGGATCATGGGCTGGCCACCCCTTGTGAGTCCCCTTGGGCCTCACCCTGCATCTTGGTGCCGAAACCACACGGTAAAGTGAGGCTGTGTACCGATTACCGGAAATTGAATCTTGTGACTGTCAAGGATGCTTATCCATTACCTAGAATAGATGACATCCTTGACGCCATTGGTAATGCTCGGTATCTAACAAAGTTAGACTTACTCAAGGGATACTACCAAGTGTGTTTGACAGAGAGAGCTAAGGAAATATCTGCCTTCACCACTCCTTTTGGCCTTTACAGATATGAACGCCTTCCATTTGGACTATGTAATGCCCCGGCCACCTTCCAGCGAGCTGTCAACCGCGTCATCCATGGCTTAGACCACACCTACGCCTACTTGGATGATATCGTCGTAGCATCCAACACCTGGAGCGAACATCTGCTCCAGCTGCAACGATTGTTCGCCAAGCTCCTGACAGCCGGCCTCACCATCAACTTGGGCAAGTCCACCTTTGCTAAAGGTAAAGTGCGTTATCTTGGTCATGTGATAGGGAATGGCAGCCTAGCTCCGTTAAACATACACACTCAAGCCATCCAGCATTACCCACAGCCTACCACCAGGAAGCAGCTACTGCACTTCCTTGGTCTTGTCTCCTACTACCGTAGGTTTGTGAAGAATTTTAGTACGGGAGCGACACCATTAATCACTTTAACCAGCCCCAAGCAACGTTATAATTGGACCATTCAGCAAACCATTGCTTTTGAACAACTTAAATCCCTGCTCTGTTCTAATCCTATTCTCGCCTCGCCAGATATCACAAAGCCTTTCATCCTCCATGTCAACGCCAGTGGTACCGGCATCGGGGTCGTCCTGATGCAACAACGAGGCGAGGATGTTCTACCTGTTAGCTACTACAGCTACAAGTTAAAACCACACCAGAAGAATTACAGCACTATCGAAAAGGAACTTCTCTCCCTCGTCCTGAACTTATAGCACTTTGAATCGTACCTACAAAGTGCTCGGTCTACCACCATCTACTCGGACCACAATCCCCTACGCTTCCTGCAGCAAGCCCAATTCAACAATCAACGACTTCTACGATGGGCTTCTACGAATTATATATATATATATATATATATATATATATATATATATATATATATATATATTCAGAGGGGAAATGCCTGTTGCGTCTTGGGCACTAGTCCAACTTCAGAGGAATTCGAAGAAGTGTTTGACTTGCAACAATGATCGAACCCGTCTGTGACATTCATCAATGTTTCCCATTGTTGTGTTTTTCAAGAGATCCATAACCTTTAATCACCTTTTTGCATTATTATTTTTGTATCAACCCATGTATATCTTGTAACCATCAAATGCATAATAAAGCACAAAAAATAAAAAAGGAAGGGGGTGGTAGGAGAAAAGCACACAGAAACTGTATTGGAGGGGATCTAAACATTCCCTCTAATGCGTTATGCGTGGTTTCCTCCGAGGTTATGGGTCCCCCTTCTTCCAGCTAGAGGTGGTACTCCCTTCTATATATATATATATATATATATATATATATATATATATATATATATATATATATATATATATAATATATATAATATATATATATATATATATATACTAGCAGTACCCCGCCACGCGTTGCTGTGGCTCAGCAACCAAGTCTCGCACAAGACAGTATGTAACACCATAAAGGTGTTTGGTTTAGTTTTATTTAAAAATACCTAGAGATACATGAGTCAGAGACAAGGATCTGAGAGGCGCCAGTTTGTCGGCCTGAAACTCACACCTCTAAGCGTTAATGACCCCAAGTTACCTGAGGTCAGATCATGTAAGTTTCACCTTGCTTCTGCTAATCTGATAATTGGCCTTTAAACATGCTGACGTTTAAGGAGTGTTTTCGTAGAGAGTCTCGGGCTATCTACTTGTGGGCGGAGTTAGCTACTAGGTTCCCCAATATATACTCGGAGAGCATAGCATATAGAAGATGAGAATAGGAGACCAGCCAGCAGAGCAGAGCAGAGGCCAGCTGTCGAGATAGGCTGTCGCCGGACGGGGGGGTGACGCTGCCTGACAACTGCAGACTCCCCCCCCCCCCCCCTCTCTCCAGCTATAGGCAGACACTTGAGTTGAACATTAAGGTAACTTGGTCGTGTTTACAAATGTTGTGTAAGGATCAGGGGCAGTCGAGTTGTAGGGTTCTCGAATTCTTGGATAATGACTCTCTTTGTATATAAATCTTGAACATTAAGTTGAATGGCTTAAATTATGATACTTATCATGAAAAATATAATTGCTGAATTTATTATTTAAATTGTCTTTAACTTTGTTCCTTAGAGTTTTTGAGTTGAGGTGAGAAAGCCTCTGCGGTTACTGGGTTCATGATTTTAATGAGTACAGGTTTAGAGTTGATACATGGTAATAACATCTTTTGGTATAGACAAGTTCTATTCCTAGTCTTGTAGGTACGGACAAATGAATAGATGGTGGCATCATTTCTTCTACTATCTACTCTTCTACTTCTACGATCTACTTTTCTACTTCTACCTATCTTCTCCCCCCTCTCCGAACTCTCCCTTTCAACTGACGACCCTCCTCGCTCCTCCCACCTCTCTCACCCCAAACCCTCACTAATTACTTCATTATTCATCTCTTCCCTCTCGTTTCTCTTATACGTTTGTGGCAATGAACTGTATTCTAGAGTTCTCTAGAGGTTCGGCTAACTGATCAAGTTACGGTGCCTGGTAGTCCCCACACCTAGGTAGTCGAATACCTAGGTTACAAGGTGTTCAACGAGAGAGGTTGCCGTAGAAATTCTGGAGGTGCTCTAGAATAGTTAGCTAACTGAGGACGGGATAACGGACTAGAGAGAACTGTTTCCCCCGGCCTCGTTAGTTAACTGGGGGGTGGAATAATGGACAAGAGAGAGCCATTTCCCCCACCCCACGTTACGAGTACATATATGACTTATTGCTTATAGTCACTATTTGGCTGATTAATAAGTAGATATGTGGTATATGCCAAGTTATATTTTGTTTATAAGGTACAAACTCTTCCTATAGATTTGCTAAACACCAGTTTTAATATTAGAAATTTCTTTTTCAGTTTTATTAAGCAATTGAGATTTTATAAAATATTTCACAATATCCTGAATTACTTTACAATTTATTCAATTATATTGGTTTTGTTTAATTATTTTTATAAAACTGTAATATCAATATAGGTATAGGTTAAATACTAATTGTAATTAAGAAGCAATAAGATGCTAATCTTAACATACTACGAAGGTTAGGTTAGGTCGGTGTTTTCTATTCAGCTTTTCAAGGTAAACTCAAATATTCACAATAAATTTGTATGTCACATATGCGCTTATTAATAAGCCAATATTGACTATAAGGAAGTGCGAGAACGGGTTGCAGCAACACACATCACAGCAACCTTCCCTGTCAACCAGTCCTCCCCACCAATCTCTCCTCACCTGTCTCCTCGTCCTCCCCACCATTTCCCACTCCACCACCCCCCTCTTCCATCCCAATGACCCACTCCCCTGTCCCTTTATCCTCCCCACCATTCTCTATTCCCTTATCCCCTCGTCCCCATTATCAAAAACTCTCCCGTCCCCTCATCCTTCCCCACCATTACCCCCTCCCTTGTCTCTTGTCCTCCCCACCATCTCTCATTTCCGTCCCTTTGTCATCCTCACAATTCCCCACTCACTCGTACGATGCCTTCCCAAATGGTCTGATGTTCCCATCAGTCATGTTGATCGAGCGGTTAAAGGATCCTGTACGTCAGAAGAGTGCTCCTGGCAGTATGGGTTCGAGTCACTTCTGGGGTGTGAGTTTTAAGTTGCATATAGTCTTGGGGACCATTCAGGCTTGTTCGCATTTGCGTTCCTCACGTGTGCCCTAAAAAATGAGGTGATTTATATGAAGTGAATTATATATATATATATATATATATATATATATATATATATATATATATATATGTATATGTATATGTATATGTATATGTATATATATATATATATGTATATGTATATGTATATGTATATGTATATGTATATATATGTATATATATGTATATATATGTATATATATATATATATGTATATATATGTATATATATGTATATATATGTATATATATGTATATGTATATATATATATATATATGTATATGTATATATATATATATATATATATATATATATATATATATATATATATATATATATATATATATATATATGTATATATATATATATATATATGTATATATATGTTTTAGAAAATTTAGTAGTCTCCGTGGTGTAGTGGTAAGACACTCGCCTGGCGTTCCGCGAGCGCTATGTAATGGGTTCGTATCCTGGCCGGGGAGGATTTACTGGGCGCAATTCCTTAACTGTAGCCTCTGTTTAACGCAACAGTAAAATGTGTACTTGGATGAAAAACGATTCTTCGCGGCAGGGGATCGTATTCCAGGGACCATAGGATTAAGGACTTGCCCGAAACGCTACGCGTACTAGTGGCTGTACAAGAATGTGACAACTCTTGTATATATCTCAAAAAAAAAAAAAAAAAAAAAAAAAAAAAAAAAAAAAAAAAAAAATATATATATATAATAAAAGGATCTGTTTTAGCAGATTTTCCAAAATTGTTTAGTTTTACTAATACAAATAGTCAAAGTAAGATAAAAAAATATGCAAATATATCATTTTTATTACTATTATAAAATCAATAAATGAAAGAAAAAAAGCTCAAAATCGATTTGTAGAAACATAAACTCTACATATAAGGTGTAAGTTTCATGTAAGTTGAATAAAAAATGAAAGAATTATTGGAACATTTATGTTACTTGAAAATAAATAAGTAAAAAGTAAAATTTAAGGTGCTGCCATCTGTGGCTTAGGTTGACATCAACCAATTTCCTCCAAAATTGGCACCATTACAGATAGGCTTACGTGCAGTCAGGTGTATAAGTTTCATGCAAATTGTACGATAAACAAATAAGAAAAAAAATTAAACTTAAATATTTTTGGATAAAAATAGTTTTTAAATATTTTAATTATATGCTATTGTGATAGCTGAGAGTCATAGACATGATTTCTGTTGACACTTGTGTTTGATGTAATTTTTTACCATTTGGGAAATGTTTTGTCACATAATTCAATATTTTTTTCTCTCCCTTGCTACTTTTGCTACAATGCTGAGACTTGGACCAGATGAAACCCTTTTCATATACAACTTGTCAAAAAAGTTTGATTGAAATCGAACGAGTTTTCATTTATTGTATATTTTTGGCATATATGGGACTGATGCCCCCTTAATGTGTTGCCGAATGAAGCAATCGTCAACTATTTTTAAAAAATCTTCTATTTCGGTATTCCCTGTCTTGTTAAACGAGGAGATCTCACGAATTGAATTTAAACCCAAAATTTATTGAAATTGAACAACACAAAATAGCGTAAATCATGGCCCCTTCAGTGATAATTGACAGTTCAAGCAGAGTGGTTAAAGGGGATTGAAGAAAGGGAGAATGTGGATGGCACCGAGGAGTCAAGGTGTAGATACAATGCAATAGATAGACATAGAAGGAAGGGGGAGAGGGGTGGTATATATAGGGGGCGTAAGTTGGATATTGGGGAGAGAGGGGAGATAAAATGGGGAAATAGAGATAGTTTGGGAAACAGGAGGAAAGACGAGGTGTTGAACGCGGGGTGTTGGCGAAACAAAAAATTCTGGTCACATCCGGATACCACGCTCCATCCCAACCCCCTATTATACATACATGGGAGAATATGTTTGTCTGTCTCTCTGTTTGTCCAAGGTTGGAGGTCAGACACTTATGACTATACTCACCTAACTGTGCAGGGAGAAGGGACTTGGGTAATTGACGGTCATAGAATGGTCAGAATCGTCAGAGTTCAAGTGGAAACAGCGTTTGGTAGGATCACATTCTGACCCACCACAACGATTTGTTGATACTGCCCTGGCTGCACCTTTCTAAATATTTTGAAACCAATACTCTGTACAGTAACATACAAAATTATTCACTAATCTTGGAAAAATTAGAATAAGTTTTCTACCGATCATACTTCAGTCATAGTAACATGAAAAATCAGCAATTGATCCACCTAAGCATCAAAAGGCTTTTTCAACCCTGCCAGTTTCTCAAAGCAATTGGGTAATTAAACTTTTTTTAATATTTCTCTAAGAGAAATATAATAAGATAGTCAGAAATAGTAGATACCGATACAGACATTCGGACACATACAGAGGCAAAATGAAACAGACACTCAGAAAGATACAGAGGCAAACTGAAATAGAGATAAACAAAAAAAGGCAACAACACTCAGTTACTGACAGAGAGGCAGACAGGAGAAACAGAGAGATAGGGACAGATGGAAGGAGGAGGGATGATAGTCGAGAATGATGGAGAAGGGAGTTACATTTGTAGAAAAGGAAGGAGAAAGGGAAGACAGTTGGAGATGGGGAAGGAAGAGGCATGGAGAAGGAGGAAGGGGTGAGAGAACCAGCGGGGGGAAGAGTAAATGGGTGAGAGGATTGAGAGAGGGGACTTTTAATTAAATTTGTTCCCAGATGGCTTTTCTCTACGACCACCAATCATCTCACCCTCTGTTGTTCCGATATGGCGTAATATGGGTTATTCATATATTACGTAATGGGGAAACAAATATTTAACTCTAACCAGAAACCAACTGGCGTCATACCTCAGAAGTAAGGGAGAGTGTTTGCCCAAATCGTCCAACTCCTCAGCCATGGTGCTTGAAATGATCATGGATTTTATAAGATAGCCCCTTGGGACAATTGAGGTTTATCATTATATATATATATATATATATATATATATATATATATATATATATATATATATATATATATATATATATATATATATATATATTATATATATATATATATATATATATATATACATATATATATACATATATATATATATATATATATATATATATATATATATATATATATATATATATATATATATATATATATAGGGTATTAATTTCATCAACACAAGACAGAACACGAAACAATGGGTATTGAATAGAAGTGATAGTAGAAAGCCTATTGGTCCATATTTCTTGATGCTTCTATATTGGAGCGGAGTCTTGAGGTGGGTAGAATATAGTTGTGCATTAATTGGCTGTTGATTGCTGGTGTTGACTTCTTGATGTGTAGTGCCTCGCAAACGTCAAGCCGCCTGCTATCGCTGTATCTATCGATGATTTCTGTGTTGTTTACTAGGATTTCTCTGGCGATGGTTTGGTTGTGGGAAGAGATTATATGTTCCTTAATGGAGCCCTGTTGCTTATGCATCGTTAAACGCCTAGAAAGAGATGTTGTTGTCTTGCCTATATACTGGGTTTTTTGGAGCTTACAGTCCCCAAGAGGGCATTTGAAGGCATAGACGACGTTAGTCTATTTTAAAGCGTTCTGTTTTGTGTCTGGAGAGTTTCTCATGAGTAGGCTGGCCGTTTTTCTGGTTTTATAGTAAATCGTCAGTTGTATCCTCTGATTTTTGTCTGTAGGGAAAACGTTTCTATTAACGGGGTACAATGAGAGTCAGGCGGAACGATTAGCTAAGCAGTTGTTCTGTAGAGCGTTACCTCGTACCATGGAGCCGTTTATAGCTGCGGAGGTAGCGTTATTAAGTTTTAAGGAACTCGTCCAACATGCCGCCACTGTATTAGACATAGGGATGAGAACGGAGAGGACTGGGGCTCAGTCGGTCCCCATATGTTGAGGCGGTACATAAAGACGAGGGGGGAACGACGAATGACTGTGGAGCGGGTTCGTCAGGCGGGAAGCAGACCACAGCTGCACGTTCGGGCCACCCTGCACGGGGTACCAACAAGGAACCGCGGGCGTGTTACTCCTGCGGGAAGCGCGGACACCTACGGAGGGATTGTTCAGATGTTAGACCGAAAGAATGAAAGGAGGCCTCTAGCGATGGTAGGCCTACCTTTGAAGTGAAAGTGGAAGGCGTGCGATTGACGGTTTTTGTTGACACTGGAAGCCAGGCAACTCTAATTAAAAAGTCAGCCATCAGCGAAATTAAATATGCACGCCTTAATCATTGTGCAAAAACATTAACAGCAGTCAATGGGGAAAAGATTGATACCGTGGGTCAAGGCACCATTAACTTTGAAATTGGTGGGGAATTGCAACCTCACACATGTACGATCGTAGAGAACCTTGATTTTCCTGGTCACATCTAATAGGGACTGATTTTCTGTCTCGGTTTGATTACTCCTTGTCTACTCAAAAACGGGCTAGGAACTGCAGGATGCAGTTGGGACAGATTTCCTACCCAGTGGAGATGATCGACCAACCCCCAGTTGTTGCTTCAATTAAGAGGAAGCAAAAATATAATGAGCACTATCCAAAATTAATTTTTAAGTCTCTTCCAGACACCATTAAGAGGTCATGTGCATTGCATGCATTGACCAAACAAAGTTGCCCACCACATTCTGTTAAATTTATTAAAGTAGCCGTGGGACGTCACATCCAACCAGGTACCATCCTTCAGGTGGCTGGGAGATGTGACAGTTTATTAATTCCCCATCATTTAATCGTAGTGCTTGATAAAGGTGCACTCATTCCAGTAGTCAATGTTTAACATAAGATTTTTCGCTTCAGGGCAGGTGATAGGGTATCACAGGGAACTATGGTGGATGACACAGAAATCTTTCACCATGAGTCAGCTGAGACGCCAACCATCACAGCACAATGTAGTGCGTTAAACATGACGGACAATACACCATCAAAATTAAAGTATGAGATATATGTTCCACGTAACGTAGAAGAGATAGAGAAGTTAATTTCAGCACTCGATTTGCAACATGTTCCACAGGCAGATAGGAAGTTTTTGAGAGGAGTTTTGCGAAAATTCCCTAAATTGTTTGTGACAGAGGATGACCAGATTGGTCTCCTGGATAAGATTGAGCACACCATTCCAACTAGTGATCATTTGCCAATGTACACAAGACAGTGGACGTTACCGGAACAGGCAAAGAATATCATCAGGGACGAGTGCCAGATTTTTTTTCCAGAGATATTCCTGCGCGGGCCCTAAGACTCTGGCTAGCCCACTAGGTGTTGGACAGGGACTTAGTGGGCTAGTTTCACTTGGGCGGAGTATGAGTATTTATGACTCGTATGGTCGCTTCAGTAAGATTTTGCCATATGTGTTTAACTACTTCTTCAGCTCTGTTGAATCTAAGATGAAATCTTAATGGGTTTGTAACTGTGCACTGTGTTAGGTAATGCCAGAAAATGTTGAGGCAAGGCGTGATAGAGCCTAGTATGTCACCGTGGCTCTCTCCTGTTGTGTTAGTTCGTAAACCCGATGGTAGTTACTGCGTCTGTGTTGACTACCGGAAGTTAAACGAAATAACTAAGGGTGATGTGTATCCGTTGCCCCGAATACAGGAGATAATCGATCAATTTGGTGCTGCAAAATATTTCTCAACTCTTGACGCGAAATCCGCGTATTGGGCGATTCCAGTGGCGGAACAAGATATGGACAAAACAGCATTCTCAGATGGTAGGCACACTTATCCATTCCGTAGGATGCTGTTCGGTTTAAAGAGAGCGCCTTCGTCATTTCAGAGGTCCATCAACTTCATTTTAAACCCAGTCTTGGGAAGGCATTCATTAGCTTACCTGGATGATGTTGTGATATATTCCAGGATGTTTGAGGAACACCTACAAGACTTAACTGAGACTTTAAGTTTGTTAGATCGGGCAGGTTTCAAGCTTAACGTTCAGAAATGCACCCTGGCGGCCCAGAAATTCAAATTTCTGGGGTTCTAGGTGTGCCCATATGGTATTCGACCTGACCCAGACTCTTGCCGCGCCATTGCTGACATGCCTACTCCAAGGACAGCAAAGGACGTGCGTAGGTTTTTGGGGGCGGCCGGATATTTTCGTCAATGATTGTAGATGTTAGGAGAAATACAGGCAACCAGCTGACCTTGAAACAGATGAGAGCACTCTTTGACATTGATGACCGTGAATAATTGTCATTTGTATGCAATGGTCTACAACTTGTGAACCTTGTAAACACTTCTCTTCGTCAGGTTTACGAACACCATTACCCACGACCAACTCACTCTTAAATTTCTTACGTGGAATGTGAGAAGCGTGCGAAGGAGGCTGTTTGATCTATTGATGTACGCTGGTGCCAACAACATTGATGTACTGTGCCTGCAGGAACCATACACTGCAAACACAAAAAATAAAACGCCACTCAAACTCCCAGGTTATGTAGCTTTCTCCAATGTTGGTTCACATGATGTCGGTATCTTGACGTATGTTAAAAGTAACCTAGTGTGTAAACATGTTAAAAACCACAAAAGTGACGACTCATATTAACAGCAGTTTCAGATTGCTAGAGCGACCGGGTTTCTTAACTTAGTTAATGTATATGTAAGGTGCGATCAAATGGTGGAAGCTTCTCTTCCAAAAATCCCCAGTAGCTCTCAAACCATTGTAATGGGTGATTTTAATGCTAGACACACTAGCCTGGGTGACACCACAACAAACAGGAATGGCAGAGTCTCTGTAAAATGCTTAAGAGATAATAACATGTCCGTATTCAACTTTGACTCCTCTAACGTCACACACCTCATGGATGGCAGGCTTGATTATGTCATTGGTCACGGTCTCATTGATAATGCTGTCGGAGGATCAATTGTTCATGAATTAGTTAGTGATCACTTTGCCATATTCAGTTCATACACTATCAATAATGTCAAACCCCTAAACTTTGCAAAAAAAAATAAAAAATTAATATCCCTGAAAATTTACACATGCTCTTCAAATTCCGCATTTCTGAATGGTATAACATTTACTGTTTTACTACCGTCAATGCATTATATGAGGACCTGGTCACTGAAGTAACCGCTTTTTATGACAATGTTGTAAAATCCACAAGACCCAAACCAGTGAGGAAGGGACAGAGGTGGTTCACTGACTCACGCCTTAAGCCCTTGCATGACAGAGTTCTATTCCTAGCTGAGCAGTATAAAACACATAAAACAGCTGATATCCTCAACATATTTCTTAAAGTCAGCCGAGAGTTAAGAGAGCTAAGGGGAACAGGTGTATAACCAGCACTGGGAACAGTTTCTGCAAGGCATCAATCATGCAACATCCTCATCCCAAATGTGGAATAAAATTCAAAAGATTTCCCGTCCTAGCAGTCGTCAACTTGATCACCATTCACCTGTAGACTATGCCGACATGCTGCTTCAGCAACATGCAAGCACTGCTAGTATAAGCAGCCTGCCCCTAGATGTGCAAAACTATCTGGCTAGTACCAAAATAAATCGTAACTTCAATATTGAAATTGCCGGTAGTGAAATAGGGCCTGATGATAACTATGGCATAACCCC
The DNA here is from genome assembly GCF_040958095.1 of Procambarus clarkii. Classification (NCBI taxonomy): domain Eukaryota; kingdom Metazoa; phylum Arthropoda; class Malacostraca; order Decapoda; family Cambaridae; genus Procambarus; species Procambarus clarkii. Next base: position 27,352,789 of record NC_091160.1, read on the forward strand.
TTTGAAATTAAAAATGCACTCAAGAAAGGTAAGGCTACCTCTCCTGGAGAGGATGGCATCACATATAACACCATGAGAGTACTTGCTGAGCTGCCAAATAGCCCTTTGCTAGAATTGTTTAATCAAAGTCTAACACAGGGTGTTTTACCTGACCGCTGGACACAGGGACTCATAATACCCATACCCAAGCCTAATTCACAAAAATTTAGACCCATTTCTCTGACGTCGTGCATGTGTAAAGTTCTTGAGAGAATTATTCTCGACAGACTAATGTTTCAAATCAAGCCCCACCTTGCCCCTAACCTGTATGGTTTCCTTCCTGGAAGAAGCACACAAACTTGCTTTGCTGAGTATTTTATCAGAGAGGGACCAAACTCTCAGGCGGCATTTATTGATCTCCAAACTGCTTTTGACACAGCAAACAGAGAAATAATCCTACAACAGCTAGCCTCTTTTGGAATTAAGGGAAGACTTGTGACATGGCTCAGGGATTTCCTGAGTAACAGAACCGCCTCAGTCCTTTTCAAGGGGGTCAAAAGTAAACTCTGTGCACCCTTTGAGTTGGGTACACCCCAGGGAGGAGTGCTAAGTCCCACACTGTTCAATGTTCTGATGCATAAATTAACAATTGATATTCCCACACTACCTGACGAAGCCGTCATTTGTTATGCCGATGATATATGCATTGTTGCAAATTCCCAAACTAGACTGCAAGCTCTACTTGATTCATTCGCTGTTAAAAGCATTGAATGTGGTCTTGTTATCTCTATAACTAAATCCAGAGTTCTCCATCCCCGAGAGAATACTCATGTCCCTATAACTTTCAAGGTCAACAACCAGAACATTGAAACGTGTAGGCAGCACAAATACCTTGGAGTTGGTATTAACAGTGACATTGTAAATGATCTACACCGTAGGTTAAAAGAAAGACTAAAACCATTGAAAACACTTACTGGTAAGAATATTGGTATCAATATTAAATATGCTAGACTATTCTATATGATGTTCGTTAGATCTCTCGTTGATTATAATGATCTGCACTTAATTAATTTCCCCTCCTCTGTGTTGGAGAAACTTGAAGTAGTACAGAATGAGGCCATGAGGATAATTCTTGGTGCCCCAAGATGCAAAAGAATCATCAACATGCGGGAAGAACTGAAGCTTCCAACCATACTAGAGAGAATAATGCAAGTCAACGCTACCTTTTGCCTTAAAGTCATGAGAGATCCTACATCTCCTGCATTGCTCAGAAACAAATTATTTAGTGCTGTTAACACCCTTTTGACTGGTGCCGACATACCAGCTCACTCCTTTTATGATAATTGGCTGAGCAACAATGCTTACAATCTCATTAAACTTAACATTCCTTTTAAGTGTAATCTACTTGTCTTTGATATTCCTCTTTATCTGTACCCAACCATTCAAGTATCATACACACCTGTCACCAAGGAAGATAATGAGAATCTTGCTCTTCTCAAATCTGTCACTCTTGAAACAATTGCCTCCTCCATCGAGAGTTTAAGATCTCACGAGCACTGTGTCTACACCGACGGCTCAGTTCAATCCTCTACTGGACGGACTGCAGCGGCATGTAGGTTTTATAGAAATAATATTTGCACAATGACTGTCAGTGTCAGGTTAAACAACTGGCTGACCTCCACACAAGCAGAACTAGCAGCCTTACACCTAGCTACCAGCACATTAAATGGAATGCATTAGGAAGCAATGTGGTGGAGGCTGACTCCATACACAGTTTCAAGTGTAGATATGATAGAGCCCAATAGGCTCAGGAACTTGTACACCTGTTGATTGACGGTTGAGAGGCGGGACCAAAGAGCCAGAGCTCAACCCCCGCAAGCACAACTAGGTGAGCACATTAAAAAACATTGGAGGAGGAATAATATTCTGTGATTCAAAGTCTGCTCTTCAAGCAATCGATAACTTCTCTTGGAAGATCGACAGCAAGAACCTCATACTCCCAATTATAAATGACCTAATTGATGCACAGAGTAAAGGGTCTCGAATCTCCTTTGTATGGATACCTTCACACATAAATATAACCCATCATAATGAGACAGACATTGCAGCCAAATTAGCGTGTAACAAGTTTGAAGTTGAATTAGATCTAGGTATCCCCATCTCTGCTGTCAAAACTGTATTGGTCTAACCATTCAGATCTGATAGGAATGAACTTACTGACTCCCAACGACCTGAAAGTACTAGAATAAAAAGCTATGATTTGTTCAGATCTGAAACCTACATCTATGGCCAGCACAAAACGTCCACTAGACTGTGTGACACAGTGGTTGCAAGGATCAGGTTGGGTTACCGTTACCTGTGGCAGGTGGCTGCAGGTGACGGATCTCCCAATCCTGAACACTCCAGTTGCAACTCTGTGAGCAGGAACTACGGCACGGAACTACATCACTGAATGCCCACTTATTAGACCTTTCAGACCAGTTGGCATGAGGTACCTGGAGCTTTGCAATTACTTTATTCACTCTCGTATTCCTGAAGATATCCTCACAGTATACCCAAAATTTGCCAGTGCAGGCTATTAAACACATGGCTCTGTATGACTAACCATCCTGCGAGATGGGGACTTGTATTACCACTGCTACCTTATTCAATCTTGTGTTGTTGATATCCTCAAAATGCATCCGGAGTCTGCCAGTGCAGACTGCTTATCACATGCCTCTGTATGACTAACCATCCTGTGTGATGGGGATTTTTTAGCATCACCTAGTTAGCTTTTTTTTGACACACTGTACTCCACTTCATATAGTCTAGGGTAGCTGCACTAATGCAGATGTACCTCATTTCTTAATAAAACAAAATAAAAAAAATCGTCGTCACATTGAGGGTTTCGCTGGCATTTGAGCACCCCTGACTGATCTGACAAAGAAGAATGCGAAGTTTGTTTGGAAACCTGAATATGACGAAGCCTATCGGAAACTGAAGGGCCGACTAATTACGACACCGGTGCTGGCCATTCCCGATTTCGATAATGAGTGGGAAGTACACACTGACGCCAGCGGTATAGCTATTGGCGGGTGCTTAATTCAGCGAGATGCGGATAATATACCCCATCCGGTAGCCTATTTCAGTCGAAAGGTCAAGGGACCTGAAGTTCGATATTCGGCCACGGATCGGTAGGCACTAGCAGTAGTAGAGTCAGTTAGGTATTTCGAGCCATAGTTATTTCAGCGTCATTTCGTACTTTACACAGACCATCGAGCGTTAGCTCATTTTTAAAAAACGCACTAAATGCCCACGAATGTCACGCTGGTCTCACGAACTTTCGGCCCACTCATTCCAGATTTTGTATAAGCCTGGTCCAGCACACGTTGTGCCAGATACATTGAGTAGAAATATCGTGTCAATTAAAATTAACCAGAATATTGAAACCATTCCATCAGATAAAATGAGGAATACTAGATGAGCGAGCCTAGGTGGACAGAGCTTATTGAGTATTTGGAAGGGGGTAAATACCCGTCAAAGAACCGAAAATTACCTATTCATGATTTTGAAATGAAACAGGGCGTCCTGTATTACGTAAATAGCCAGAAAGATAGAGCAGTATTCCAGCTAGTTATTCCAGACGCATTGCAGTCATCGGCGTTAAAGCTTGCACATGCATTTAAAGTTGCAGGGCATCCGGGTGTCTTTAAAACTCACTTAAAGGCAAAGTCTCTATTTTATTTCCCAGGGCTACTTTCTGAGGTAATCCAATATGCGAAGTCATGTCCTCATTGCTAGAGGAGGAAAAGTATCCTTCATGTACAATCCCCACTTCAGGAATTTCCTGAAATTCGTGAGCTTTTAGATCGTGTGGGGGCCGATTTGATTGATTTACACCACAGTCATTCGGGTAACAAATGCGTGTTGGTACTCGTTGACCATCTGTTTAGGTACACTACACCTAGTTACATTACCTCAGAAGGATTCTCGTGCGGTTGCAGATGCGTTCATGCGTAGGTTCGTTATTGTATTCGGATCTCCTAAAGTTTTAGTCTCTGACCGGGGTCATGAATTCAATGGGAATATATTTAAGGAAGTTTGTAGAATTTTAGAGACAACTTCGGCTTTTACAACAGCCTACCACCCACAGGCAAACGGCATGACGGAACGTACTAATTGTTCAGTCAAGGATATGCTTGCAATCCTTGCTGAACATGATACAAACTCTTGGGATGAACTCCTACCATATGTTCAGTTAGCTTTGAATACTGCCATCCACCTATCAATTAACACCCAACCCCTTCATTTGTTTACTGGTCATTCATGCAATTTCCCCCTCAGGTCTGCTTAACAGACATAATATTGCGTACGGGGAGGACTAACCTTCAGAGATTCTTGGAAAAATGAGAAATGCTTGGAATATTGCGGCTGAAGCGCCCAAGAAAGCACGGAATCGTTATGCTCATTTTTATGACAAGAAAGTGCGCCCTCTAAGAGTTGAAAGAAGGTAGCCTCGTGCTGAGAGTGAATGAGGCTGCGCCCGCCAATCAGAGTAGGAAACTACCTCCTAGGTGGCGGGGTCCGTATAGAGTAATTAAAAGAGCGGGGGCCGGTTAATCTGGTCATAAAAGAAGTATTCGAAGACCAGGTGGAAAGGACAATTCATGTAAATAAATTAAAACGTTATCATGCTAGAGAGGAATTAGAACTGCCTTCAGCGAGTCTAGTTCCTGACTCAGCAGTGCTGACTCATGGCTTAACCGACGAGTCAGGGGATGAGGATGACCCTCTGTCATCGCTCATCAGTAGTCAGGTGCAGTCTCGTCACCCCATGGTAACGAGATCTCGCGCTATACAGTAACAGTAAAGTAACTTCCTTGGTTAGTATAATTTAGTATTCATTAGATTTTCCTGTAGAGGCAATGATGTGAATTATTACTTATACTTAACTCTGGTAGCACCTTCTACCGTGCTCTGGGGTTCTACCTTCCATCAATCCCAGAGTTATATCTAGGCTTCTGCTGTGTTGTGTCTGTCTGTTCCCAGGTCTGATTGGTACACCGAACCGGCTGTTCCAGCCACTCGTGAACCATTGTCTGTAAAGACCGAGGGGGGAAGGCACGTTACACTAAGACCACCCCCCCCCCCACCCACCAGACCCAGCAACCCACACATCAGTTAATTTGGGGTGGGTGACTGTCCAAGAGTCACCCGGCCGACGCCTCTCGTCACTAACGAGGTTGTCAAGGCCAGCGAGCTGTCCACAATGAAGCAGTTACTGGATGTAAACGTCTAACACCGTGGGTAGTTGTCTCGAGGTCACCACTACCCACCGGCAGCGTCGTCAAGATTGTAGCCATACCAGCAGTGTTGGAGGAGAGGTCAAGAGAATGGGCGAGCCAGTAGCTCGCTCAAAGAGTTTTCAACTCATGAAAACTCAAGAGTTTTCGTCGGCATATTAATGATTACGTCGTATGAAGTAACAAGAAAGTGGAACTAAGGCGGTCACAGGTGGAAGACACGGTCTCCCTACAGAGTTCCGAGATTCGCCATAGAAGGTCGCAAAATTGCCTCCTTTGGCCTAAAGTCGGCGGTACGAGGGTATACACAGTTGGTGTTTACGGCCTAGTAACCTGGTGACATCAAGAAACGCCTGAGACTACGTGAGCATTGATAGACGACGGGACCCACCTGTTCTCCAAACAAGCAATCAGCCTCAACTACCTCTGACACCACTACTGTCACGAGACACCGTTAGAACGTCCAGTCCTGCTCATTTGTGGTCATCTGCGCCGTCAAGTTTTACATCAAGACTGCCATGTGAACGGTGATTGATATGAAGACGTGTGGACTGTTGGGAGCCAGGTGATTGATCGAGTGACAGTATTCTACAGCTGGCACTTGGCGCTCTGCTCTGCTACACTCTGTCGTCATTCAAGAGTACCGGGATGGGAGTACAAGAGGACCAGGTATTGACATCAATGCATGGAAGAAGCAAGATCGTCATCGACACCATCACCATCGACATCGGCTACATTCAGCATTCATCATCATCGATTTTTTTTGATTTTTTAAAAAAGAACAATTGGTGCAAAAATTTAAAGTAAAGTAGGCTCTGAACACCTTTATTAAGCGCATTTGGACACTTGCTTAAATGTTGAAAAACAGATTGAATCAATATTATTCTGGTATAGTGAAATATGAGAAATTATCCTATATAAATTGGTCAGTAATTAAAAACAAAGCCTCCGGTGTGATTGTCTAAGCCCAGAACAAACTGTTATGGAAAATTATACTGTGCTACTTTTTTCAGAATTTTTTGAACACAGGAGAGGCGGACCAATAAAAACAATGATACTCTTAAATTGAGTGCGGACACTTGGTTGTACAGTCAGCTATAACCTGTGATATAGTTGTAGTGAATTTTTTTTTTGAAATTTTTAGATAAATGTCATAAAAACTAGGTTTGTTTTTATTGGCAGAATGTCAAGGATGACATTGGTTGGGGAGGGGATGGTAGACGGATGTGAACTTCGTGAAGTTCAGTGTTACACTCCCGGTTGACTGAATGTTCAGTCTGTTGTTATATATATATTTTTTTTTTATGTTTTGCATTGTGTGTGTTCGGCTCTACAGGCACACGAGGTTGGCTAATAAAAAGCCAAGGAATTTTAATAGCTAGCTTTTGCTGACAGATTAGGGATATATTATTTAGCTATATCAGTCAGGTATATACGGGGGATGTACGTTTCCTGATGTTGGACGATTGCTGTCAATTGACAGCCGGGAGATTGATGAATTTGCAAATGTTTATTTTGTGATGTTTGCTGTACAATCTGATGATTGTCGTTTTTATTAGATAGGGTAGCTTTTTGATTGAGGCATAAGTTTATTGATTTTTATTAAGGGTTTGGATATTAAACCTCATTTTTTCATATTATTTAAAAAAACAAGGATTACTAATTCACTTATGGTGGGGGGGGGGGGGGTGTAACAACTGAAGCTGTTTTAAAATAAGTAATTGTATGGGAGGCAGTGGCATACGTCATTGTACAAAATATTGGAGTCAGAAGGTAGTCGACCTGACTTGGGAATATGGGTATCTCCTCTGGGATTAACACGTCAGAATACAAAATGACCGTCGCCTATGTCTTAAAGCAACATATAATGAATTATTTAAAATGACAGTAAATACAGTAATAACTAATGTGGCTATGTAGGTATGTTAGGTCTACATGTATGTAAAGTGAATGGTGAGATCAGGGTTCGTATATCATCAAATATAGTGACGTCATGTAGAGTAGGAGGGGACTAATTTGCTTGGCGTAAGAATCTTGACCACCCTTGGTCAATATATATATATATATATATATATATATATATATATATATATATATATATATATATATATATATATATATATATGCCTATACTTGCATAAACCACAAGTGAAGATTAACAATCTTTGGACAACACCCGCCAGTGGGCCTCGAACCCAGAAAGCACAACTACCTTCCAATAGCTGCCATAACTAGTACGCCTTAACCCACTACACCATCAGACCCTACAAAAGAAGTAGAGACTTCGAGATATATATACACCTCAAATATCTCCACTTCCCGAGGGCACTAGACAAGTGAAAGGTTACTATACGTTTTTTCATCAAGCCACTGTTAATGTGAGAGAACTCGTGTCCATGCTATAAGCCTATACTTGCATAAACCACAAGTGAAGATTAACAATCTTTGGACAACACCCACCAGTGGGCCTCGAACCCAGAAAGCACAACTACCTTCCAGTTGCTGCCATAACTAGTACGCCTTCCCCCACTACACCATCAGACCCTACGAAAGAAGTAGAGACTTCGAGATATATATACACCTCAAATATCTCCACTTCCCGAGGGCACTAGACAAGTGAGAGGTTACTATACGTTTTTTCATCAAGCCACTGTTAATGTGAGAGAACTCGTGTCCATGCTATAAGCCTATACTTGCATAAACCACAAGTGAAGATTAACAATCTTTGGACAACACCCACCAGTGGGCCTCGAACCCAGAAAGCACAACTACCTATAGCATGGCATGGACACGAGTTCTCTCACATTAACAGTGGCTTGATGAAAAAACGTATAGTAACCTCTCACTTGTCTAGTGCCCTCGGAAAGTGGAGATATTTGAGGTGTATATATATCTCGAAATCTCTACTTCTTTTCTAGGGTCTGATGGTGTAGTGGGTTAAGGCGTACTAGTTATGGCAGCTACTGGAAGGTAGTTGTGCTTTCTGGGTTCGAGGCCCACTGGTGGGTGTTGTCCAAAGATATATATATATATATATATATATATATATATATATATATATATATATATATATATATATATATATATATATATATATATATAGAAATCCTAGTAAACAACACAGAAATCATCGATAGATACAGCGATAGCAGGCGGCTTGACGTTTGCGAGGCACTACACATCAAGAAGTCAACACCAGCAATCAACAGCCAATTAATGCACAACTATATTCTACCCACCTCAAGTCTCCGCTCCAATATAGAAGCATCAAGAAATATGGACCAATAGGCTTTCTACAAACACTTCTATTCAATACCCATTGTTTCGTGTTCTGTCATGTGTTGATGAAATTAATACCCTATTAATGCCACCTCTTGTTCTGTCTTGTGTTGATGAAATTAATACCCTATTAATGCCACCTCACCCCATCCACCTCACTCAAATGTAGACATAAAATCGGAGATGCGTAAGTTCTATTCAGTTGTGTATTTGTAAACTAAAGTCTTTGGAAATGTAATAAGTTTTACGAAACGTGCTCGTGTCGCGTCAGACTAGAAATAAAAATGAATTTTGGAGAATTGATTTTTGATTTACCTCCAACAGTGAAAAGAAATGTACGAAAGATTGAGAAAATTCGTGTTAGAATTATTAATCTTACTTTTTCGGTCATATTTAATAATATATATATATATATATATATATATATATATATATATATATATATATATATATATATATATATATATATATATATATATATATATATATATTTATATATATATATATATATATATATATATATATATATATATATATATATATATATATATATGCGAACAAGCCTTATATATATATATATATATATGACTATAACAAGCGTTATATATATATATATATATATGAATTAGTTATATATATATATATATATATATATATATATATATATATATATATATATATATATATATATATATATATATATATATATATATATATATATATATATATATTAGTATATTTGGGTAGCAGTCTTTCCTTTAGACATATATTATTAAATATGACCAAAAAGTAAGATTATTAATTCTAACACGAATTTTCTCAATCTTTCGTACATTTCTTTTTACTGTTGGTGGTAATTCAAAAATCAATTCTCCAAAATTCATTTTTATTTCTAGTCTGACACGACACTTGAGCGCGTTTCGTAAAACTTATTACATTTTCAAAGACTTTAGTTTAAACATACACAACTGAATAGAACTTACACATCTCCGATTTGTTTATATCTACATTTGAGTGAGGTGGATGGGGTGAGGTGGTATTTAATAAGGTATTAATTTCATCAACACAAGACAGAACACGAAACAATGGGTATTGAATAGAAGTGATTGTAGAAAGCCTATTGGTCCATATTTCTTGATGCTTCTATATTGGAGCGGAGTCTTGAGGTGGGTAGAATATAGTTGTGCATTAATTGGCTGTTGATTGCTGGTGTTGACTTCTTGATGTGTAGTGCCTCGCAAACGTCAAGCCGCCTGCTATCGCTGTATCTATCGATGATTTCTGTGTTGTTTACTAGGATTTCTCTGGCGATGGTTTGGTTGTGGGAAGAGATTATATGTTCCTTAATGGAGCCCTGTTGCTTATGCATCGTTAAACGCGTAGAAAGAGATGTTATTGTCTTGCCTATATACTGGGTTTTTTGGAGCTTACAGTCCCCAAGAGGACATTTGAAGGCATAGACGACATTGGTCTCTTTCAAAGCTTTCTGCTTTGTGTCTGGAGACTTTCTCATGAGTAGGTTGGCAGTTTTCTTGGTTTTATAGTAAATCGTCAGTTGTATCCTCTGATTTTTGTCTGTAGGGATAACGTTTCTATTAACAATATCTTTCTTGGCAGCTTCCCAAGAGGCACCCTTCTTGAGCCCGGATGGGCACATGTATAAGCAAGTAGATGGGGTCGCCATGGGTTCTCCCCTAGGTGTCCTGTTTGCAAACTTCTACATGGGTACCATCGAGCAAAAAGTCTTAGTCGACATGAACTTGAAACCGGCCATATACTGCAGGTATGTTGACGACATTTTTACACAGGTACCTGATGTCAGCCATCTGCAGGAGCTGAAGGAGGCATTTGAGCGGAGTTCCGTGCTGCATTTCACTTACGAGATGGAAAAGGATGGGAAGCTGCCCTTTCTAGATGTAACAGTCATGGAAAAGAGCGGAGGTTTCCACACTGCAGTCTACACTAAGGAAACGAACATAGGAATGTGCCTAAATGCCAAAAGTGACTGCCCAGATAGGTACAAGAGGAGTGTTGTTAACGCATATGTCGACCGTGCTCTCACCCACAGCTCAGAATGGAAGCAAGTCGATGAAGAACTCTGTAGGGTAAGGCAGGTCCTAGTCAACAACGGCTTCTCCAATGGTTTCGTCGAAGACATCATAAGAAGGAAAGTGAAACGCCATGCAACCTCTGAAGAGACAACTAACACAATACCTGTTCCCCCAATTAGACTATTTTACAGGAACTTCTTTTCCACCGCTCTTAAAATGAAGGAAAGGGTCCTGAAAGATATTGTTAAAAGAAACGTTATTCCTACAGACAAAAATCAGAAGATACAATTGACGATTTACTATAAAACCAAGAAAACTGCCAACCGACTCATGAGAAAGTCTCCAGACACAAAGCAGAAAGCTTTGAAAGAGACCAATGTCGTCTATGCCTTCAAATGTCCACTTGGAGACTGTAAGCCTCAAAGAACTCAGTATATAGACAAGACAACAACATCTTTTTCCAGGCTATTAACGATGCATAAGCAACAGGGCTCCATTAAGGAACATATAATCTCTTCCCACAACCTGACCATCACCAGAGAAGTCTTAACAAAAAACACAGAAATCATCGATAGATACAGCGATAGCAGGCGGTTTGATATCTGCGAGGCACTACACATTAAGAAGTCAACACCAGCAATCAACAGCCAATTAATGCACAACTATATTCTACCCACTTCAAGACTCCGCACCAATATAGAAGCATCACGAAATATGGGCCAATAGGCCCTTTGCAGTTACTTCCATTCTTCTCTTTAACTTACAAAATATTATACCCATTGTTTCGTGTTCTGTCTTGTGTTGAAAGTTTGTTTTCACCTCATCCAAAACTGTTGTAACATATCACGCACCCAAATGCAGGTATAAAATCAGAGCTGTTTAAACTCTGTTTAGTGTTTGCAGGTTATAGTTGTGTGTGTGTAAACTAAAGTCTTTGAAAATTTAATAAGTTATTACGAAAAGCGTTCAAGTGTCGCGTCAGACTAAAAATAAAAATGAATTTTGGAGAATTGATTTTTCAATTACCATCGACAGTGAAAAGAACTATATAAAATATTAAAAAAATTCGTGTTAGATTTATTAATCTTACTTTTTCGGTCATATTTAATAATATATGTCTATAGGAAAGACTGCTACCAAAATATACTAATATATATATATATATATATATATATATATATATATATATATATATATATATATATATATATATATATATATATATATATATATATATATATGTCGTACCTAGTAGCCAGAACGCACTTCTCAGCCTGCCTACTATGCAAGGCCCGATTTGCCTAATAAGCCAAGTTTTCATGAATTAATTGTTTTTCGACTACCTAACCTACCTAACCTAACCTAACCTAACCTAACTTTTTCGGCTACCTTACCTAACCTAACCTATAAAGATAGGTTAGGTTAGGTTAGTTAGGGTTCCTTAGGTTCGGTCATATATCTACGTTAATTTTAACTACAATAAAAAAAATTGACCTCATACATAATGAAATGAGTAGCTTTATCATTTCATGAGAAAAAAATTAGAGAAAATATGTTAATTCAAGAAAACTTGGCTTCTTAGGCAAATCGGGCCTTGCATAGTAGGCTGAAAAGTGCGTTCTGGCTACTAGGTACGACACACACACACATATATATATATATATATATATATATATATATATATATATATATATATATATATATATATATATATATATATATTTATATATATGATCGTATTGGCTGTTGCGCGAATCTCAAAAGAGCTAAAATCGGATCAGTAGTTGTTTCATCTCAATAGATTATTGCCGTTTGGAGTGGTTCTGGTAGGTTAGTGGATGACTGATGTGGAAATATTCGTCAGATTACGAAAAAGATTGAACAAAGATGAATTCTGTGCAGTCTCCGTGACGACTCTGAACATATTACTGCTCTCTGTTCTCTGAAAACAAATCTGAAACTGTTGCCAGCCTGAGAGTTAAAAACATTCCTTCACAAAATGTAGCTGACATGTGACCTAACATGCCACACGGGACTGACCAGGTAATGAGGACCGGCGCTGTAAATGTTAGAGACATGTCTGTTTAGCCTGAGCAGCCCGGAAATTGTTGACCTTTGTAGGAGCGGAGGTTCGGGCCTGTGATAAAGGGGTGACAAAGCTCAGGCAAGTAGCTCAAGAGCCAGGCTGCATCAGACTATGGATTCTCTTCTCCAGGGAAATAGAACATGTTAATAACATTTAATATATTTTTTAGTTGCTTACTCTCATACTGTCAACCACATGGCGCAGAGGATGATGGGAGCGTCACACGGTCAATTTTGTTAAAAACAATTGTGTTTGGACAGAAACTGGATGGGTGGCTGTGAGAAGAGATTGATATAGGGTGGGTTTAATGGTACCTGTCCTAAATGACAGGTTACGTACCGTTTGATCCAGTTCACTAACTGACTGGAAGACCAGGGACAGTCACCCATTGACCTGGGAGGACTAGGACAAGCTCCTAAGATTATCTGACCACTAAACTGTACCTGATAATGATCGTCTCTATTATTCAGTCATGTTAAATGCTCTTGGTTTAAATTCTCTTACTGGATGAGTACTGTGGGGTATTTTCCCAGCAGGAATTTATTTGTTTATTAATTTAAGTATTTATATATTTTTTATTAAATTATTAGATTATTAAGTTTACGTTATTTTATATTAATTTAAAATGAATTCTATATTTAAAAGTAGACTATATGTTCTCAAATTATCCCGCTAGGTGTTTACCTGCTCACATATTTGAAGGGGGGGGGGTATATATGTACATAACTTATCAATGAACCTGTTGATTCCAGTTTGCACTGTTCTACTTTCTTCAAATCAATCCAGGAGTTCACGTCTAGTAACACTTTTAAGGGACCTATTTGACAGCTCAAGATTCCATTCAATGCTGTCTTTATTTACTGCAGCCTTAGCAAGAGCGTCAACTTCGTCATATTCCTGCAGGCCAATGTGAGAAGGAATCCACAACATTTTTATATATACCCTCTTGCTAAGTATGCTTATATATCTATGTCTGGCTTCTGAGACAAGCACGTTATTCCTTGATTGCTAACTGTTTATTGCTCGTAATGAGGAAAGGGAGTCGGAAATAATTAAGCTGTCAACTTCAGTGTTGTCAATAATTTCGAGTGCTACCAGTATTGCTACCAACTCAGCTTGCATTGCGGATGCCAAGTTACTAATTCGTGCATTCCTTTGAATTGTGCTGCCATCGGGCTGATGAACAATAACAGCATTTCCTACCCTCCCTTTAGCTGTGTTGAGTGATGCGTAAGTGTATATGGTCTGTGTTATATTGTTTTCAGTTGTATATTTGTAAATGTGTTCTATGGTGCTTAATTTAGCAGCAAGCTGAGCATGAGGGTTGTTTGTGATTAGTTTCTTGGTGGGGTATGCAGGGGTCAGGATGTCAAAAGGTACTATCTGCCAGGGTGGAAGGAAGTGCTGTACTCTTTCATCTGTATATACATTGTGCAGTCCCATCATTTTAATATGAGTGGCTGTTCTTTGAATCCATTTAGACTCGCAGGTTCCATTTCGTATGTGTTCTAACAGTGCAACTGACACAATGTTGTTTTTGTTATCACGCAGAAGCTTTAGTCCCGTCATACGATTGATTTCATATATTCGATCTCAAATGCTAAGTACATTTAATTCTTTCCGCATATTGAGAACTTTGGAGGTTATTGGACAGCCAAGTATAATTCTGAGTGCTTCATTTTGCATTTTTTCCAGTCTATCAATAGTTTTGCCATTTTGCAGGACTAAAGCTGGTGCATGATAGTCTATCAGAGACCTTATATATATGCTAATTACATCATTTTTACTATTCTAATATTAACACCGTATTTAGGGCTGTACCCCAATACAGTTCTGAGAGCCTTGAGTCTGTCTCTACATTGTTGATTTAACTTATTGACTGCAGTTGAGGTACAAGGGACAGAGACACCAAGGTATTTGAAAGGAGAGACATAGTCTATTGGTATGTTATCTATCTTAAGTTTTCGTGGTCCACTTTTGCGGCTGCCAATTTGGGGTGTTAAATACCTTAGTTTTAGCAGCATTGACTACAAGACCAGGGCTCTTACAAGCTGTATGTATGCAATATAAGACTGTTTGCATTTCTCGGTGGGTTTTAATATGTACAAGGATGTCATCTGCATAGCTGATAGTGATGTTTGCCGGACTAGTTGGGATTACTTTTAGTAAGGCATTAATTAGAACATTAAACAAGGTAGTACTTAGTACTCCTCCTTGTGGGGTGCCTAGTTGCATTAATTTGGTTTCACTTATGTAACCTTGGAACAGTGCAGAGGACTTCCGGTTGGTAAGATAGCCCCGTATCCATTGTAATAATTGTCCACCGATATCCCTTCTCGGTAATTCATACATAATAACTTCCCTATTAGCAATATCAAAGGCATTTTTTTAATCAAGAAATGTTGTGTAGTTGTGCCTTCTATCTCCATAAACAGTGAGAAGGGTTGAGATACAGTTGTGTTTACTTCTACCATGTGTGAAACCATTGGTGTTAGGTGACATGTGCTCCTTAAGTCTATACAATAATATCTTAAGTACCATTCTCTCGAAGGTTTAATACATGCTACTGGTCAGAGAGATGGGCACGAAAAGTATCAGGTTGGCCAGACTTTGGTACAGGTACCGTAAGACTGGTGGTCCATGATACTGGCAGCTGCCCAGTGGCATAACTCGCATTAAACAATTCAAATAATAGATTACCGGGTACACGATGTACGATTAGCGGAACTTCGATAAACCTAAGAGGATTCCCATTTCCTACAGTGGTTAGCGTTTATATGGCTACATATATATATATATATATATATATATATATATATATATATATATATATATATATATATATATATATATATATATATATATATATATATATATATATAATATTGAAGGAAGAAAAATAAAAAGAAAATTTTGTAAGTATGAGTATAAAGTGTATATATATATATATATGCGAACAAGCCTGAATGGTCCCCAGGACAATATGCAACTGAAAACTCACACCCCAGAAGTGACTCGAACCCATACTCCCAGGAGCAACGCAACTGGTATGTACAAGACGCCTTAATCCACTTGACCATCACGACCGGACAAAATGAGGTGATAGCCGAAGCTATTAGTTATATATATATATATATATATATATATATATATATATATATATAAAATTATGGAAGGGAGTAGAAGGGAGAAGGGATATATATATATATATATATATATATATATATATATATACACGGTCACATTAGTACTTAAACCAACGAATTTCGTATATCTGACTGAGGAATGTCCAGTGCCTATTACTAGGCTATGTGCTACTTAACACATATAAGCTGTGTATAGTATTATGCTAATCCGTTTTAGCTATAGACTAACATAGTAAGCTATTATATTAATTAATTAGATGATTGATAGATTTGATTGTTGCCGCCGGAGGCGGCTAGTTTATTGTGCACCCCATACTCATCCTGTGAGCGGTAGCGCAAAAGCATTACAGAGGGTTCAAAAGGTCTTGCTACGGGCTGCTTTATCAGACCTCATCATAGATTATTACATAAACAATTTCATCTATCCTTCACACCTTATAGTTACATGTCAGCTAGTTACAGAGAATTTTCTGTTTCTAGAGCTATATATTTACAGTAAGTCATTATACATTAATGGTAGGTCTTATCGTTAATACAAAATTGTTTGATCAGTAGAGATATTACAGTCATAAGGGAGCTGCTGTTTATTATTAGTCTTCACAATACTAAGTTTCTCAATCTCATATGTCATTTATCTACTGGGAGCGAAATATGGACACAGCGCAAGGATTTCAGGTATTTTATCTTCGGTAATAAGATAGGTGCCATATCATTCAGCGTGAGCTTAGATTTATCTCTAAATGGCTCAATTTTACTTCAATCCAAGATATAGTGTTCGAGTGTGTCCCTGTCTTTGTCCACACACTTTACACTTTGCTTCATCTAAATCCCTATACAAGCCGAACTGCCAGAGATACTTGTAGCCAAGTCATATTCGAGCTGTGACATCATCTGTTAGTCTGCTGACTTTGTTACTTGCCCCATACACATGTCTTACTTCACACATTTCATTGTACTGGGCAAAGCCTGGAAAGGCATAAACAAAATTATTGGCAAAAATAATAGACAAGTTTCACACCCAAACCCGCTACAGAAAGCCAATCAGTTAATTACAAAATGGACTCAGGTTTTCAGCTTTGGAATGTTACCAGTTAGCACTAGGGAGGAAATGCAGGCGAGGTCCTCAGACAGAAATGCTCTCATACATTTCATGCTGAGCAAACAGCATGTTGAATGTTATGTTCCATATGCAGATTATGAATTGGATGCAGCCCTCTCCAGGGACAGTAGCACTGTTCCTGGTGAGGCCGATATCGCCTATGATATTCTAAGACTCCTGCATCGTGTACCCGGTAACCCATTATTTGAATTGTTTAATGCGAGTTATGCCACTGGGCAGCTGCCAGTATCATGGACCACCAGTCTTACGGTACCTGTACCAAAGTCTGGCACACCTGATACTTTTCGTGCCCATCTCTCTGACCAGTAGCATGTATAAAACCTTCGAGAGAATGGTACTTAAGATATCATTGTATAGACTTAAGGAACACATGTCACCTAACATCAATGGTTTCACACATGGTAGAAGTAAACACAACTGTATCTCAACCCTTCTCACTGTTTATGGAGATAGAAGGCACAACTACACAACATTTCTTGATTAACAAAATGCCTTTGATATTGCTAATAGGGAAGTTATTATGTATGAATTACCGAGAAGGGATATAGGTGGACAATTATTACAATGTCTACGGGGATATCTTACCAACCGGAAGTCCTCTGCACTGTTCCAAGGCTACAAAAGTGAAACCAAATTAATGCAACTAGGCACCCCACAAGGAGAAAAAGCAAACAAAATTACTACACAGCCATATAAGAAGGAAGATGTTGGTAAATGACCAAGTGACAAGACTGAGGAAAACAGTAGGGGCATATACAGAAAGTGACAAGGAAATCTGTGAGGCACTGAATGCCAGTTTCCATGAAGTGTTCGCAACCGAGCCTGAGCGGCTCCCATTGTTAATAGAGATTACCCTATACGGAAGACTATCGGACACAGAGATGACATCAGTGGAGGTAATGAAACAGTTGACAACACTGGATGTAACTAAAGCTGTTGGACCAGACAAAGTATCACTGTGGATGTTAAAAGAGGCAGCGCAGGCCCTCAGAGTGCCTCTGGCAATGATCTTTAATGAGTCACTTATGTCGGGAGAATTGCCTAGTTGCTGGAAGAAAACAAATGTCGTACCGATTTTCAAGAAAGGAGATGGGGAGGAGGCACTTAGTTACAGACCCGTATCACTGACAAGCATCCCCTGCCAAATATATGAAAGAATAATTAGGCTAAGACTTGTTGCACACCTGGAAAACATTGGGTTTGTAAACAATCAACAACATGGGTTCTGGAGAGGGAAATCATGCCTAGCAAACCTTTTGGAATTCTATGAAAAAATAGCAAGGATAAGGCAGGACAGAGAAGGCTGGGCAGACTGCATATTTCTAGACTGCCAAAAGGCCTTTGAAACAGTACCGCACATGAGACTGCTACTCAAACTTGAGAAGCAGGTTGGAGTAAGCGGAAAGGCCCTAGCATGGGTAAGGAACTACCTAACAGGAAGAAGCCAGAGAGTAATGATAAGGGGCGAGAAATCGGACTGGTGAACAGTAACGAGTGGAGCACCTTAATGATCGGTGCTGGGACCAATCCTATTTATAATTTACTTAAATGATATGTTTACAGGAGTGGAATCCTACATGTCAATACTCGCGGATGAAGCAAAATTAATGAGAAGAGTTGTGACAGATGAGGATTGTAGGATCCTCCAAGAGGACCTGGACAGGTTGCAGAGATGGTCAGGGAAATGGCTACTGGAGTACAACACGAGTAAATGTAAAGTTATGGAAATGGGATCAGGTGATAGGAGACCAAATGGACAGTACACAATGAAGGGAAACTGCCTACCTGTAACGATTCGAGAAAGAGACCTGGGAATGGACGTAACACCTAATCTAACTCCTGAAGCACATATAAATAGGATAACGACAGCAGCGTACTCTACACTGGCGAAAGTTAGAACATTATTCAGAAACCTAAGTGAGGAGGCTTTTAGGGCACATTTCACTGCCTACGTGAGACCAGTCTTAGAGTATGCCGCGCCATCATGAAGCCCCCACCTGAAGAAACACATAAGGAAACTGGAAAGGGTTCAGAAGTTTGCGACGAGGCTTGTCCCAGAGTTACGAAGGATGGGATATGAAGAGTGTCTGAAGGAACTGAACCTTAGGACACTAGAGAGAAGAAGGGAGAGGGGGGATATGATCGAAACGTATAAAATACTCAGGGGAATTAACAAAGTGAAAGTAGATGAAATGTTCACACGGAATAATAACAGAACGAGGGGACATGGGTGGAAGCTGGAAACTCAGATGAGTCACAGAGATGTTAGGAAGTATTCTTTTAACGTGAGAGTAGTGGAAAAATGGAATGCACTTAAGGAGCAGGTTGTGGAAGTAAACTCTATTCATAATTTTAAAACTAGATATGATAGGGAAATGGGACAGGAGTTATTGCTGTAAACAACCGATGGCTCGAAAGGCAGGATCCAAGAGTCAATGCTCGATCCTGCAATGACAAATAGGTGAGTACACACACACATAAACACATCCCCAGAAGCAGCCCATAGCAGCTGTCTTCACCCAGGTACCTATTTGCTGCTAGGTGAACTGGTGCATCAGGGCGAAACTCTACCAGTTTGTTTCTGCCTCAGACGGGAACCGAACCTGAGCCCCTTGGGCCAACGACCCCAGAGCGCTGTCTACTCAACCGCGAGGCCTGCGTGTACTCATCTAGTTGTACTCACCTAATTGTTCTTGTGGAGGTCGAGCTCGGGCTCTTTGGTCCCTCCTCTCAACTGTAAAATGAACTGTGTGTGTGTGTGTGAGTATTTGTGTGTATATATATATATATATATATATATATATATATATATATATATATATATATATATATATATATATATATGTCGTACCTAGTAGCCAGAACGCACTTCTCAGCCTACTATGCAAGGCCCGATTTGCCTAATAAGCCAAGTTTTCATGAATTAATGGTTTTCATCTACCTAACCTAACCTAACTTTTTCGGCTACCTAACCTAACCTAACCTAACCTATAAAGATAGGTTAGGTTAGGTTAGGCAGGGTTGGTTAGGTTCGGTCATATATCTACGTTAATTTTAACTCCAATAAAAAAAAATTGACCTCATACATAAAGAAATGGGTAGCTTTATCATTTCAAAAGAAAAAAATTAGAGAAAATATATTAATTCAGGAAAACTTGGCTTATTAGGCAAATCGGGCCTTGCATAGTAGGCCAAAAAGTGCGTTCTGGCTACTAGGTACGACATATATATATATATATATATATATATATATATATATATATATATATATATATATATATATATATGTCGTACCTAGTAGCCAGAATGCACTCCTCGGAACACAGTAGTAAATGAAAAAAAAAACAATTAAGCTACATGTATTTTGTGATGCCTCAGGAAAGGCTTATGGCACAATAGCTTACTTGTCTCAAATGGGCAAGCCAATTTGCTCACATCAAAAGCCAGAGTGGCACGTTTAAAGAAAAGATCATTGCCGCAACTGGATTTAACAGCCTTACTGCTAGGTGTAATATTGGCTCATTATCTGATCAAGGCCTTAAGCCACATCCACTTTGAAGAAACAGTGGTATGGTCAGATAATGATGCAGTGCTACAGTGGATTAAAAACCTATAATAGTAGGAATCCTTACGTGAGTAACCGCGTTAAGGAAATACGAGAGTTGTCAGCAGGGTATAAACTGAAATATGTACCTACTAAAGAGAATCCAGCTGACTATCTCTCCAGAGGCCTGACT
Organism: Procambarus clarkii; assembly: GCF_040958095.1. Classification (NCBI taxonomy): domain Eukaryota; kingdom Metazoa; phylum Arthropoda; class Malacostraca; order Decapoda; family Cambaridae; genus Procambarus; species Procambarus clarkii. The sequence continues at coordinate 27,373,469 of NC_091160.1, forward strand.
TTACGGCAATTAGCAAAGGCAGAGATGTGGTTCAATGGACCTCAGTGGCTAATCAGCGACCAGTGGCCTGAACAAAAGTCACAAGTCATTGTAACCAATGTCACTGTTCCCACTGAGAACCCAGAACTACCTCGGATTTTTTTTTTCTACCACAAACGTGGCCACACATTTCGGACTTTGGTAATTGATCCTACTTGGTACTCTGAACTGAACAAACTTATAGGTGTCACCCAAGTAGTGTTTGATTTTTTAAAGAAAATAGGAATCAAGCATAAATTCCCTAGTGCTCTATGGTACTGGGTCAAAAGAGCTCAGACAGACACATTCGTGATAGAATTTGACAATGTTCCTAAGAAGCTACAACATGATCTGGGTTTCTGGTTAGACACTGACAATTATAACATAATCAGATGCGGAGGCCACTTACAGCATGCTGACATAGATCTGGAAGCAAAATATCCAATATTGCTCCCTCGTCACCACATAGTAAGCAAACTAATTGTGTTACACATACACAAATACAGCACTCTGCATGGTGGGGTATTAGATACTCTCACGGACTTAAGACAACAGTACTGGCTACCCCAAGGTAGACAGACAGTAAAATCCATAATTAAATCCTGTGTTGTTTGCCGGAGATACGATGCCAGAGTGTGTCCATATCCTGGCCCTCCTCCACTTCCGAAGGAACGAGTCGTACATATTCATCCTTTTGAGACTACAGGAGTAGATTTCATAGGAGCCCTAACACTAACAGGCACTAAGGACAAAAAACCAGTAAAAGCCTATATCTGTCTTTTTACTTGTGCCACAACAAGGGCAGTCCATCTAGAAGTGACTCCCGATATGAGTGCCGAAGCATTCTTACAGGCTTTCCGCAGGTTTGCTTCACGTAGATCCTGTCCTAAGTTAATGATCTCAGACAATGGTTCCAACTTAGTGGCAGGAAAAGCATGTCTGAGGAAAATCTGGACACACCCAAAGGTACGCATGGCCCTAAATCAAAGGCAGTACCAATGGAAATTCATACCTCCCAGAGCACCACGGCCCGGAGGCTTCTATGAACGTATGATTGGCACGGTGAAACGTTCTCTACAGAAAACCCTACACCACCAAAGATTTGACCTACAGGAGCTTCAAACTGTAGTCATAGAGATAGAAGCACGAGTTAATAACCGACCATTTACCTACCTCTCTGATTATGTTTTGCAGCATGAACCATTAAGTCCAGCTCATCTGATGTATGAGAGACCTCTCAGAACCCTTGTGTCCCTTATGGACGAGGAACCAGAAGATCCTTCATATGTCCAAGAGAGTGATTTGGTTCAACGTTTCAAACATCTATCGGGGGTCATAAATCGGTGGAATGACGTATGGACTCGCGAATACCTTACAGCTCTGAGGAAGTATCATTACGGGGCAAACAACCTCAACAACAAAATTAACTTGAACCCTGGTGTCATAGTTCTGGTGGACAGCGATGGGTCATGCTCAGAGTGGCCTATAGGCCACATAGTCTCTGTTCATCCAGACAGCCAGGGCATCTTGAGAATAGTGAAAATAAAATGCAGAGGCAACACTGCTCTCAAAACATTAGCGAAATTAGTTCCTTTAGAACTGGCAGGAAAGGAGAACGTTCAACGACTTCCAGCACCAGATACGCCAGTACGGGACATACGTCCCCAAAGGACTGCAGCACAACAATGTAAACTCACATTAAAGCAGCACTATAATTCTGAGGGAATAGAATAAAGTGATCGCAGTCCTTACCGGGACTTCGACCCGTGTTCTTCCCCCCGGAATTATGTCGGAAATCCAACACACATAATAACATAGTATCCCCTTAAAAAATAGAGAATGGGTGAATCCGTGACGTCATCGACGACGCCGTATATTTACATTATCCTAATTCTGTTTATACAACAGTCCAGTGTCTCAATTTAATAAAAAAGTGTTCAATAAGACTGAATATAATTACTAACACCAAAATATAGCTTGACACCCTTTTTTACTGTAAAATTAAGTTTAGAAGTGGAACCACCAAAACATTAGAGGGAGCAGCGTCTCTTACACTCTGTACATCAACAATAACACGCTGTAGAGAGCTCCGTAAGCTGATTAATCGTTAGACACACAGATTACGTGTCAACAACCAGCAACACAGCTTCTCAACAACTACAGCAAATTAAGTATCCAACTGCCAGTATTTTGTTTTAAATAGATGCATCCTTTTAATATAGATAGGTAGCCGGTTATTTGCATGAAGAACCCCCAACAAAAGTACGTTTACATAATTTATCACCTCATATTCCATGTCATACCTGTAATTATATGTTTAGAGAAACATTATTAATTCTTTGAACTCGGCAGGTAGTTGTGATTTTGAGTATCAAGAAGCTGAGCAGACAGTTGGGCCTTACACATAATTTACCTAGCTTTACACTGGCTTTGTTGCCTCCACAGCTGCCATTACGTGGCACTCAGAGGCACAGGGTCACATCTTTGATGCTACATTTACACAGCCTTAGCAGGCCCCTTCTACAGGAACAGATAAGCCCTCCTTTTGTATACTGTAGATATACTGTAGAAGTAGTATTCATAATTATTAATTATTTCCATAATAATAGTAGATTAGACCACCATATGTGGTATGATATAATTATATTTATAAGGTAAGCAATTTGTGGTTGAAGAAGGAGCCTTCTCAATGTGGTTTAAGCTACAAATTGTCCCCCCAAAGTATGTGAGATAATTTCAGGCAGTTTAATCAGTACATACAGTTCACTCACTTAATTACTTACTCACTAAGAAAATAATTCAGATAAAAAATTATCTTATTAAAGTTAATTTAAGCAAGAGAATAGCTGCCAGGAATTTTCCCACAGGAACTGACCATATTTTGAAAAGGTTTTCAGGCTTGGAAAGTATAACAAGGACAGAGAGCAAATGATAAAGATGGTATTTTTGTTTTTTTTGTTTTTTTGAGATATATACAAGAGTTGTTACATTCTTGTACAGCCACTAGTACGCATAGCGTTTCGGGCAGGTCCCTGGAATACGATCCCCTGCCGCGAAGAATAATTTTTTCATCCAAGTACACATTTTACTGTTGCGTTAAACAGAGGCTACAGTTAAGGAATTGCGCCCAGCAAATCCTCCCCGGCCAGGATACGAACCCATGACATAGCGCTCGCGGAACGCCAGGCGAGTGTCTTACCACTACACCACGGAGACAGTATTCATGAGCGAGATCATGAAAGAGGAACTGTTAGCAAGGAAGAGCGGTCTAGCAAATGTACAGAAGTTCAAAAAAGTATTCTTGCAGAGGGATATGACAAGGGAAGAGCGAAGGCGGGCAGCAGACGCGAGGAAGGAGTGCAGGGAGAGAGAAAGAAATCAGAGAACCACAACCCCGAGCCCTACAATCCCAGAGAGGAGTGGGAAACTCTCCTCAAACAGTGCAACAGCTACGTGGAGTGGAGCACCACCCTCCCATATTCTACCCAACAGACACCCGACCTGCCTCATCCCCTGATAGCCCCCCCATTAAGTACCCACTAGGGCACAGCACACACACACAACACAGAGCCCAGTAGGCTCAGGAATCTGTACACCAGTTGATTGACAGTTGAGAGGCAGGACCAAAGAGCCAAAGCTCAACCCCCGCAAGCACAAATAGGTGAGTACACACACACACACACACACACACACACACACACACACACACACACACACACACACACACACACACACACACACACACACACACACACACACACACACACACACACATACACACACACACATACACACACACAGTTGAAATGGAAATTTGAGGAACTGGAAGATCAAAGTACGAACTGTTACACAGGCTCCATCATTGAGACTTTCCTCAGCAGATAGGAAGAGGATAGTGATCGTGGTAATCGACGCTCCTCCACCAAATACCAGATGACGCAAACAGCAATATGATGAAAATAATAAGGCATGTTTAGATGAACTGCATAAAGCAGGAACAAGCCTCAGAATGCGAGCCATAACTACTGTTCACCGAGGACGCAAATAACAGATTGATTGATTAGGACTCGAGAAATCATTGTTTTGAGGAAGAATCGCGATGAGCACAGTTATAGGGGAAGCAAGTTATTGACGGGAACTACTTGACACGACATGTTAAGGATGGCAAAAGAGAAAGAGGAGGAGACGAGGGAAGAAATAACCTAAGCTACATTATCCTTTTAAAATGTACTTTATGGTCTCAATAAACGCACTTGAACTTGAGGAGGAGATACATGAAACCTATTAGACCTGATCTTCACTCAAAATTAGGAAGACATTAAGAACATGCACCATGAAATACCACTAGAATCCATTGATCCTAGTGGTCCTTCTATGTGAATAAATGATCAAACCTCAAAACTATGACCACAGGACAAGTGGGTCAGGGGAAGGGAGCGTTGACTATAGTAAAGGTTATTACCTGAGGGTAAGATCAGTATTTGGGGAGTGTGCAGTGGGAGGAGGAACGTAAAGTAATGAGAGTAGAGGAAATGATAAACCGCGTCAAATGCAGATGCTAGGAGGCTGAAAAGCGTTACCAACAATAGGGGAAAAAGTAGGAAAGGATATAATAACCCATGGTTTAATAGATGCAACAGACCTAAGAATGAATATCTGCATACAAAAAGATTATCTTGAAGAATTGCGACAGAGATGTTGCTATCAAAGCTAAGACAGCCAAAGCTGCTACACAGACATATATGAAGGAAAATAACAATGACCGACGGGATGACAAAACTTCGTAAAACGGAAAGGGAAAGTAGAGAAAGTGATAAGACAACCCGCGGAATACTGAACACCAGTTTCCAAGGAGCATTCACAACTGAGCCTGATTCGCTCTGATATTAGAAGAGGAGATGAGAGATGAAAGACTGTCGTATAATGAAGTGATGGCAGAGGACGTAAGGAAACTATCACTAAATGAAACGAAAGCTGTTGGACCAGACAAAGTATCACCGTGGATATTAAGAAGAGCAGCGCAGGCCCTCAGCGTGCCTTTAGCAAAGATCTTGGATGTCTCTTACAAATAGAGAGTTGTCCAGTTGCCGGAAAAAGGCAAATGTGGTACTCATTTCCAAAAACAAAAGAGATGAGAAGAGACAATCCACTACTGACTAGTATCACCGACAAACATTCCCTACAAAGTACATTCAAGAATAATCACGTTAAGATTAGTTACACACTTAGAATTAGGTGTTTAAGCCAACACCAGCATGGCTTTAGGGAAAGAAAGTAATGCCTAACGAACCTGTTTAAGTTCTATGATAAAGCAACAAGAATAAGGCATGACAGAGATGGATGATCAGATTGCGTATTTCTGAACTACCAAAAATCCTTTGACACAGTATCTTACAAGAGATTACTATATAAACTTAAGAGGCAGGCGGGAGTAAGGAGAAAAGCCCCTGCATGGGTGAGGAATTGTCTAACAGGAGGGAGCCAGAGAGTAACAGTAAGGGGCGAGAAGCTAGCCTGGCGAACAGTAACGAGTGGAGTACATCAAGGATCGGTGCTGCGAACAGTTCAGTTTCTCGTATACATATATGACCTAGCTGCTGGAATTTAGTCATATGTGGGAACCGACCTGTGAGATTTATATTTATTTAATTTATATGAATTTATATTTACGTTAATTTATATACTTCGATAGCAATTTGTATAATGATAAGTGGACTGTATTTCTGCAATAATCTCTTAATCTCACAAATCGATCCTCTACACATTAGGGGGGTTTATTAAATTAATATATATGCAGCCAATCAAACTACAGTATTAACTACATACATTGAAAAGGTTCCTTATCTTGTAGTACAGCAGGTTAGTCCACCAGGTATAACTAGGGTGTAGACACCAAATTATCCTCTTTGAGGTAGCTTCCATCACCCAGTAACTGGTGCACAAAATCTTGCTTCCTCGTCTTGACCTGTCAAAAGTGCGCTAGCTGTGAAGCCAGAATCCTATATATGACAAGCTATATCAGAGAAAACACTATACATGGAACAATAAAGACCTGGCTTAATTACCTTTAGTTTGAGGCTATGTCGTGCTCTAATCGGACCACCCTATATAATGACATTAATGGCCATAAATGAAAGATACATGGGTTTCGGAAAGAACACTTAACTTGAATTTGTTGACAGCATGTGATAATGGTACACCTTTGGTTTCCATAACACTTCGTCCAAGTAAAATTAACAGGAGCCGAATTTGCTCCCGTGTGATCCTCTGGTCTAGTATAAACAATGGCTGCCCCTCCTCCCTCACTGACGCCTGGCTTACATTCTCCAAATGTCAGAAAGTGATAGAAGGGTCACATTTACTCTACTTTAATATTGATAATTAAGTTAATTTATATAAGATGTTTTTATGATGGTAAAGTCCAAAGACTAATGTATTTAAGAATAATTCCCACCATAATAGGTGGTGGTTTATAATAGTATGTGGTGATGATATCCCGTTTTCTTTAGATGGTAATTCCACTACAAGTTACGTTTTCTATGGGTAACTTGTTTATACAATACAGCTATTATCTGTATGATTATTAAATGGTGTCGGATTTTCCGACATCATATATGTCAGCCCATCCTCCAGTTTTGGCAGTACTTATAGTGATGATCTGGACCATAGTACATATATATACCGACGCTCAATGCAATTAAAAGGTAGAAATCAGACATATTGAATTTAGACCGACCCCGAACATTTTTTCTATTTTTGTTGCAGAGAAAAACAAAACTAACCTAACCTAACCTTCCTGGGGCCTAATACACGTTATCTGAAGCCTAAAATAGCACATATAGGTGTGCTATACTAGGCCTAGGAAAATATAAGTTTGTATATGGAAATAGACCAGAGGTTATTGCTTTAGACAACCCGCGGCTAGAAAGGCGGGGTCCAAATGCTGATACTCGATCCTAAGGGCACAAAATAGGTAAGTATACACACACTCCACGAGGTGGGAGGCCCAACACTGTGACCAGCCCTCACCCAACTGTGACCAGCCCTCTCCCAACTGTGACCAGCCCTCTCCCAACTGTGACCAGCCCTCTCCCAACTGTGACCAGCCCTCTCCCAACTGTGACCAGCCCTCTCCCAACTGTGACCAGCCCTCTCCCAACTGTGACCAGCCCTCACCCAACTGTGACCAGCCCTCTCCCAACTGTGACCTACCCTCTCCCAACTATGACCAGCCCTCTCCCAACTGTGGCCTGCCATCTCCCAACTGTGACCTACCCTCTCCCAACTATGACCAGCCCTCTCCCAACTGTGGCCTGTCCTGTCCCAATTGTGGCCTACCCTCTCCCAACTGTGACCAACCCTCTCCCAACTGTGACCAGCCCTCTCCCAACTGTGGCCTGCCATCTCCCAACTGTGACCAGCGCTCTCCCAACTGTAGCCAGCCCTTTCCCAACTGTGACCAGCCCTCTCCCAACTGTGACCAGCCTTCTCCCAACTGTGGTCTACAGTCTCCCAACTGTGACCAGCACTCTCCCAACTGTGACCAGCCCTTTCCCAACTTGGACAAGCTCTCCCCCAACTGTGACCTGTCCTCTCCCAACTGTGACCAATCCTCTCCCAACTGTGACCGCCCTCTCCCAACTGTGACCTGTTCCCTCCCAACTGTGACCAACACTCTCCCAACTGTGACCAACACTCTCCCAACTGTGACCTGTCCTCTCCCAACTGTGACCTGTCCTCTCCCAACTGTGACCAGCCCTCTCCCAACTGTGACCAGCCCTCTCCCAACTGTAGCCAGCCCTCTCCCAACTGTGACCTGTCCTCTCCTAACTGTGACCAGCCCTCTCCCAACTGTGACCACCCCTCTCCCAGCTGTGACGTGTCCTCTCCCAACTGTGACCTGCCCTCTCCCAACTGTGATAAGCCCTCATCCAACTGTGACAAGCCCTTTCCCCACTGTGACCAGCCCTCTCCCAACTGTGACCAGCCCTCTCCCAACTGTGAACAGCCCAGAGCCGGAGCCAACCCGGTTGGGAGTCAGTCGGCCGAGCGGACAGCACGCTGGATTTGTGATCCTGTGGTCCTGGGTTCGATCCCAAGCGCCGGCGAGAAACAATGGGCAGAGTTTCTTTCACCCTATGCCCCTATTACCTAGCAGTAAAATACGTACCTGGGTGTTAGTCAGCTGTCACGGGCTGCTTCCTGGGGGTGGAGGCCTGGTCGAGGACCGGGCCGCGGGGACATTAAAAGCCCCGAAATCATCTCAAGATAACCTCAAGATAGCCCTCTCCCAACTGTGACCAGCCCTATCCCAACTGTGACCAGCACTCTCTCATCTGTGACCAGCCCTCTCCCAACTGTGGCCTGCCCTCTCCCAACTGTGGCCTGCCCTCTACCAACTGTGGCCTGCCCTCTCCCAACTGTAGCCTAGCTGCCCTCTTCCATCTGTGACCATCCCTCTTCCATCTGTGACCAGCCCTCTTCCAACTGTGACCAGCCCTCTCCCAACTGTGACCAGCCCTCTCCCAACTGTGAAAAGCCCTCTCCCAACTGTGGCGGGCCCTCTCCCAACTGTGATCAGCCCTCTCCCAACTGTGACCAGCCCCCTCCCAGCTGTGACCTCTCCTCTCCCAACTGTAACCAGCCCTCTCCCAACTGTGACCAGCCCTCTCCCAATTGTGACCAGCCCTCTCCCAACTGTCACCAACCCTCTCCCAGCTGTGACCTGTCCTCTCCCAACTGTGACCAGCCCTCTCCCAACTGTTGCCTGCCCTCTCCCAACTGTGGCCTGTCCTCTCCCAACTGTGACCAGCCCTTTCTCAGCTGTGACCAGCCCTTTCCCAACTGTGACCAGTACTCTCCCAACTGCGACCAGCCCTCTCTCAGCTGTGACCAGTACTCTCCCAACTGTGACCTGTCCTCTCCCAACTGTGACCAGCCCTCTCTCAGCTGTGACCAGCCCTTTCCCAACTGTGACCAGTACTCTCCCAACTGTGACCTGTCCTCTCCCAACTGTGACCATCCCTCTCCCTACTGTGACCTGTCCTCTCCCAACTGTGACCAACCCTCTCCCAACTGTGACCAGCTCACTCCCAACTGTGAACAGCCCTCTCCCAACTGTGACCAGCTCACTCCCAACTGTGAACAGCCCAGAGCCGGAGTCAACCCGGTTGGGAGTCGGTCGGCCGAGCGGACAGCACGCTGGACTTGAGATCCTGTGGTCCTGGGTTCGATCCCAGGCGCCTGCGAGAAACAATGGGCAGAGTTTCTGTCACCCTATGCCCCTGTTACCTAGCAGTAAAATAGGTACCTGGGTGTTAGTCAGCTGTCACGGGCGGCTTCCTGGGGGTGGAGGCCTGGTCGAGGACCGGGCCGCGGGGACATTAAAAGCCCCGAAATCATCTCAAGATAACCTCAAGATAGCCCTCTCCCAACTGTGACCAGCCCTTTCCCAACTGTGACCAGCCCTCTCCCAACTGTGACCAGACCTCTCCCAACTGTCACCAGCCCTCTCCCAACTGTGGCCTGCCCTCTCCCAACTGCAGCCTGCCCTCTTCCATCTGTGACCAGCCCTCTTCCAACTGTGACCAGCCCTCTCCCAACTGTGACCTGCCCTCTCCCAACTGTGACCAGCCCCCTCCCAACTGTGGCCTGCCCACTCCCAACTGTGACCAGCCCTCTCCCAACTGTGGCCTTCCCTCTCCCAACTGTGGCCTTCCCTCTCCCAACTGTGGCCTTCCCTCTCCCAACCTTCATATATGTAACTTGGAGGCTTGGGGTCGACCCTCAGTGGCACACTTTAAGAAACATCAACATTGAACTTCTCCCACTCCCCCTTTACTGTGTGATAAAGGTGGCCAGATGACAGAGATTGAAAGAGTGAGTGGAAAGGGTGATGAGGGTGACGAGCAGAGAGGGAGAGGGGGAAGAGAGAGGGCTCAGGGTGAAAGCAGGTGGGGGGGGGGGGATTGAAGAGAGAGGGGGTCAGGGTTAGGGCTGGAGTTGAAAGAGAGAAGTTATCTTGAGATTATTTGGAGATGATTTCGGGGCTTTAGAGTCCCCGCGGCCCAGTCCTCGACCAGGCCTCCACCCCCAGGAAGCAGCCCGTGACAGCTGACTAACACCCAGGTACCTATTTACTGCTAGGTAACAGGGGCATAGGGTGAAAGAAACTCAGCACATTGTTTCTCGCGGGCGCCCAGGATCGAACACAAGACAAGATGATCACATATCCAGCGTGCTGCCCGCTCGGCCGACCGGCTCCCATCAGGGTGAGGGCAGGAGGGGAAAGAGAGAAGGGTCAGGATGAAGGAACGAGAGTGAGAGAGAGGGGTCAGGGTGGGGGCAAGAGGGGGAAGAAAGAGGGGTCAGGGTTAGGGCTGGAGGGGGAAGAGAATAGAGTCAGGGTGAGGGCAAGAGGGGGAAGAGAGAGGGGTCAGGGTGAGGGCGAGAGAGGGGGTTGAGTGTCCCAGCCACAGCTAGGTACCCTGTTTACTAAATATATATATATATATATATATATATATATATATATATATATATATATATATATATATATATATATATATATATATATATATATATATATATATATATATATATATATATTCATGAATTAATTGCAAGGCCAGATTTGCCTAATAAGCAAAGTTTTCATGAATTAATTGTTTTTCGATTACCTAACCTAACCTAACCAAACTTTTTCGGCTACCTAACCTAACCTAACCTATAAAGATAGGTTAGGTTAGGTTAGGTAGGGTTGGTTAGGTTCGGTCATATATCTACGTTAATTTTAACTCCAATTAAACACAATTAACCTCTTACATAATGAAATGGGTAGCTTTATCATTTCATAAGAAAAAAATTTGAGAAAATATATTAATTCAGGAAAACTTGGCTTAATAGGCAAATCGGGCCTTGCATAGTAGTCATGTTTAATTATGTTTGCTTGGCTTAATTTATTTCCCTGGATACTAGGTCTGGTCAGGTGGGGAATAACTCTCACAGTGGCGCCGACCAATATTACGAGGCTACATGGAGGTCCATAATGGTGAGTAAAACTAGGTGAGTACACACGGAAATCATATAAAATCCTCTACAAAACGAGGGAAGTGACAGGAAGGCATACGACAAAAAGCAAAACAACCAATACTGTCCTGGAAAGAGCTAACTGAGTTGAAAACAGGAACGATAACAATGCTACGATTTTGACACTTCAACAATAAACAGGCAGATTATGAAATCACAAAATCACATTTGATCAAGAATTCATGGAAGAGGGAAATGGTTAGCAACTCACACATCATGATTTTTGCTTTGAAGTTAATAAAACATTTCTCTGGTAATGAATTGGGAAAGTGTTTATCGAAACGACTAGGTGGTAGAAGATTGGCACACCGAAAGATTGAGCACTACGAGGAGATGGATTTTCCCAGCTAGCTTGTGCACTGTTGTGTGAGTGCACAAGCAGGAAAGGCAAGTGCACGGGGGTGCACTGGGCCTAGTTTTGGAAATACGTCACCTACACATGCTTGTTTGCTATCTTTGGACACCCAATGACCAGACCTTTCCATGGCTTCCACGGTGGCCGCTTTAGCGGGTCTGTGAGTATAGGTACCACCATGAGCATGTTTCAAGCAAGTTTTGTGAAGTAAGTGAAGTGTGTTGGGGTGGGGTGAATCCAACGGTCTGGCTGGACCACCTCACCCACCACGCCACCACGCCGTGATGCCACAGGCACCACTTGGCTCAGGGAAGCCTCGTGATTGGATGAGACATACAGCCTCAGTAGGTTGCATGGCGGGTCTCACTTGATTGGTGGATTTGAGCACAGAGGAAACCAGCTTGGCCGGCCCTGGCTTGCCAGCGAGAATTCATTCTGTCCTAGGTCGTTGCGTTTGGAAGGTGTGTGGTTGCGTAGTCCGGCGCCAAACTACGTGAAACACTGCCTGTAGCAACCATTAAGTACCTCGAATCATCGTGCCGTTGACGTAGGTCCGCCGTAAGAGATACAGAATCCGGGAATTCGCGGGCGACTGGTATTTCGAAAAATTGAAGAGTGTGCTTAACAAGTAATGTGTAGAGTCCGCAGGATCGCTATCATAGCAGGGGCAACAAACTTTCTATGTGAATCCGTGGTAATTTCCTGCGTCGCTCATCTTCAAGTCTCATTGACTAAGATACCTGATAGGGTATTATACCTGATACTTGATATCTTCAGGTATATTATACCTGGAGATACCTGGTAGGGTACTGTGGGAACCGACCTGTGAGATTTATATTTATTTAATTTATATGAATTTATATTTACGTTAATTTATATACTTCGATAGCAATTTGTATAATGATAAGTGGACTGTATTTCTGCAATAATCTCTTAATCTCACAAATCGATCCTCTACACATTAGGGGGGGGTTATTAAATTAATATATATATGCAGCCAATCAAACTACAGTAACTACATACATTGAAGAGGTTCCTTATCTTATAGTACAGCAGGTTAGTCCACCAGGTATAACTAGGGTGTAGACACCAAATTATCCTCTTTGAGGTAGCTTCCATATCACCCAGTAACTGGTGCACAAATCTTCCTTCCTCGTCTTGACCTGTCAAAAGTGCGCTAGCTGTGAAGCCAGAATCCTATATATGACAAGCTATATCAGAGAAAACACTATACAGTACATGGAACATGAAGACCTGGCTTAATTACCTTTAGTTTGAGGCGATTTCGCGATCTAACCGGGTCACCCTATATCCTGACATTAATGGCCATAAATGAATGATAAACGGGTTTCGGATAGACACTTAACTTGAATTTGTAGACAACGTGTTGACAATGGTACACCTTTGGTTTCCATAACACTACGTCCAAGTAAATTTAACAGGAGCTGAAATTGCTCCCGTGTGAGCCTCTGGTCTCGTATAACAATGGCTGCCCTCCTTCCCCACTGACGCCTGGCCTACTTTGTCCAGATTTCAGAAAGTGATAGAAGGGTCACATTTACTCTACTTTAATATTGATAATTAAGTTAATTTATATAAGATGTTTTTATGATGGTAAAGTCCAAAGACTAATGTATTTAAGAATAATTCCCACCATAATAGGTGGAGAATATAATAGTATGTGGTGATGATATCCCGTTTTCTATAGACGGTAATTCCACTACAAGTTACGTTTTCTATGGGTAACTTGTTTATACAACACAGCTCTTATCTGTCTGTATGATATTATTATTAAATGGTGTCGGATTTTCCGACATAATTCCCCAGGGGGCTGCTCACGGGTCGAAGTCCTGTTTAGAACAGACGAACACCGATACTCCTCCTCCGAATTATTACATTAATTTGATGTTAGTAGTTAGTAATCACACATTTGTGTGTCTGTTCGTACAGGACGGATGTCCCGTACTAGAGTTGTAAGGGTTAGAAGTCTAATGCGATTTCATTTCCCTGTCAACTCTTGAAAGGCTAATATTCAAGCCTTATTACATATTATTTAACCCAGAAGACTGAATGTGATCAAGTACTACAGTCAAGTATGATTCAGGGACTGCAGTGAGATCAGTGACATTAGATATAACTTGAAGTTTGTTCAGGTAACTGGTCACTGATATATAAACACTGAGGCCCATGGAATACATCTTGATTAAATAATAAATGTATCAAATCAGTCATCAGATTTATTAGGGTTTAATTTAGTTAATTGATTCAGAAGATTGAATAGCTCATCATTAAAGTAAAGTATGGTTCTGAGACTGCAGTGGGTTCAGTGACATTGGTCGCAGTGACTTGTAGCTGTTTTAGGCTACTGTTCACTGATTTGCCACTGAGGCCTCATGAACTCATCTCCAGCTTCAAATGATGATACTAACATCAACCTCTGTTGGTATAGTCAGCTGTAATCTCCTTAGTATAATGCTACTGGAGAAATATAATCAGCTGACAAATTTAGGTTTCTACTGGTATTGTTTATCTGCAGGCATAGGTCTCCTCAGGCTTGATACTGGGCCTGAGAGTAATTTACCTCCTGCAGAGTTTAACATGGTTATGCCCTGATATTTAGTAGGGCTACCAATGAATTGATGGTAGTAGTCTGTCCCCACAAGGACAGCCATTTGGCATTTGATTTGCTCAAATTTACCTGCAGCTGCTTGATAATAGCTTTCCAGGTCAGCATAATCAACTTGAGATTGTTGTGACAAATCTTCACATTTCTTGATCTGTCTTGTTAAGTGGCCTTTAAGACCTGCAAGGGTTCTTTTCATTCCCCCTGCATTATCCATACTGGCTAGTTGGTGAAGCCTTGTGGGGCTTGTACTTGGGCTGCTCATAATACTGAACAAACACTAATGGTAGCCTAGGGTATTTTCTGCACTCACTAGGCAATAATCCTACCTCTACTAGAGGTTAGCACTTAAAATTAATACACATTATATATATATACAATCATCCACACTAATGATTTGAGTGATAAACCAGTGTCACTGGAAGTACCTTTAGGTTAGCTCCTCTATATCACCCTAGGATGGAAGAGACACTAATTAATCACTCAAAGGTGTAATGATCATAAGTAAATTATTATATATACACAACTCAACTCGAGTTGATAAAAATTACACCCAAAATAGGGTCTGCACCATTCATTAATGGTGTTAGGTTGTTGAATATAGTACAACTGACTATGGTAATAATGGGACTAGGATGAGCAATAATAGTTCAACTAGTCATATCCTACCCTGTTGTGGGTTGGCAATTAGTAAATATTATACTGTGATCACTAGTGCAATATATATTAAATAATTCTCTATTTTGGAGAAATAATATACACAATTATTGATAATAGCCTCTTAATTAGCCTCTATGAAACTTCTAATATTATCTAGAAGTATTAAATATTATTAGTGACCTCGCGAAATAAACTCCACAAAATTCGTAGATAATCTCTCGCGAAATGTAACACCACGAAATCCGTGAACAATCTCGCAAAGACACAGTCACTAATTAGGCTGGCTTCAATATTAGCGCTGTCATTTCACGAAATAACACGCCACCAAATATCTGTGGGTGTGCATGAAACCGCTGACGAAGCTGAACTCGGCTGAGGGAGGCTCCTGAGCTCCCTCGAGGCTACGCTGCCGTCTTTGACTGGCTGGCCTTGTTTAAATAACACTGCACTAGTTTATTTAATGAATCCACTGGTTAACTGGTTCATCCGGTACTAAGATGACCAAATGTGGGTTCAAAGGACCAAATATTCCGGTTCCGAAGGTCCAAATAATGTGGGAACCGACCTGTGAGATTTATATTTATTTAATTTATATGAATTTATATTTACGTTAATTTATATACTTCGATAGCAATTTGTATAATGATAAGTGGACTGTATTTCTGCAATAATCTCTTAATCTCACAAATCGATCCTCTACACATTAGGGGGGGGTTATTAAATTAATATATATATGCAGCCAATCAAACTACAGTAACTACATACATTGAAGAGGTTCCTTATCTTATAGTACAGCAGGTTAGTCCACCAGGTATAACTAGGGTGTAGACACCAAATTATCCTCTTTGAGGTAGCTTCCATATCACCCAGTAACTGGTGCACAAATCTTCCTTCCTCGTCTTGACCTGTCAAAAGTGCGCTAGCTGTGAAGCCAGAATCCTATATATGACAAGCTATATCAGAGAAAACACTATACAGTACATGGAACATGAAGACCTGGCTTAATTACCTTTAGTTTGAGGCGATTTCGCGATCTAACCGGGTCACCCTATATCCTGACATTAATGGCCATAAATGAATGATAAACGGGTTTCGGATAGACACTTAACTTGAATTTGTAGACAACGTGTTGACAATGGTACACCTTTGGTTTCCATAACACTACGTCCAAGTAAATTTAACAGGAGCTGAAATTGCTCCCGTGTGAGCCTCTGGTCTCGTATAACAATGGCTGCCCTCCTTCCCCACTGACGCCTGGCCTACTTTGTCCAGATTTCAGAAAGTGATAGAAGGGTCACATTTACTCTACTTTAATATTGATAATTAAGTTAATTTATATAAGATGTTTTTATGATGGTAAAGTCCAAAGACTAATGTATTTAAGAATAATTCCCACCATAATAGGTGGAGAATATAATAGTATGTGGTGATGATATCCCGTTTTCTATAGACGGTAATTCCACTACAAGTTACGTTTTCTATGGGTAACTTGTTTATACAACAAAGCTCTTATCTGTCTGTATGATATTATTATTAAATGGTGTCGGATTTTCCGACAGGTACTGAACCTAATCAGGGAAGACTCTACAGCAATCAGGGAAAGTGTTCGGTAGAAATTCAGGGAATTTCAGTCCAAACCATTGGAACTTTGACATGCATCTCACCGTGCCGTATTTCCCCCCCACGCCTCCACCCGTATACATGAGCAGCCCACTCGCGTGTTTAAAGTACAAGCTGCTTCCGGCACGTAACGTGTTAGCTAAACAGTCCTTTCTGCTTGAGTTCAACCTTCACAGGGAAGGTGAAATGGAAAAATCTCACAAGCATGAGGGCTTGAACTCTTTTCATGGATGTCATGGGAAATAGAACTGAGAGAGAATAGAACAAGTATCACACGTAGCACAAAATGCACAAGTATTAGGGCATTGAAGACATTCAAAATTAAAAGAACTACAGTGAGCATAGATGGGTGACAGAGAATTTGGTTTAGATGCGTCAAAATAAGAAGGGAAGCAAACATACAGTTGGAAAACAAGATTGCAGATGAAAACAAATACCAAATCTAAATTGCTTCACAACTTCATCAGAAGGAAAACACCCTTTTAGGAATTGGTGGTGAGACTGAGGACAGAAGAGGAATCAGTCACTGATAATGACAAAAGTGAGTGAGGAACTCAACACGAGTCTAGGAATATTTTTCAATAGTGCAAAGAAAAATTCCTAAACTGATGGTAAATATGGTAAACCATGAAGTATTCGAGGATTCGGAGATGAGTAGCTGAAGTAAAAAAGGAACCTAATGGAGCTGCAGACGGCTTCAGCAGTGAGACCAGAGAGAAGTTCTTGTCTCCATTGACTAAGAGGAGTGCTAGAGAACAAAGAGATCCCATTAAAGTGATCTATCAACGAGGAAAATCAGTTGGAGCCGTGAGGAGGAATCGTGATTTAAGTCATGTGCTTAGGCGTCCCCAGCTTACAGGCTCGAATCTTTCTTATGACTCGTATAGATTTTCACAGCTCTCGGACGCAGGTTCGAATCCTCGTCACGGCCCTTGTGGATTTATTTACAGCAGTGTTAGTCTTGTGCTGGTCACACCTGCGATATATAACAAGTCACGGACGAATAACCAAGTAACTTTCAGGAACCAAGACATAGGTGCCTGAACCCATTATATACAACCTACGTAAAACCAAATCTGGAGTATGCAGCGCAGAAAATGCAATCCACCCATGAAAAGAATAAAATAAAAGCAGAGAAAGTTGGCTACAGAGCTGAGTGAACCAATGTAAGGTGACCCTCGTAGTAAGCTCATTCTCCTAACGTGGGAGAAGAGACTAATCAGGGGACATATGACGACAAAGCACAAGATATTAAGAAAGATTAGAAAGGCAGACAGAAAAGCAATATTAAATACGAGAAACTGACAACTAGAGAACGCGGGTGGAATCCAGAGAGGGAGAGGAGTAGGTAAGAAAACATCTTGAGCGTAAGAGTACCAGTTATATTAACGGACGACCAGACAAGATCGACGGGGCAAATTAAATGAGCGCCGTTATAATTAAATACTTCAAAAACTGAAGATTGAGAGTAATTTAATTAACTGCCCTGTAAATGTAGAGAGTTAACACACACACACACAAACACACACACACACCTGGAGTATGTAGCTCCAGCATGGAGTCCATATCAAGTTAAGCATAAGACCAAACTGGAAAAAGTTCAAAAGTTTGCCACCAGACTAGTACCCGGGCTGAGAGGTATGAGCTACGAGGAGAGACTACAGGAATTAAACCTCACGTCGCTAGAAGACAGAAGAGTTAGGGGGGATATGATCACCACGTACAAGATTCTCACAGGAATTGACAGGGCAGATAAAGACAGGCTATTTAACACAAGGGGCACACGCACTAGGGGACACAGGTGGAAACTGAGTGCCCAAATGAGCCACAGAGATATTAGAAAGAATTTTTTTAGTGTCAGAGTAGTTGACAAATTGAATGCATTAGGCAGTGATGTGGTGGAGGCTGACTCCATACACAGTTTCAAGTGTAGATATGATAGAGCCCAATAGGCTCAGCAACCTGTACACCAGTTGAATGACAGTTGAGAGGCAGGACCAAAGAGCCAGAGCTCAACCCCCACAAGCACAAATAGGTGAGTACAAATAGGTGAGTACACCTGGTGGGCCTGGTGGCTGAGTGAACAATGCTTTGGACTCATGATAATATGGCACTGGGATCGATCCCTGGCGAGGGCGTAAACAATTACGCAGAGGTTCTTGAAGGTACCTGGGAGCTAGACAGCTGTTCCGGGCTGCTTCCAGGTGTGTATTCACCTATTTGTGCTTGCGGGGGTTGAGCTTTGGCTCTTTGGTCCCGCCTCTCAACTGTCAATCAACTGGTGTACAGATTCCTGAGCCTACTGGGCTCTGTCATATGTACATTTGCAACTGTGTATGGAGTCAGCCTCCACCACATCACTGCCTATTGCATTCCATCTGTTAACTATTCTGACACAGAAAAAGTTCCTTCTAACGTCCCTGTGGCTCATATGGGTACTCAGTTTCCACCTGTGTCCCCTTGTTCGCGTCCCTCCAGTGTTGAATAGTTCATCCTTGTTTACCCGGTCGATTCCCCTGAGGATTTTGTAGGTTTTGGTCATGTCCCCCCTCACTCTTCTTCCTTCCAGTGTCGTAAGGTGCATTTCCCGCAGCCTTTCCTCATAACTCATGCCTCTTAGTTCTGGGACTAGTCTAGTAGCATACCTTTGGACTTTTTCCATCTTCGTCTTGTGCTTGACAAGGTACGGGCTCCATGCTGGGGCCGCATACTCCAGGATTGGTCTTACATATGTTGTGTACAAGATTCTGAATGATTCCTTACACAGGTTCCTGAACCCCGTTCTGATGTTAGCCAGCCTCGCATATGCCGCAGACGTTATTCTGTTTATGTGGGCTTCAGGAGACAGGTTTGGTGTGATATCAACTCCTAGATTTTTCCCTCTGTCTGTTTCATTAAGTACTTCATCTCCTATTCTGTATCCTGTGTCTGGCCTCCTGTTTCCACTGCCTAGTTTCATTATTTTGCATTTACTCGGGTTGAACTTTAACAACCATTTGTTGGACCATTTACTCAGTCTATCTAGGTCTTCTTGTAGCCTCCTACTATCATCCTCTGTTTCAATCCTACTCATAATTTTTGCATCGTCGGTAAACATTGAGAGGAACGAATCTATACCCTCTGGGAGATCATTTACATATACCAGAAACAGTATAGGTCCAAGGACTGACCCCTGCGGGACTCCACTTGTAACGTCTCGCCAATCTGAGACCTCACCCCTCACACTGACTCGTTGTCTCCTGTTGCTTAGGTACTCCTGTATCCAATGGAGTACCTTCCATTTCACTCCAGCCTGCATCTCCAGCTTTTTCACTAGCCTCTTGTGTGGCACTGTATCAAAGGCTTTCTGACAATCCAAAAATATGCAGTCTGCCCACCTTTCTCTTTCTTGCCTTATTTTTGTTTCCTGGTCGTAGAATTCAAGTAACCCTGTGAGACAGGACCTGCCATCCCTGAATCCATGTTGATGCTGTGTTACAAAGTTCTTTCGCTCCAGATGCTCCACTAGCTTTCTTCGCACAATCTTCTCCATCAGCTTGCATGGTATGCAAGTTTGGGACACTGGCGTGTAATTCAATGCCTCCTGTCTATCCCCTTTCTTGTATATCGGGACTACGTTAGCTGCTTTCCAAATTTCTGGCAGTTCCCCTGTTGCCAGTGATTTGTTATACACTATGGAGAGGGGGAGGCACAGTTCTTATGCTCCTTCCTCTGTGTGTGTATGTGTGTGTGGAAGAGAAGATTGATTGACAGTTGAGAAACGAACCGAAAAAGCTAGAGCTACACCCCTTCAAGCATAACTAGGTGAATACACACACACACACACAGACACACACACACACAGGCCTTACGGCGGAGTGAACAGCGCTTGGGGTTCGTAGTCCTAAGGGTCCAGGTTTCATCCCCGGCAGAAGCGGGAACAAATGGGCAGAGTTTCTTTCACCCTGATGCTTCCCTTCACCTAGCAGTAAATAGGTATCTGGTAGTTAAACAGCTGTTTTGGGCTGCTTAATGGGGGTGTGTATGTGTTTGAAGCCAAAAATATCAGTTGATTGACAATTGAGAGGCTGGCCCAAAGAGCCAGAGATAAGCCCCCGCAAGCACAACTCGGTGAGTACAACTAGGTGAGTACACACACACACACACACACACACACACACACACACACACACACACACACACACACACACACACACACACACACACACACACACACACACACACACACACACACACACAAACACACACACACACACACACACACACACACACACAGATATGGAGTCCATATCTAGTCAAGGATAAGACTAAACTGAAAAAGGTTCAAAGGTTTGCCACCAGACTAGTACCCGAGCTGAGAAGGTATGAGCTACGAGGAGACACTACGGGAATTAAACATCATTTCGCTGGAAGACAGAAGAGTTAGGGGGGACATGATCACCACATTCAAGATTCTGAAGGGAATTGATAGGGTAGATAAAGATAGGCTATTTAACACAAGGGACACACGCACTAGGGGACACAGGTGGAAACTGAGTGCCCAAATGAGCCACAGAGATATTAGAAAGAACTTTTTTAGTGCCAGAGTGGTTGACAAATGGAATGCATTAGGGGGTGATGTGGTGGAGGCTGACTCCATACACAGTTTTAAGTGATAGAGCCCAATAGGCTCAGGAACCTGTACACCTGTTGATTGATGGTTGAGAGGCGGGACCAAAAAGCCAGAGCTCAACCCATGCAAACACAACTAGGTGAGTACAACTAGGGGAGTACACACACACACACACACACACACACACACACACACACACACACACACACACACACACACACAGCGTGGGGCCGGCTGGCCGAGCGGACAGCACGCTGGACTTGTGAACCTGTGGTCTCGGGTTTGATCCCGGGCGCTGGCGAGAAACATTGGGCAGAGTTTCTTTCACCCTATGCCCCTGTTTCACAGCAGTAAATAGGTACCTGGGTGTTAGTTAGCTGTCACGAACTGCTTCCTGGGGTGTATGTGTGTGTGTGATGTGAAAAAATATATAGTAGTAGTAGTAGTTAGAAACAGTTGATTGACAGTTGAGAGGCAGGCCGAAAGAGCTGAGCTCAACCCCCGCAAGCACAACTAGGTGAGTACAGTGAAATGATGTGGGAGGGATAATCAGGCTACTTCGAAGTGAAAAAGTGCATACGCGTAAATGAAAAACTTGAAATTTGACTTATACCATAAGGAAGTTAAGAAACAAAGTAGAAATAACGTAATTGAAAAAAGGTGTTGAATGCATTATGGCAGTGTGAAGAGTGGAGCAGACCTCACACGGAATGTGACCTTACAGCCTCAATCTGTGGCCGGTGACCTCACCCCGGCAGTAAACCCTTACTACACCAAGTGAAGAAGACGCCTGGAGACTCACTCGCCTATATTGTGTATTGCAGATTGGTAAGGTACTTGGAGCGCCTGTGGGTAGAGGTGTTCATAGCAATGACTAAATCAGGAAGGGCGTCTAAGTCCAGCCGTATTATAACTGAAGAAGAGGATAGGCTTGTGGAGAAGCTGAATGGGAAATTTGTAGAGAAGAGGGAAGTTTGAATAGAGGATCTAATCCAAGGGATTAGAAGTGACATCTTTAATAAAATACAGGACGAGGCTCAGAGACAAAAACAAGAGCTTATGGACTATATTCAGAAGAAATCAGAAAGGCAGGGAAATAACTAGGCATGCAACTGAATTTGGCTGGATTAAGGGAAGCATGGCAAGGGAAGGGGGAGTAGTGGGGGATGGAGTGGCGAGTGTGGGTGGGCTGGGGCGTATCCAGGGGGAGGGGCGACAAGCATGACAATGCTTCACTGAGGAGGCGAACAATCATACTGCATGGCTTACTTGAAGCCAAGGCATCATCGAGGCAGGAAAGGATGGAGATCGAAGATTTTGAGTTACAGGGGACCTTGAGAGATATTGGAGTCAAGATGGCAGGGAATGAGATGGAAATCCACCGCTGCATTGGACCTTACAACTGTACCAAGAAACGACCTGTCCTGGTGCAGTTCACTAACGAAGAGGCCATGGATTACATACTGCAACACAAACATTAACTTAGAGGTAGCGAAAACTATTACTACATGTATATTGACAGATACATGACAAAAGATGAACAGATAGCCCACAGGGCGAGCCAGCCTGCCCGACACCACTCTTCCCATTCGAGCGTAGTTACCCACCCCACTCTTGCTAACCACCCCACAACTACTTCCCAAGTCACACCCTCCCCAAATCAGCCTTCCCATCCCCCGCCCCCTGCTTATTTCCCAACAACTTCCTTGTCCTCTCTGACCCCCAATGCATTCAAGTCCATCTGCTTCATCCCACATTCCAAGGACTCCCTCATCCCCTCAACCCCCAAACCCGCCTAGCCCTCACCCCTCCTCTGCCCTTCTTCCATGTGACCTCCTCTTCTTGCAAAAGGGTCACATGGACCCCCCCGTGGAGGACAGTGGGTACCCCCGACCTCTTCCTCCATTTCCCCTCTTCCCTCCTTCTGTCCCAATGCCACACCTACCCCTGAGTTTCCCTCTGACTAATACAACTTCTCTCCTACTCTCACTATCCATGCTCCATCATCTTCTCTTCCCCCACCCCTCTATTAATTTCCCCCAACCTCTCAACCTCTATCTAACTCTCAGACTCACGCTACCTCTCAGTCCCCCATATGCTTCTCAGACCCTCCCTAATTTTTCAGACCCAGTATGCCTATCCTACTCCAGTCCTACCTACCCAGGCCTCACTACCCCAGACCTTCCTACCTACCTTCCTAGATGCGCAGACCCCATTCGCCTCCCAAGCACCCCTAATCATCCCTGGAGGCCCCTCAGCCCACATTCACCCCCCATATTCCCCCAGACCCCACAGAGACAGGGTGCACTCAGGTACCAGAGTTTCCAAGATGAGTCTCAAGGTTTGGTACATCAATGCTGATGGGGTATCTATCAGAAGAGATAAAAGAAAGAGTTAGTAAGGCAGAGCCTGACATAGTTGCAATAGTGGAGACTAAAATAAATGGCATGATCTCGGATGCAATTTTTCCAGAGGGGAACCAGGTGATAAGAAAACAGGGGACACAGAGACAGGGAGGAGAAGTGGCACTCTTATTAAAGCGGAAATGGAAGTTTGAAGACCTGAGAAATCGGGGGTACCAATGAGAGCACAAGCTCCATACACGGAACTCTGACAGCAGATAGGAGGAAGATTGTGATCTTGGTAATCTACAATCCCCCACCAAACAATAGAAGACCCAGGGGAGTATGATGGCAACAAGGCATGCATAGATGAACTGCAGAAGGCAACATCATTAGCTCACAGAATGAGAGCGAAACTGCTGCTCATGGGGGACCTAAGTCATTGAGAGATAAATTAGGAATCAAGGAATTCCCATGGAAGGGAAGAAACGTTTGGATCTTTAATGAATCACTTATGTCGGGAGAATTTCTCAATTGCTGGAAGAGGGCAAAAGTTGTACCGATTTTCAAAAAAAAGGGATAGGGAGGAGGCACTTAACTACAGACCTGTATCATTGACAAGCATCCCCTGTAAAATATTTAAAAGAATAATTAGGCTAAGACTGGTTGAACACCTAGAAAATGTTAGGTTTGTAAACAAACATCAACATGTGTTCTGGAAAGGGAAATCTTGCCTAACAAACCTTTTGGAATCTATGATAAAAAACGAAGATAAGACAGAACAGAGAAGGTTGAGCAGACTGCATATTTCTGGACAGCCAGAAAGCCTTTAATACAGTGCCGCACATGTGGCTGCTATTCAAACTCGAGAGGCAGGCGAGGGTGGGAAGAAAGGCCCTTGCATGGATAAGGAACATCCTAACAGGAAGGAGCCAGAGAATTAATATAAGGGGCGAGAACTTGGGAAGTCGGAATAGCGAACAGTGGCGAGTGGAGTACCTATAGGCTCAGTGCTGGGACCAATTCTATTTCTAATATATGTTAATGACGTGTTTACAGGAGTAGAGTCCTACATGTCGATGTTCGCGGATGACGCAAAGTTGATGAGAAGAGTTGTGGCAGATGAAGATTGTAGGATCCTCCATGAGGACTTGAACAGGTTGCAGAGATGGTCAGAGAAATGGCTACTGGAGTTCAACACCAGCCAATGTAAATTTATGGAAATGGGACTAGGTGATAGGAGATCAAAGGGACAGTACACAATGAAGGGGAACTGCCTACCTGTGACGTTGCGAGAACGAGACCTGGGGGTGGACGTAACACCTAATCTATCTCCTGAGGCACATATAAATAGGATAACGACAGCATCGTATTTTACATTGGCAAAAGATTGAACATCATTCAGAAACCTAAGTAAGGAGGCATTTAGGGCGCTTTACACTGCCTACGTGAGGCCAGTCTTCGAGTATGCCTCACCATCATGGAGTCTCCATCTGAAGAAACACATAAGGAAACTGGAAAAGGCTTAGAAGTTTGCAACGAGACTCGTCCCAGCGTTACGAGGGATGAGGTATGAAGAGCGCCTGAAGAAACTGAGCCTTATTACACTAGAAAAGAGAATGGAGAAGGGGGATATAATAAGAACGTATAAAATACTCAGGGAAATTGACAGAGTGGACATAGACGAAATGTTTACACCGAATAGTAACAGAACGAGGGGACTTGGGTGGAAGTTGGAAACTCTGATAAGTCACAGAGATCTTAGAAAGGTTTCTTTTAGCTTGAGACTAGTGGAAAAATGGAATGCACATAGAAAACAGGTTGTGGAAGCAAATTCTATTCATAATTTTATAACTAGGTATGACAGAGTCATTGCTGTAAACAACCGATTTCTCGAAAAGCGGGATCCAAGAGACAATGCTCGATCCTGCAGACACAAATAGGTGAGTACACACACACACACACACACACACACACACACACACACACACACACACACACACACACACACACACACACACACACACACACACACACACACACACACACACCACACACACACACACACACACACACACACACACACACACAGAGAAATCAGAGAAATCAGAGAAATCAGTTTTGAGGACCCAGTAGGAATGAGCGACCACAGTGTATTGGTGTTTGAGTACCTGATTGAAGAAGGGTTATTGAACTCGAGAAGGGATACCGAAACCAAAAGGTTAGCATACCGAAAGGGAAACTATGAGGAGATAAGAAAATGCCTAGCAGATATAGCATGGGAAACAGAGCTCAGGGAAAAGACGGCCCAAGATATGATGGAATACATCACGCAAAAATGCAAGGATGCAGCAAACAAGTTTGTCCCAGTCCAAAAGGAAAACAGTGAAATGAAGATGAGAAACCCATGGTTTAATCAAAGATGTAGGCTAGCTAAGCAGCAAAGTAAAAGGGCATGGAGAAACTATAGGAATAACAGGACACTGGAGAGCAGAGAAAGATACCAGAATGCCAGGAATGAATATGTTAGGATGAGAAGAGAGGCAGAAAGACAATACGAAAATGACATCGCAAGCAAGGCAAAGACTCAGCCTAAATTGCTGCATAGCCACATCAGGAGAAAAAACAACAGTAAAGAACAGGTTATGAAATTAAGGTTAGGGGCAGAAGGATTCACTACAAACGACAAGGAAGTGTGTGAGGAACTGAATAAGAAATTCCAGGAGGTCTTCACCTTGGAGCAAGGAGAAATCCCAGAGATAAGAGAGGGAATAGCTAACCAGGAACCACTGGAAGAGTTTGAGATTACCAGCGGGGAAGTAAGGAAGTGTTTACTAGAATTGGATGTGACAAAGGCTATAGGTCCAGATGGAATCTCCCCTTGGATACTAAAGGAAGGAGCAGAAGAACTGTGCCTCCCGCTCTCCATGGTGTATAACAAATCACTGGCAACAGGGGAACTGCCAGAAATTTGGAAAGCAGCTACGTAGTCCCGATATACAAGAAAGGGGATAGACAGGAGGCACTGAATTACAGACCAGTGTCCCTAACCTGCATACCATGCAAGTTGATGGAGAAGATTGTGCGAAGAAAAGCTAGTGGAAACATCTGGAGCGAAAGAACTTTGTAACACAGCATCAACATGGATTCAGGGATGGCAGGTCCTGCCTCACAGGGTTACTTGAATTCTACGACCAGGCAACAAAAATAAGGCAAGAAAGAGAAGGGTGGGCAGACTGCATATTTTTGGATTGTCAGAAAGCCTTTGACGCAGTGCCACACAAGAGGTTAGTGAAAAAACTGGAGATGCAGGCTGGAGTGAAAGGGAAGGTACTCCGTTGGATACAGGAGTACCTAAGTAACAGGAGACAACGAGTCAGTGTGAGGGGTGAGGTCTCAGATTGGCGAGATGTTACGAGTGGAGTACCGCAGGGGTCAGTCCTTGGACCTATACTGTTTCTGATATATGTAAATGATCTTCCAGAGGGTATAGAATCGTTTCTCTCAATGTTTGCCGATGATGCAAAAATTATGAGGAGGATTGAAACTGAGGACGATAGTAGGAGGCTACAAGATGACCTAGACAGACTGAGTGAATGGTCCAACAAATGGCTGTTGAAGTTCAACCCGAGTAAATGCAAAGTAATGAAACTAGGTGGTGGAAATAGGAGGCCAAACACAGGATACAGAATAGGAGATGAAGTACTTAATGAAACGAACAGAGAGAAAGATCTAGGAGTTGATATCACACCAAACCTGTCTCCTGAAGCCCACATAAAAAAGAATAACGTCTGCGGCATATGCGAGGCTGGCTAACATCAGAACAGCGTTCAGGAACCTGTGTAAGGAATCATTCAGAATCTTGTACACCACATATGTAAGACCAATCCTGGAGTATGCGGCCCCAGCATGGAGCCCGTACCTTGTCAAGCACAAGACGAAGCTGGAAAAAGTCCAAAGGTATGCCACTAGACTAGTCCCAGAACTAAGAGGCATGAGTTACGAGGAAAGGCTGCGGGAAATGCACCTTACGACACTGGAAGACAGAAGAGTAAGGGGAGACATGATCACAACCTACAAATCCTCAGAGGAATCGACCGGGTAAACAAAAGATAAACTATTCAACACTGGTGGGACGCGAACAAGGGGACACAGGTGGAAACTGAGTACTCACATGAGCCACAGAGACGTTAGAAGGAACTTTTTTAGTGTCAGAGTAGTTAACGGATGGAATGCATTAGGCAGTGATGTGGTGGAGGCTGACTCCATACACAGTTTTAAATGTAGATATGATAGAGCCCAGTAGGCTCAGGAATCTGTACACCAGTTGATTGACAGTTGAGAGGCGGGACCAAAGAGCCAAAGCTCAACCCCCGCAAGCACAAATAGGTGAGTACAAATAGGTGAGTACACACACACACACACACACACACACACACACACACACACACACGCACACACACACACACACACACACACACACACACACACACACACCACACACACACACACACACACACACACACACACACAGGGAGAGTGGTTGACAAATGGAATGCATTAGGAAGTGATGTGGTGGAGGCTGACTCCATACACAGTTTCAAGTGTAGATATGATAGAGCCCAATAGGCTCAGGAACCTGTACACCTGTTGATTGACGGTTGAGAGGCGGGACCAAAGAGCCAGAGCCTGGTCCTCGACCAAAGCCTCCACCCCCAGGAAGCAGCCCGTGACAGCTGACTAACACCAAGGTACCTATTTTACTGCTAGGTAACAGAGGCATAGGGTGAAAAAAACTCTGCCTATTGTTTCTTGCCGGCGCCTGGGATCGAACCCAGGACCACAGGATCACAAGTCCAGCGTGCTGTCCGCTCGGCCGACCGGCTCCCCTAAACACAGAGGGACACACTAGGGGACACAGGTGGAAATTGAGTGCCCTAGTGAGCCACAGAGACGTTAGAAAGAATTTTTTCAGTGTCAGCGTAGTAGACAAATGGAATGCATTAGGAAGTGATGTGGTGGAGGTTGACTCCATACACATCTTCAAGTATAGATATGATAGAACCCAGTAGGCTCAGGAACCTGTACATGAGTTGTTTGACAGTTGAGAGGCAGGACCAAAGAGCCAGAGCTCAATCCCCACAAGCACAATTAGATAAGTACCTCCAGGAAGCAGCCCTTAGCCCCTGTCTAACTTCCAGGTACCTATTTACTGCAAGGTGAACAGGCACATCAGGGTGAAAGAATCTTTGCCCATTTGTTTCCTCCTCCACCGGTGACCGAACCCGGAACCTCAGGACTACGAATCCGAAGCGCTGTCAACTCAGCTATCAGGCTCCCTAGGCCCCCCTACCCACAAAGGTTGGTCAATATAAAAATAATTAACTGCCTTTAGAAACTTGTGTAAGGAATCGTTCAGGACCATGCCTACCACTTATATCAGACCAATCGTGGAATTAGCACCTCCAGCCTGGAGTCCATGCCTAGTTAAACACAGGACAAAGTAAGAGAAGGTTCAGCAGTATGCTACCAGTTTCATCCCGGAACTGAGAGGTATAGGTTCCACCTACGCTCTTTAGCATAGGTGGAACACGAACAAGGGGACACAGGTAGAAACTTACTACCTAGATGGGCCACAGACTCATTAGAAAGAAGTTTTTCAGTGTCAGCAGTGTCAGATGGAACAGATGTAACACACTAGGAAGTGATGTGGTGGAGACAGACTCTATACACAGTTTCAAATGTAGATATGAGATAGAGCCCAGTCGGCTCAAGAATCTGTACACCAGTTGATTGACGGTTGAGAGGCGGGACCAAAAAGCCAAAGCTCAACCCCCACAAGCCCAACTAGGTGAATACAACTTGGAGTGTACACACACACACACACACACACACACACACACACACACACACACACACACACACATACACACACACACACACACGAAGAGTAGACAGAAGAGTTAGGGGGGACATGATCACCACATTCAAGATTCTCAAGGGAATCGACAGGGTTGATAAAGATAGGCTATTTAACACAAGGGGCACACGCACTAGGGGACACAGGTGGAAACTGAGTGCCCAAATGAGCCACAGAGATATTAGAAAGAACATTTTTAGTGTCAGAGTGGTTGACAAATGGAATGCATTAGGAAGCAATGTGGTGGAGGCTGACTCCATACACAGTTTCAAGTGTAGATATGATAGAGCCCAATAGGCTCAGGAACCTGTACACCTGTTGATTAACGGTTGAGAGGCGGGACCAAAGAGCCAGAGCTCAACCCCCGCAAGCACAACTAGGTGAGTACAACTAGGTGAGTACACACACACACTTATCAGTCACTTATGTCGGGAGAATTGCCCAATTGCTGGAAGAAGGCAAATGTCGTGCCGATCTTCAAGAAAGGCGATAGGGAGGAGGCACTTAGCTATAGACCTGTATCACTGACAAGCATCCCTGTAAAATACTGGAAAGAATAATTAGGCTACGACTGGTTGCACACCTGGAGAACATTAGGTTTGTGAACAAACATCAACATGGGTTCTGGACAGGGAAATCGTGCCTAACGAACCTTCTGGAATTCTATGATAAAATAACGAGGATAAGACAGGACAGAGATGGTTGGGCAGACTGCATATTTCTGGACTGCCAAAAGGCCTTTGATACAGTACCGCACATGAGACTGCTGTTCAAGCTCGAGAGGCAGGCGGGGGTGCGGGAAAGGTCCTAGCATGGATAAGGAACTACCAAACAGGAAGGAGCCAAAGAGTTAGGGTAAGGGGCGAGAAGTCGGACTGACGAACAGTAACAAGTGGAGTACCACAAGGATCGGTGCTGGGACCAATTCTATTTCTTGTATATGTTAAGGACATGTTTACAGGCGTAGAGTCCTACATGTCGATGTTTGCGGATGACGCAAAGTTGATGAGAAGAGTGACAGATGAGGATTGCAGGATCCTCCAAGAGGACCTGAACAGATTGCAGAGATGGTCAGAGAAATGGCTACTAGAATTCAACACGAGCAAATGTAAAGTTATGGAAATGGGACTAGGAGATAGGAGACCAAAGGGACAGTGCACAATGAAGGGGAACAGCCTACCTGTGACGACGCGAGAAAGAGACCTGGGTGTGGACGTAACACCTAATCTATCTCCTGAGGCACATATAAATAGGATAACGACAGCAGCGTACTCTACACTGGCAAAAGATAGAACATCATTCAGAAACCTAAGTAAGGAGGCATTTAGGGCGCTTTACACTGCCTACGTGAGGCCAGTCTTAGAGTATGCCGCCTCATCATGGAGTCCCCATCTGAAGAAGCATATAATGAAACTGGAAAAAGTTCAGAGGTTTGCAACGAGACTCGTCCCAGAGCTACGGGGGATGGGGGATAAGGAGCGCTTGAGGTAATTGTGCCTTACGACACTAGAAAGAAGAAGGGAGAGGGGGGACATGATAGGAACGTATAAAATACTCAGAGGGATTGACAGAGTGGACATAGACGAAATGTTCACACGGAATAGTAACAGAACGAGGGGACATGGATGGAAGCTGGAAACTCAGATGAGTCACAGAGATGTTAGGAAGTTTTCTTTTAGCGTGAGAGTAGTGGGAAAATGGAATGCACTTCAGGAACAGGTTGTGGAAGCAAATACTATTCATAATTTTAAAACCAGGTATGATAGGGAAATGGGACAGGAGTCATTGCTGTAAATTGACTGTTACATAAGCAACAGGAGACAACGAGTCAATGTGAGGGGTGAGGTCTCAGATTTGCGAGACGTTACAAGTGGAGTCCCGCAGGGGTCAGTCCTTGGACCTATACTGTTTTTGATATATGTAAATGATCTCCCAGAGGGTATAGACTCGATTCTCTCAATGTTTGCTGATGATGCAAAAATTATTAGGAGAATTGAAACAGAGGATGATAGTAGAAGGCTACAAGATGACCTAGACAGACTGAGTGAATGGTCCAACAAATGGCTGTTAAAGCTCAACCCGAGTAAATGCAAAAAATTGAAACTAGGTGGTTTAAACAGGAGGCAAGACACAGGATACAGAATTGGAGATGAAGTACTTAATGAAACGGACAGAGAGAAAGATCTAAGAGTTGATATCACACCAAACCTGTCTCCTGAAGCCCACATAAAAATAATGTCTGCAGTATATGCGAGGCTGGCAAACATCAGAACAGCCTTCAGGAACCTGTGTAGGGAATCATTCAGACTCTTGTACACCACATATGTAAGACCAATCCTGGAGTATGCGGCCCCAGCATGGAGCCCGTACCTTGTCAAGCACAAGACGAAGCTGGAAAAAGTTCAAAGGTATGCCACTCGACTAGTCCCAGAACTAGGTGGAAGGAGTTACGGGGGAAAGGCTGCGGGAAATGCACCTTACGACCCTGGAAGACAGAAGAGTATGGGGAGACCTGATCACTACCTAGAAAATCCTCAGAGGAATCGACCGGGTAGACTACGATAAACTATTCAACACTGGTGGTATGCGAACAAGTGGACACAGGTGGAAACTGAGTACCCACATGAGCCACAGGGACGTTAGAAAGAACTTATTCAGTGTCAGAGTAGTTAACAGATTGAATGCATTAGGCAGTGATGTGGTGGAGGCTGACTCCATACACAGTTTTAAATGTAGATATGACAGAACCCAGTAGGCTCAGGAATATGTACATCAGTTGATTGGCAGTTGAGGCGGGACCAAAGAGCGAAAGCTCAACCCCCGCAAGCACAAGCAGGTGACTACACACACACACACACACACACACACACACACACACACACACACACACAACACACACCACACACACACACACACACACACACACACACACACACACCACACACACACACACACACACACACACACACACACACACACACACACACACACACACACACACACACACACACAGAATGCCAGGAATGAATATGTCAGGATGAGAAGAGAGGCAGAAAGACAATACGAAAATGACATCGCAAGCAAGGCAAAGACTCAGCCTAAATTGTTGCATAGCCACATTAGGAGAAAAACAACAGTAAAGGAACAGGTTATGAGATTAAGGATAGGGGCAGAAGGATTCACTACAAATGACAAGGAAGTGTGTGAGGAATTGAATAAGAAATTCCAGGAGGTCTTCACCTTAGAGCAAGGAGAAATTCCAGAGGTAAGTGAGGGAATAGCTAACCAGGAACCACTGGAAGAGTTTGAGATTATCAGTGGGGAAGTAAGGAAGTGTTTACTAGAGTTGGACGTGACGAAGGCTATAGGCCCAGATGGAATCTCCCCTTGGGTTCTAAAGGAAGGAGCAAGAGAACTGAGCCTACCACTCTCCATAGTGTATAACAAATCACTGGCAACAGGGGAACTGCCAGATATTTGGAAAGCAGCTAACGTAGTCCCGATATACAAGAAAGGGGATAGACAGGAGGCACTGAACTACAGGCCAGTGTCCCTAACCTGCATACCATGCAAGCTGATGGAGAAGATTGTGCGAAAAAAACTAGTGGAGCATCTGGAGCGAAGGAACTTTGTAACACAGCATCAACATGGGTTCAGGGATGGCAGGTCCTGCCTCACAGGGTTACTTGAATTCTACGACCAGGCAACAAAAATAAGGCAAGAAAGAGAAGGGTGGGCAGACTGCATATTTTTGGATTGTCAGAAAGCCTTTGATACAGTGCCACACAAGAGGCTAGTGCGAAAGTTGGAGATGCAGGCAGGAGTGAGAGGGAAGGTACTCCGGTGGATAGAGGAGTACCTAAGCAACAGGAGACAACGAGTCTGTGTGAGGGGTGAGGTCTCAGATTGGCGAGACGTCACAAGTGGAGTCCCGCAGGGGTCAGTCCTTGGACCTATACTGTTTCTGGTATATGTAAATGATCTCCCAGAGGGTATAGATTCGTTCCTCTCAATGTTTGCCGACGATGCAAAAATTATGAGGAGGATTGAAACAGAGGATGATAGTAGGAGGCTACAAGATGACCTGGATAGACTGAGTGAATGGTCCAACAAATGGCTGTTGAAGTTCAACCCGAGTAAATGCAAAGTAATGAAACTAGGCAGTGGAAACAAGAGGCCAGGCACAGGATACAGAATAGGAGATGAAGTACTTAATGAAACAGACAGAGAGAAAGATCTAGGAGTTGATATCACACCAAACCTGTCTCCTGAAGCCCACATAAAGAGAATAACGTCTGCGGCATATGCGAGGCTGGCTAACATCAGAACGGCGTTCAGGAACCTGTGTAAGGAATCATTCAGAATCTTGTACACCACATATGTAAGACCAATCCTGGAGTATGCGGCCCCAGCATGGAGCCCGTACCTTGTCAAGCACAAGACGAAGCTGGAAAAAGTCCAAAGGTATGCTACTAGACTAGTCCCAGAACTAAGAGGCATGAGTTATGAGGAAAGGCTGCGGGAAATGCACCTTACGACACTGGAAGACAGAAGAGTAAGGGGGGACATGATCACAACCTACAAAATCCTCAGGGGAATCGACCGGGTAAACAAGGATGAACTATTCAACACTGGTGGGACGCGAACAAGGGGACACAGGTGGAAGCTGAGTACCCAAATGAGCCACAGAGACGTTAGAAAGAACTTTTTCAGTGTCAGAGTAGTTAGTAAATGGAATGCATTAGGAAGTGATGTGGTGGAGGCTGACTCCATACACATTTTCAAATGTAGATATGATAGAGCCCAATAGGCTCAGGAATCTGTACACCAGTTGATTGACGGTTGAGAGGCGGGACCAAAGAGCCAGAGCTCAACCCCCGCAAGCACAATTAGGTGAGTACAATTAGGTGAGTACACACACACACACACACACACACACACACACACACACACACACACACACACACACACACACACCACACACACACACACACACACACACACACACACACACACACACATACATACATATATAAGTTTTCCAACAATTTTTTCCATGACACAACTTGATAACGGCCCAGGTCGGCCCGAAATGTCTTCACTTCATTTATTTTCTGATGAGTGGGTTGAGAATCAACTTCTCTCATCTAACGAAGTTAGCCTAGACACCTTTACTTATTGCCACTTATTGTTTAAATCGGGTAACTGGCTTTAAATAATTTGTATTATGCCATCAGAATATTCGTTATCATTTTCAAAATTCTAAAGCCACACATTAGAGACGCCAAAACGTGATGGTGTCTCCGATTACCTGGAATAATTATAATGTTGCAAATACCTGGTTGCAGCAGTTGCTAACAGTGTCCATTGGCCATAGTTGATAGACATTGCTGATTGCAATAGTTGGTTAGCAATAGTTCGTTCCAATAGGGCAAAATATGTATTATCATTCTGTAACATTTGTTGAACTGGAAAGAGGATCAACATTCCTGAAAGAGGATTCATCAGCTTTCATTGCAAAGGAAAATGCAATATTCTTTTTGTGTGGGGAGAGAGAGATGTTCGAATTCATTTTTAGTTTAAAAAATTTTCTTCCTTTGTAAGTTTTTTTTTCATTGAAAAAGGGTGGGGGTGGAGGATGAATTAGAGCTCTGATCAAATAAAGCAATCGTTTGAAAATTCTGTATATCTAAAAAAAATTATCGTCAATTTAATTGAATTTTGACATGAACTACATGAACAAAAGAATATATTGGCAAAATCTCTTCGATACAGACCAAAAAAAAAAAAAATTAAACATGCTATTGAAGGCTGGTATACGTTTTTAACAACAAATAAACAGTTAACGTTTTGACTGCGGGAATATTCGCATTTCATGTTGTGTGGTCATATGTGTATATCGTCTATTGGCCAAGTGAAGGTATGTTGTGTGTGTGTACATATATTCGAATGTTGTGTGTGTAAATTTATTTGTATGTTGTGTGTGAACATATAATTGTATGTCGTGTGTGAACATATAGTTTGATGTTGTATTTGTACCTTTGTATGTATGTATGTTGTGACTGTGAATTTTCATATATGTTGAGAGTGTGTAATTCTATAAATGTTTTATGTGTTAACATATAGTATGTATATATATATATATATATATATATATATATATATATATATATATATATATATATATATATATATATATATATGCGAACAAGCCTGAATGGTCCCCAGGACTATATGTGACTGAAAACTCACACCCTAGAAGTGACTCGAACCCATACTCCCAGGAGCAACGCAACTGGTAACTACAGGACGCCTTACTCCGCTTGACCATCACGACCGGACATAAGGAAGTGATAGCTGAAGCTATTTGAACCACTTCCCCGCCGGCACTCGGATGGTAATCTTGGGCATAGCATTTTATCAAATCATCTCATTCTTTGGGGCACACGTGAGGAACACAAATGCGAACAAGCCTGAATGGTCCCCAGGACTATATATATATATATATATATATATATATATATATATATATATATATATATATATTATATATATATATATATATATATATATATATATATATATATATATATATATATATATATATATATATATATATATATATATATATATATATATATATATATATGACAATGTCAGACCACGAAGGAAAATGAAACAGGAAATTTCCTTAAGTACTTTCGTATATTAAATACATCTTCAGAAGGTCAATTTACAGATCGAGTGATGGGTATAAATAGGCAGGAGAGAGTGGTGAAGTAAGGTGAGGTACAATACTTGGACAACGCAGAAGGCCCATTGGCCCATCAGATGCACCCAATTGGACCATCTGATGTAGCCCAATGGCCCATCTGATACAACAGACATACAAGCATAATACATAGGTAATTATAACATAAAGAGGTAAATATATACAATAAATTAGTGAGACAAATGTTTTTCAATGATTCTACTTAAATCGCCCTTTAGCTGATCTATTAGAAATGGATCTAATTATATAGACCACTGCTAATATTCAAATTACTTTCTTTGGTGATCTGTATCAAAGCGGATTCAATTATGTTCTGTTATAGGTGCTTTTACAATTTGTTATTGAAGACGCACTCTCCCAATCAATTTGGTGAGCTTTTTCTGACAAATGCACAAACAAAGCATTAGATAATTGTCCATGTCTTACAGAGTATTTATGTTGCGATATTCTACATTTTAAATCTTTAGATGTTTGCCCGACATAGAACTTATTACATTCCTTACAAGGTATTTTATAAATGACGCAATTATCACTACGAGGGCTGTTCCTTACTAATAGTTTACCAATAGTGTTTTCGTAGCTAAACATTACATCTATATTAAAAAGTTTCAAGGCCTTGACAATATTCTCAAACCCAGAGAAATATGGTAAACATAACACATTCTTTGGGCGAGTCCTTTCACTGCATACATTATTATAATATGTACGACGAGCTTTGTTACGACAAACTTCCAAAAATTCAGTGGGTAACAAAGCTTAAGACCAATCGAATCAATATTCTTAAATTCTTCATCTAAGAATTCTGGACTCACAACTCGAAGAGCTCTTAGATACATTGAAGAAAAAATTGACTTTTTTTTTATACCCATCACCCGATCTGTAAAATGACCTTCTGAAGATGTATTTAATATACGAAAGTACTTAAGGAAATTTCCTGTTTCATTTTCCTTCGTGGTCTGACATTGTCACATTCTTAATCACGTGTTTATTTTCGTGATATACACACACATATATATATATATATATATATATATATATATATATATATATATATATATATATATATATATATATATATATATATATATATATATATATATGTATATATATATATATATATATATATATATATATATATATGTATATATATACGTATATATATATGTATATATATATATATATATATATATATATATATATATATATATTATATTATATATATATATATATATATATATATATATATATATATATATATATATATATATATATGTATATATATATATGAATGTCGTACCTAGTAGCCAGAACGCACTTCTCAGCCTACTATGCAAGGCCCGATTTGCCTAATAAGCCAAGTTTTCTTGAATTAATATATTTTCTCTAATTTTTTTCTTATGAAATGATAAAGCTACCCATTTCATTATGTATGAGGTCAATTTTTTTATTGGAGTTAATATTAACGTAGATATATGACTGAACCTAACCAACCCTACCTAACCTAACCTAACCTATCTTTATAGGTTAGGTTAGGTAAGGTAGCTGGAAAAGTTAGGGTAGGGTAGGTTAGGTAGGTTAGGTAGCCGAAAAACAATTAATTCATGAAAACTTGGCTTATTAGGCAAATCGGGCCTTGCATAGTAGGGACGAGGGAACAGAGGAGTGGGGAATGGTTGGGAGGACGAGGGAATGGGGGAGTGAGGAATGGTTAGGAGGACGAGAGGAAGAAAGAGGAGGGAATGATGAGAAGGACTGGGAAATGGGTGAAGGGTTGCTGTGGCTCAGCAACGCACATGCGTTGCTGAGCCATAACAACACATAGCCGGGTATAGCTAGTATATAAATAAAAATGGAAATGGTCGTTTGTTCAAAATCGATAATCTCCGAAAATTATTCACCGATTGCTTTGAAATTTTCAAAACATTCCATTCGCATCCGAGCGGGTTTTTATATACATACTATATATATGTCACGTCTGTGATGGGAAAAACATGCTTTTGTCGATTTTTTTTCATGTGAGGGATATCTTCGAAATCTCCTTACCATTTGCTTAGAAATTCTGACACAACGTTGCATTCGAATAGGCGCGTGTTTTCATATTCCTACTATATACATGCCTCACCTGTGACAGGAAAAAGCATACTTTTTAAAAAAAGCGCAATCTGTTGGACATGAGAGCAACACACGCTGTAATCTCAAAGTTCTTTAACCAAAGCATTGAAATTTTGACACAACGTTTCATTCAAATACG